>NW_026850582.1:0-369759 GCF_030913465.1 Colletotrichum navitas
TGCGCTCTGTTGCTGTATATCTGGGATAGAATATAAGGACGCTATCTTGAACTCGGCTGACTGGGCTGGATACCGAGGTCAAATGACCGTGTAGAGGGTAGCTGTTCTCCTGATTGACCGGTCTCGGCTGCATTATTCCACTACTACTGAGGTATCCGGCACATTCACTGTATCGTTTGTGTAAACCTTGAGGTTTGAGTGTTGGGGTATACTCACCAAGAGGGCCAGTTCCACCTTGGTCAACTTTCACAGCATCTTCTGGTCCATCGTGACTTTAAACCCCTGCGCCTTCGTTTATCAGGAAGTCAGTTGTTCTGACACAATCCATTAGTCGGGCGGTTGGCCTATTTGTGAAGAAGTGGCGCTTGTTTTGAATGTGATCCAAAGTCTTTGCGAGGTCGAAGCCTTCGACCAACAACTCTATAGTTGATGGCTGGCTCCTGAATGCCCAAAGCTGTCGCACATTTCTCCTGCTGGGACTCAAGATCCCATCTTGATCGAGTAGCAGTTTGACCACAGAATCATTCCCACTCAAAGATGCGATTCCGCGGGTTGACAATCAATGGACGGTGGACTTTCTACCAGCCCCTTTTCTGGGAAGGAGATTTGCCCCTCGAGCTGAACCCCCAAGATAAGCTGCTTACCATTCGTTCTCAAAGAGTCTTCCTAGTTCGTTGATACCCGACGTTCTTTGAGAGAAACTTAAGATTGCTTCTCCTCCTCCTTTGTAAAGTCGCGCTTGTAAATGCTCTTTGGCTCCTGAGATTGCAAGCAACTGGCACTCATAATTCTGTGTCACGAAAAGTAGGGCATAGGCATCTATAACGGATACAGTTCATTTTGGTCTTGAGGGGTGATTCATGACATGCGACATAATCATCCTTTCATCAAGATTACCAAAACAGTCGTTGAAGAGACAGGATGACCCGGGAAGCATGAACGATGCAGTTGAATACAGACAACTGCAACACATCTAGAGATGGGTCGCTAGAAGAGTGTACTCGTCAGGAAAGGCTTCAGAACAAGCTTTACGTCGTCCTCTGGGTCATCGATTCATGCCATCCGTGTATCTATGAGGCTAACAACATCCTACAAAGATCTCTAGTGACTGCGCTGTTGAAGACCTCTACTGAGGTACCTGGATGGACGTTGGTCAAGTGCCGAGGAGAGAGATAGTGCACAAACTCGTTTCCGTCCGATCTCCTTTCCGCCAGGACCCGAAACTATAATCATCCGATGCAGAGACAGATATCTTACGCCGTGTCATCCCAACCGCTCAGGACCGTGCTCGTGTGATCTCAAATTCAACAATAAGACCAACCAAGCGGGACTTCCATTGAGGCAGTCGTGAGGTATGTACTGAGCCAAGTCCTGCAATAAGTGGACAGCTCCGTCCGGCTCAAAGCACCTATTTCTATTGGTGATGATGTCGACATTGCCAAGGAGAGTCGTTGCGCTTGCTAGTGAGATGACTTATGTTGGTTCTTGTTCAGTGCGGCAACGAGCTTACGTCTCTCGCGGTTGTGCCTACGTTCTCGTGGAGCCTTGAAGCAAGAAATGAGGGCTTGCTCTCGATAGAGATGCCGAGGAGAATGACAGATATGAGTTAGGTCCCATGGAGTACGTTGGGCAAAGATCGGATGCGTGCTCAAGGGGCTGGAAACACTCGCCTCGCCACAGCTCAGGAGACCAACGACCAACTTGTAATATAGTCTTGGTCGACAGCAGCTATTCGCGAGAAGCTAGAAAACGTATGTGCCGCTTTTCTGCCACATCGAGGCTGGCTGCAGCATAGCAGTAAGACGGACTAGAGTTCGAAACCATTGGGCCCAGCTTCAACGGATGCCGTACGTCGTATAGTCATTATCTACCATTTGCACTCTTTCACTAAGTCGACGAATGTTCGATCGATTAGTCTGATACATGACGCAACGACAGACATCAGGGAACCAAGGGACGAGCTCACGGAGAATCACTGACTCATCGACACGCCAAGCAGCAACGTGGATACCCGAACCCTCAATCTAATTCTGGGACTCCATCGTCTTTCTCCCCGGCGTACAAAGTCGGCAATGACGCAACCTCCACCCAAAGAGTTTCATGACAACATATGATGGGGATGATACGAAATGACCTAAGCAGTGTCGGCGGCAGCACCTGCTTTACAAGAAGGGGTAAACGGCTGCCTGCGGACGATAGGGACGGCATATCCACACACACACACACACAAACACATGCGCGCACGCATGTACGTTGTGTGCGGCATCCAAGTTTTTCCGCCCTCGCACGGCCGAGCGGTCAGTCCTTGCCCGGGATACGACTGGAGCCAGCACATCATCGTCACGTCCCTGCATGAGCCAAGGAGCACGTATTTCGCGTGTGTTGCTCCATTCGAGAGGATCCGGATATCTTCAGCTGCGTGCACTTGCCGGCTGCATCCAGAGAGTAACCCTCTCCCGTTATTGGGGAACATTCCGAGCCCACCGCAAGGTGTTAATTACGTTTATATGATTGCGGTCTAGACATGGTGGCAGTCTGATAGACGACGCTGGAAGCGATTGCAGAGCCTGAGCCACACACACCCACACACACCTCTGGCATCAACAATAAGCGGTCAAGATCTTTGAGAGATCCGAGCGCGTTTCCACTAGAGGTGGACGGCGCTGTGGTGGCATTGAGGCCCGCGCCATCGATAACCTTAATCGGTGATGGCGGCCGTGAGAGATGGAAGCGTGATTGAACGGACCAAGGAGAAGGAGGAGGTCCGGTGCCCCGCGTCGAGAAAGGAGGGGTCGTAGGAGGGGTCACGGTAACCAATCTGTCTCATACGCAATCAGATATTACAGAGGTCACCATACCAATTGGACTTCCCGTGGTTCAACTTGAACTCTTATCGACTCGACGAATCGATTGCCACTCGACGAGCTATTGTCGCGGACTCGAAGACGACCATGCAACTAAATTAGGTTGAGCCGACGTTCCGGATTGATCGACCATAGCCTCAAATAGTCGCCTGTCTTCCAAGAGTCCAGACAGTAGCGGGAAGCATTACTTGCATCACGGAAATGCAAGGAAGACAGCAGGCTGACAACGTCCTCGGGGCGAATCCCGCCAACGCCCAACAGACGGGCCAATGTGATTGGCCGACGGGCACCTCCAGGCGTTTCTTTCAGACGGAAAATCTCACACCGCAATTCGAAATCCAGGGGATGGTTTGCGGCAGGTTTCTTTTGCCGTTCAAGAGGGCGGGCACGGAAGAGGGGGGCGATGGCGGGGAGAGATGACCGTACCTGAGCGATCCCCTTCCCGGGCGGCTCCTCCAGAGCTATGGCTCTTGTCCGCAGCGTTGCTGCTGGTCTACTATAGGTATTTCGTTGGCCTTCTTGCATTGTCCGCCACCCCCGGTGTCGGGCCGGATTTGACCATGAAACTGTGGTTCACTTTGGCACGAGGTTCGCAGCTCAAACAAGACAGATGGCTTTTCTGACAACGGGTCCTGGGCTTTGGGGCGTTTGTACGACGTAGACTTTGGCGGATGCGTGACTGAGACCACACGCGTGGCATCTCGATTTCTTAGAATACCTCGTGTCTAGTGAGTGATTGTCCGGTTCGTGTGGAGTCCGACCGACCAACAGCAGGTGGCAGAGAACCAAGATGGTTAGAGGTAGAGAGGGTATGCAAGATGATGTGCCATTTTTATGCCATAAATGCGGGCAACCAAGAAGAGGGCAACTGGCACATGAATCGCCATCACCGACTAGAACGGTGTGGTGTGTCTTTGCAAGTGGACATGTCGGAACAACCATCGCCTAAGAAACCCGACGTCCGTTGCCCTTATCGCATGTGGCTGCTGGCAGGGTGTGGCTATCTTGGTGGACTGGAGGAGCTGGGAACAGGCCGTATCAATCGGGAGACAGGCGCAGATCTGATGTGCCTGGTTCGCAGGCGAAGCCAATAGGGGGGAACATGCTCTCGCGGCAAAGGAGGGCTACTACATACATACTACGTAGTAGTGAAAAGAGGCTCCCGCTTGTGCCATTGATCGCCTACTCAAAGCAAGAGGGGTCTTTCGAGGTTGGGATGCACCCTGATTCGAGCAGCCTCGCAACACAACGCCAGACATGATCCGTGATAGGAGGTGGGTATTAGCCCGTCGTGTTAAGCTGCCGCTGGCTGATTGCCCGCGCCGCGTCAAGCCCGGCTGCTCGACGAGCAAGCCTGGACCCTGTGCTGCGACTTGTTTCGTCATCTGCGACTGGTTTGTTTGGCAGGTTACGAGCTGCGCACCCTCCTTGCTGTGACGAGCCACTAGTTTATGCACGGATACACATACTTTGTACCATCGAGGAGGAATAGGATAGGTATCTGCTGAAGCCTCGCAATGGTCTCTGGACTGGCACTCCGCGATCCACCTGGTGCTCGGGCTAGACCGGATTTTCTAGCCAACCACAGGGGGGATGACGGCCTTGACAGCCAGCGAACCGTCGAACAATTAGGCGCATGATTCAGCGATCCTCCAGGAAGAAATCATTCCCGTGAGGAGGTTCCCACTAAACCGTATGACCCGTTCACCGTGCCATGGCAGCATCGCGTATCGCCCATCCGTCACGACCAGGCAACCAGCTTTGAGGCCATTGAACCGTTCCAAAATAGCCCGAGGCCAGCTACGGACGGTCGAAGCTGGCCAGCCAACATGCAGGAGAGCGCCCCAGCAGAGGCGGGGTCTGCAAGAAGGCAATCCGGACGCAGGTCGTCTCCATGATGTGGGGAGGGAGAGGGGCCTCGGAGACATCAAGTCCGTTCCGTTGTTGCCAAAATCGCTGGGCCATTGGTAAAGGTGGCTTAGCCCACCTGCAGTCTGCAGCGGGGGCATGGAGCCATGGTACGGTTCATCGGCCGAGGGGAGAACTGCGAATACCTACGTATACGGCAGCCAGGGTTTATGAGGAGCGTGCAAGGTCTCGCGGTTCGCCTGAGTTTTTGTTGAGCCGACTGCGAGCGGCTGCGTCGTCTTTTGAGCTACTCGGCATGCTTGTATTCGTAAGGGTGTCCCGGATCCGTATTTACAGAGTGGTGTATCGTATGAATACGGCGAGCTTGCGCAGGCGTACGGACTAGGGACCTGTTGTTATCCACTGCAGTGGGCTTCCCGTATGAGAAGATTTTCAGGCTTGTGTTTGCTAATACGGAGTACTGATGGTAAACTAGATCTGCGGCAACTCACGATCGAGACCTTGCGTAGCAGGCGAGTCGCCCATGGTTGCTTTGGTCCATGCTCGTGGGGGGGGGGCTCTGGTTGTGGTGGGTGGTGGTATTGTACCGTAGGAGGCGGGGCGGGTTGAAAACTCCGAAGGGTCTAGTCGGTGGTGAGAGGGGTGCGGCCCTGATTCTCCCCCAGCCACGGTGGGCTTGGCATCATGGGAGAGGGTCCAAGAGAGCCAGGTTTCCCGCGGACGAGGACTGATTGATTTCTATTGACCGAGGTTGTCCAGAGGGTGGCCCGGTTGAAAACCTTGGACTTGTTTGCTCGGTGTTACCGCTTGTAGAAACAGGGCGACAACGATGCCACTTTATTGATGTCGTCGATGTTGGTTGTCAGGGGGGGGTTGGACATGATGCCACTCACTCTTAGATGGATACGCGAGCTGCAAGCAACGGCGATACACAGTGTGTACCTCTTAGTACGGACGAGACCCTGCCGGAACGAAGGACAGAAGAGAAGAGAAGAGGGGGGGGAGGGGCCGAAGTGCCGTTGATGCGAGGTGCAGATAGAGTTGCCCGTTGGCAGCCGGTTCATTGCCGTGAGGAGGAAGGAGCTGATCATTTCGTAAAAGGTTAGTCTGCGTGCGCCTTTGCCTCTCCATTGCCCGCTTGGCACTGTGTACTGTGCTGTGCTGTCCTTTGGCTTGCCAGCTGCGCCGCTTCGCCGCGTCGTTGCGAGTCGCACAACCGCCATTCATTGTATACTTCCAGGCCACCCACCCACTTGGAGCTACCCTAGTATGTACTGCCCGGGTAAGTAAACTATTTACTTTACAGTGGCTAAAGGAGGACGGGAGCACGGTTGGATGCTGATCGAATGGTGCCCTGATCAGCCACCGGCCAACGTCCGTGGGCCGTGTGTATTGTATGTAAACCGCGTATTCCGCATCGCAAGAACGGACGAATGCTTCGGGGGCAGCCCGACCGGCTCTGTTTTGCAGAGTTGCAGATCGGGGTGACCCTGTACAGGCAGAACGCATAGCGCACGCAAACACACACCATCACCCATCTATCAGTCAGTAGTTCAGTCACTTCTCGTCCAGCCCGGAAGAGGGATCGACTTGGTGGATGACGCCGGACGCTTGTTTGGCGACAACCGCTAAGAATGGCCGGCGGTGGCGGCTGCAGCAGCGTCAAGTGAGCGAGAGGCGAGGGAGCGGTTCAAGCTTGCAGCCCAGTGCCGATGACCAGGTCCAGCTACAGGCTCGTGAAGGGCTCATCTGAAGAGAAGAGGGCGAGAGGAGGTCCAGTGGATCATTATCCGGAACAAACTGTTTTAGACTACTGCCTCTTTGGCCCTGCGTGCTGCAGGCACGAGGATTGCTCTGGAATGTGGAATCTGGATCAGGAGATTGCGTGCGCATTTTTGGTGCGGATACTGCAGGAGACAAAATGAGAGAGATAGAGAAGCGAGCCGTTGGAGCCGCGATGGCTGATTTGTGTGCTCGTCAATCCTGAGGCAGTAGCTGTGCTCATGAATCGTGATAGAGAGCAGAGATACGAGGCGGAGCAGCGTTGTCCAACCACGGTAGCAAGAGCGACTATCGCCGGCGATGATTTCCCAAATGTGTACAAGTGCGAGACTTGCTTGTACTTGAGAACAAGAATAGAGGGCAGAGAACAAGAGAGGAACAATGGCGAGAGCAAAGGTGAGAGTGACAGTGAGAATGAGAGTGACTTTACATGGATATCGCGAAGGTGGAGAGGAGGAGGAGGAGGAGGGTTCAGAACGTCGCCAAAGGCGGGAAAGAACGTTTCCATTGACGCTTCCAAGGTGGAGGGCAATGGGAGGCAGGTACGTACATGATGGATACCTACCCTGCAAGGTACGTATCGCACCCACACTACCTACCCACTACCTAGATAGGTATCTACCTAAGCACTGATGGCGGCTGCGATAGCGGGAATGTTAAGTACCGTTATGTGGAGGTGGTAGACACTGCACTGGGTACGTACCGTTAAGAGCTACTAGTATCTGGTCTCGCTTTTTTTCTGCGCCGTCCATCCAATATCAACTTTCCAGCCATTCTGCCATGGACAGGGTCTGATGGGACGAGGGCCCAACATCTAGCCCACTGTTAGCGACACGTTTTGCAACCGCCCATCCCACCCACAGTTTCTTACCCGCTAACGTGGAGGCTTGGCCAGCCTGCAAAATACAGTATCGACTCATTTATAACACGGTCTCACTCACACGGAGACGGCCGGCTGATTGGACGAGCTCGGGTTACAAAGTGGTCCTCGTGAGCAGCCGCCCCCCCCTTCCACCTTCCCAGCATCATCCCCTCCCCCCCATCCGCCAACCCTCCTTCTAGTTTACTGGCGCGAATAGAGCAGCCATCCCCCCCCCCCGGTCGTCCTCGCTCCACACTTGTGCAGCTGCAGAAGGACAACCGGCCCTGTTCATTGGCTCTGGCTCCCGGCCGGGGCTGGACGTTCAACTGCATCTCTCTCACCGCTTCTTTCGCGGGCTCGTCGCCGTTCCTCTTCACCCACGCATGCCCGCTTCTGGCCCCCCGACCAAGTCCCCTCGCCTCTCTCACCACCTGAATCCCTCTCAACCCACCTTTGCCGTCCCCCAAAATCTTGGTCGTCAGCGTAGAAGGTCCTCTTGCTGCCCTCATCCACATCCTCGACGCCCCGACGAAAGAGCGGTGTCTTGAGGAAAAAGCCCATATCTGCGCACCAACTCCCGTCCCTCGACTTACACCTATTCCCTTGTTGGACCTTTTCCCACGACTGATCTCACCCAACATGAACGTTAACTTTGATTCGAGTGGAGGCGACGGCCTCTTGGACCTCTCCTCCTTCGACCAGCGGGACCGGTTTTCCTACGCCTCGCAAATCCCTTCGTCCCAGAATAGCCCCCAGAGCATCACAAACATGCCCGCTCAGAGGATCTGGCCCATCCCTTTGGATATGTCCTCCAATGTCGCAGCCTCGAGTCCTCCCGAGGATCAGCAAGCCCATTCGCCCTCACATAGCTCATCACCTCTGACCCAGCACTCTCACCATTCGCCGTATCAGCAACCCGTCAACTCGCTGACCGACTGGGCCCTTCAACAGCACCAGCATCAACAACAGCAGACGCCTCATGGATTGCCCGACTACTCCCAGTTCGTCCCCGACGCCTATATGCCCGTCACATACAACCCGTATGCCCCTGGCTTCCAGACAAATCCCATTGACTTCCTTCCCGCGACGACGCAAGCGCTGCAGGCGGCAAATTTCCAACTCGCATCTGCATTCAACACCATGCCGCCCATGGATGAGACTGTTCCCGCCATGAACTGGAACTTGGGGATGGAGAGCTGGCACGACATCCAGGCTGCCGCCTCGGCTCTTCAGATCGAGGGGCTCTCACATAGCATCGGCAGCAACTCGCCGACCGGCACTTTCCTCGAGGTCCTGTCTCTGCCCAGCTCCAGCAACGGTGAGGGGTGGTCAATGGTCGTCGAGCAGGGTTCCGGAGCAGGATTCGACCACTTCCAGCAGGCCCAGCCCAACGCCGCCATCTTCAACCCCGGCCAGACGCTGCACCTAAGAACCAACTCGGACTCGTCGGACGGCGCCAATTCATTTGAGCTTGGCAGCTACGAGGAGATCGCCCCGTTCCCCATCTCGCCCTTCTCACCCGAGTCCGATGGATACGTCGATGCTGGATCGCATCGCAACTGCTTCGGAGACAACCACAGCCATAACCACGGCCACGGCCACGCCCACAACCACGCTCATGCTCATGCCCATGCCCACGCTCATGCTCACAACCACGACACAGCCAGCCCCGCAGCGGCCGTTCCTCCCATGGCGATCAAGAGCTCGACCACGCCCCCCCGGCCTACGCCCGCCAGCGGCTCCGGTGCCACATCTCCCCCCATCCTTACGACCGCTCGGAGAAACTCGGGTCAAAGGCGAAGCCCCGTTACCGGCAAGGCTACCAAGGCTGTCATCCGCCGCACTTCAACCGGCAAGAAGGACGGCACCGAGGTGAAGAAGGTTGGCCGCAGGAAAGGCCCCCTTCTTCCCGAACAGCGTAAGCAGGCCAGCGAGATCAGAAAGCTCCGTGCCTGCCTGCGCTGCAAGTTCCTGAAGAAGACCTGCGATAAGGGCGAGCCGTGTGCTGGTTGCCAGCCGTCTCACGCTAGACTCTGGCAGGTTCCTTGCACCCGCATCGATATCAAGGACATTGGCTACTTCATGAAGGACTGGAAGGCCGACTACGAGCGCCATCTCGGTCGCGGTGTCTCGGTCTACAACGTCAAGGGCTTCGCCCAGAACGAGACAATCATGTGGATCACTCACGGCTACGGCTTTGCCCTCCCCGTCTACGTCCGCGAGGTTTACGTCGCGGACGAGAGCTGCTTCCAGGTTGACTGGGTTGAGTCTTGCCTGACCGACCAGGAGCCCATCGACTTCGAGCTCCGCACCGAGAGACTTGATGTCGGTGCCAAGGGCGTTTCCGTTGAGGCTCTGTCCGACTACCTTGACAAGCACATCGATGGTGGCTTCGAGGACTTCATTGAGGACCACTTTGAGGGCACGCCCTTCATCACAGAGATCCTCAAGACGGCTCACCGCTACTACGTCAAGGAGCGTATGCCCGTCATCCGCAAGGCCCTTAAGCTGGTGCTTGCCTACAACCTCACCCTGCACATCACCATGGTTGAGAGCCAAGGCGAGGAAATCCCCCTTGATGGTCAGATTGATGACGAGGATTCAAAGTTCTACGGCAAGACCGTCGCCCCTGTCATGATCAACTTCCAGATCAAGTGCGCCATGGCCGACATGTGGCGCGAGCTGCAGAAGGAGATTCTCGAGGAGTTGTCTGCTCTGTACTCGAGCGTGTATAGCGGAGAGCGCCTCAAGAACTGGCCCACCATTTTCATGCTGGCCTCCATTCTTCTTGCCGTCTGGGAGGAGATGCAGTTCGACTGCCACTACCGCGTCCCCGACCCGGCTGCCGTCAACAAGTTCTGCAACGACATGGAGACTACTCCCGTCGGTGTCATTGTTGGCCTCTTCCACGCCATCTCCCAGAAGCTTCCAGCCTTTATGGACTGGGACACCGCCAAGCACGGTCACCTCCTCAACAACAACGTCGCCGTCTGCGAGGCCATGACCGAAGTTCGTCAGCATGTCATCAAGCACGGTAAGTTACACCGCAACAATATGGCGATATTGGTAGATTATACTAACGATTTGATTAGAGGCGTACCTGCGTACTCGCCCTGACGCCAGCTTCGATCGCAACGACTTTGACTGCTTGTCCAACAAGTTCCTGTCGAAGCTCGTCATCCGGGCCAACTAAAGCCCCCTACTGTGCTATATTGCTGCCATATATTTCTTGAGATTATGATTTCTTGGAAAATGCCTCGGGTGGGCGATTTCTTTTCATTTCTTTTGTTATTTCGAGTCACAGCGACGGCGTTGAAACGAGACACCACACATACGCGCAGTATCACTCCCCACACACCTCAGTTCGCTTCTTTTCGGCTGGTCACCTCCCCACCACGACGATTCATCGCGATGTGTTACGACCTTTTATCATGATTCAAATTACGAATGTATGACTCGAAACTTCGGGGGGTGGTGGTCTGTGGTCGCGCGCTGGCGCGAAGGGCTGCGCAGCGGCCAAGAGAGACGCGACATGCGCCAGAGATGTTCATGGAGACGATCATGCCGGCACGACAGGCAAACGACAGAGCATAGCAAGCGTAGACGATTACGATATGCATTGGAATTGGGCGAAAGGGAAAGGCCCTGGGGCAAAAAACACCCTCCAGACAAGCTTTGGAAAGGGCACATTGGCCGCTATAGGCATTACTTGTTGTAGTTAAGCCAAAGATCGATATATCAGGCTGTTTGTTTCATGTTCTTCCAATTCTTTATGCACTCTTGAACTCGTTGATTGAAATGAGGCGCCATATGATGATTGAAGACGGCACATACCATTCGAAAGATAAAGTGGCAACCATCGTGGCGCAGCCGACTAGGATCTCATATCTGACAAGGGGATGAACCGCTGCGAGATTATTCAATATACCTAGGTAGCAGGATCATGTTCCGACCAAGTAAGAGCAGTGGAGGGAGGAAGCGAACTTTGACGCGGTTGTGACCAATGCAATGATAGCAGGGGAGGGAGGCTGGAGGAGAGATGCAGATAGTGGTGTTACGCTACCATGGTGTTTGCGGTCTGCCACGTTGACAGGGGACTCGGGGTTGCATGTAACCTACTGTTATCAGGCGTGGCCATGCCGGTGCGAGCGAAGCACTCGGTCGGTCGCGATGAGGCCCGAGCTGGAGAACACCAGTGTCACCATCGTCCATTCCTCGGTAGATAACGAAAGCGTCAGTCCCTCGAAAGGGTGGGGGACGAGGGAAAGTTTGTGAAGAAGGGACGGAGGTTGCTCGGCGATGGTTCGTCGTCACTCGTGGTTTCTTGAGGCATGTTCAGTCGCATGCAACCCTCGGCTGATCGTTCCGACTATCGTTAGGGATGGCCGAAAGGGTTGTTGAGGTTTTTGTTCTCGTTCGGGCGATGGTTCAGGTAAATCTAGAGACGAAGAGGTTGGGTGGTCTTGGTGGGGGATGACGTCGGGTTCTGGTCTAATCCCGGTCTGGCCTGTTGTACCTCTCTTTCTCCGCACTTGAACGCTGCGCTCGTAACGATGGAGGACTCACTGACTGACTGGCCGCTGATATCATACATGTTCTTCTGAAGTCAATAGAAGCTTTTGTACGGGTAAGGCAGGCGAAGCGAGTCTTCGGACGATGCGAAGACTGACTAAGAGGCTGCAAAGGTGGCGATTTCCGGGATGTGAGAGCGACCGGTGTGACACAAAGCTTTTTGCGCAGTCAGTTCATTGTTTCTGGAGGGCGCCTGGACCGGCTGGCATCAGGGTGGCGGGTGGGGCGCTTGTTTGTCCAGACATAGTCAGACAGTCCGCGGTCGGGTCGGATGTCTTTGACCTTGGGGGGCTGACTTCGTCTGCAAGGCAGTGAGACACGGCGATTCCAGTGAGATGCCAAACGAACCATGGCCAACTTTTCCCTTTCCCATTGTCGAATACGGACACCGCAGGACAGGACGAGCATTCCAGGCTGATGCTCTCGGCGAGTGCTTCAGCCCCAACACTATCGTAGACGATGACGACGAGCTGTTGAATGTTTGCGTCTTCGGGGGGAGAAACAGCTACAGGGATTGATGAGCTCCCGAGAAGAGGGGCTGTATCGACCCATCAGTTCCTCACCGATAGCGCGCCCCCCAAGGCATTCTGGGGAAACAACAGACTAGGTATCGTGATCTTTTTTCTTTTCTTTATTTTTCCCTTCGGAGATTTCTCATCTTTCAGGTTCAAAGGAAACGCAAATCTTTGATCGCGCGCTCTCTCTCTCTCTCTCTCACTCCGGAAAAGCCGCATTGTGTCAACTGGTTCCGTAGGACTAAGGAGGGTTGCAGCGGTGGCATGAACGAGACCATCTGATCAAAGAAAGCGTGGCGGCGGCCAGCGGCCAACCGTCAACTGAGACATCCAATCCGGCACAGCAGTCAAAGTTCCAGCGGCCAAACGTACCTGGCCCGATAGCCAAGATAAAGGGTTACCGATACTTACTCGTGATACTATTTCGCCAGTTGTTCCGTTGGGGATCTAGGTACCTCTACTTTCCGCCGAAACCCCCACTTGGTTCTGGAGGGTTCCGGCTTGCTCCTGCTTACAGGTATCTCAACGCTGTGTGGTACTTGCGCAGTTGCTGATGAATCATTCGCCATTCCCCCAGACAAGGCACTCGCTGCATAATCTGCTCCACTCTTTAGTCCCTGCGCCTCCAATCAAGCGCCTCCTCCCCCTTCCCTTTCGCCTGCCTTCCGCAGTCAGTCACCACCCAGCCCGTTCCTTCCCTCCTCCAACAGACCGACCCGGGCCAACCTCCATCCTTGGTATTTAAACCACTTCACCTCTTCCTCCCACTCATCTTCCGATTCTTCCTGATACATCCTCTACCAATACGCTCTCGCTCAGCGAAATTCATTAGCGAATCCCTCGATCACGAACATTCAAGTTACGAATAATCACTCCCAAACACACAGACAGAACAAGAAGTCGCCATCATGCAGATCTTCGTCAAGACCCGTAAGTTGCCTCCCACCCCAGACCGTCCCTTCATCCACCAGTTATTAACGTTTCCGCAATAGTTACCGGCAAGACCATCACTCTCGAGGTCGAGTCCTCTGACACCATCGACAACGTGAAGTCCAAGATTCAGGACAAGGAGGGTATCCCTCCCGACCAGCAACGCTTGATCTTTGCCGGCAAGCAGCTTGAGGACGGCCGCACCCTCTCCGACTACAACATCCAGAAGGAGTCTACCCTCCACTTGGTTCTCCGCCTTCGTGGTGGTATGCAGATCTGTAAGTTGTTCTGCTATGCACTGCTCCTTTCCACCGTTACTGACCCCCCAACCAGTCGTCAAGACCCTCACTGGCAAGACCATCACCCTTGAGGTCGAGTCCTCTGACACCATCGACAATGTCAAGTCCAAGATCCAGGACAAGGAGGGTATCCCTCCTGACCAGCAACGCTTGATCTTTGCCGGCAAGCAGCTTGAGGATGGCCGCACCCTTTCCGACTACAACATCCAGAAGGAATCTACCCTTCATTTGGTCCTTCGACTCCGTGGTGGTATGCAAATCTTTGTCAAGACCTTGACCGGAAAGACCATCACACTCGAGGTCGAATCATCCGATACCATTGACAACGTCAAGTCCAAGATCCAGGATAAGGAGGGCATTCCTCCCGATCAGCAGCGTTTGATTTTCGCCGGAAAGCAGCTTGAAGATGGTCGCACTTTGTCCGACTACAACATCCAGAAGGAGTCGACTCTCCACCTCGTCCTTCGTCTGCGCGGAGGTATGCAAATCTTTGTCAAGACCTTGACTGGAAAGACAATCACGCTCGAGGTTGAGTCTTCGGACACGATCGACAACGTTAAGTCCAAGATTCAAGACAAGGAGGGTATCCCTCCTGACCAGCAGCGTCTTATTTTTGCCGGAAAGCAGCTGGAGGACGGTCGCACCCTGAGCGATTACAACATTCAGAAGGAGTCGACGCTCCACCTTGTCCTCCGTCTGCGTGGCGGTCAGTAAGCGATGGCCTCGGTACATATGGAAACTGCCTGTTTCAAGGCACCGGCGTTCATGGGTTATGATTAAGGGATATGGCATGGATGAACTTTTCACACATACCTAAGCATTAGCTAGGAACCTTGCGCTCACGAAAGCGCTTCAATACCAGACTCTATTTGAAGTCAATCTCTTTTCCTCGTTCCGCACCCTAACTTCGTGATTGGATAGGTAGAGTTTACATGTGAGCTGCATTGGTCTCTTATCAGTGACGTACACAGTGGAGCCGTCCATGCGACAGCGGGGCAGGCAGGTCACAGTGAAATCCTCCCACAGTATCCGTAGCTACTGGAGCCTTGCATCCAAATTGATCTTCTCCAGAATACACACACATTTGGCTCGCCTCCGTGTTGCGCCACGACATGAGGAGCTCACGGAACATTTGGAAACGCCTAGAAATACATGTTCTTCTGCCCCCATAGCGGCTTTTGATTTTCCCCTGAATTGTTTTTACTTTTCTCTCAATCATCCGCAAGTTTGCCAAAGACTGAAACGGCAGCGGCATCGCCCAGGAACGTGCGCCTGGTAAGGCTGAGAGAGGCTATGCGGTCCTTCTTCTACCACTTGAAGTTTGAGCTCTATCCCACCTCCAGCCCCGCGATAGGTGACGCAACGAAGACCAAAGGGAAAGCCCAAGCAGCAGCGGTGTTTAACAAGGATCTTTGGCTTCCTCCGAGAGGCGCCGACATCTTTGCCGAGCTTCCTGTACATTCGAAGAAGAAATCCAGACAAGCGAACAGTTCATACCGACCGCAGCCTTCGCCACTGCAGTCATTCGAATCCCCCTACCCCGCCGATACCTACAGGTCGGGTACACTGCGTGCGCCGATCGAGAGTCCGAGTCCCAACCTAATCGACTGTGGTCCTTCAAGGGCACCAGTTAAAGAGAACAGTGGCAGCAACATCGAGAGAATACCAGAGAGGCAGTGGAGGGCGCGCACGCAGAGCTTCCCCCCTCCACCTTCATCAGCTGCGCTACGACCAGAGGCGGCCGTCAGGGACTGGCGTTTCGGGCGAGTGAGCATCGAGAGTATTGACGTGGACCTGGAAAGCAACGCGCATACGAACCAGATGGCGACCGAGACAGCGAGCTCTGCGGCAGACTTGGGCGTCGGTCCGACGTTTGGCGGCACAGGGAAGTCCACCAAGGCGAAGTACGTTCCGCTAGAGACGAAAAACACAGAGGTCGGCTGGGGGGTGGTGCATTTCTATCGCGAAGAGGAGGACACGCCTGGATTGGGACTGCCGCCTTCAGAAGACGAGGGCGTCGAGGCGGAGGAATGTACGACGCTGTGTATACCTGCGGTTCCCAGTTACCTTAGTCCGGGCGACTTCCTTGGATATGTTGGCGAGAAATGGAGGGACGACATCAGCCACTACAGAATGGTCATGACGGCCAGGATGAACCGGTACCTCGTGCTACTGAAGTTCAGGAACAGCAAGAGGGCGCGCGAGTGGCAGAAGGAGTTCAACGGAAAGGTGTTCAACAGCATGGAGGTGAGAAGTCGCAGCAACTAATAACTGGTAAACCCACCCCTGACAAACTTCTCGCAGGCGCAAGTTTGTCATGTCGTCTTTGTCAAATCGATCACATTCGAGACGCCCACGAGGGAAAATCGCACGTTTCCCGACCTCAACCACGATCCCTTCACACCTTCCTCCTCCTCGGTTACTGCTTCAAGCAGCTTGAAGCCCTTCCCCCCGCCAACACCGAGTCTCGTCGAACTGCCGACCTGTCCAGTGTGCCTCGAACGGATGGACGACACAACTGGGCTGATGACCATTCCCTGCCAACACGTCTTCCACTGCACTTGTCTGCAGAACTGGAAAGGCTCAGGATGCCCGGTCTGCCGACATACAAACCCTGAGACGGCCTACGATCCGTCGAACCCGTATACTCAGCCGTTCGGATCATCAGTGTCGAATCTCTGTAGTGTGTGCGATTCCACAGATGATCTGTGGATCTGCCTCATTTGCGGCAACGTGGGCTGCGGCCGGTATAAGGGTGGCCACGCCAAGGACCACTGGAAGGAGACAGCACATAGCTTCGCTTTGGAGCTGGAAACGCAGCATGTGTGGGACTACGCTGGCGACACCTGGGTCCACCGTCTGATTCGCGACAAGGGGGATGGCAAGGTTGTCGAGCTTCCAGGGAGCAACAGGCATCACCACAGCCCTGAAGGCGGGTACGAGGACACTGTCCCGCGGGCAAAGTTGGATAACATCGGTCTGGAGTACACGCATCTCCTGACGAGTCAACTCGAGTCACAGCGGGTGTACTTTGAGGAAATGTTGAGCAAAGTAGCAGACAAGGCCTCCAAAGCCTCCGCGACCGCCGAGTCCGCCTCGACGCAGGCCGCCGCAGCGTTGGAAGAGAACGCGAACCTCAAGGCAGAGCTCACCCGCCTTCGAACGCAGGTCATCCCCCAACTCGAGCGCGACGCGGAGCGGGACCGCAACAAGGCCACCAAAGCCCAGGAGCTTGCCCGCAACATGGGAAAGGCCCTTCAGGAGGAGAAACAGGTAACGCAGGGGCTGATGAAGCGCGTGGAGCATAACAACGCCGAGGTCGAGGCGCTCCGGAAGAAGGACGGGGAGTACAAGGCGCAGATTGCGGAGCTGGAGGAGATGAACCGCGACCTGAGCATGTTCATCTCGGGCCAGCAGAAGCTCAAGGAGCTGGAGAGCGAAGGGAAGGTCGAGGCTGGTGAGGTTGCGGAGGGGAGCGTCAGTGTTCCTGAGAGGAAGGGGAAGCGGAGGGCGAAGAAGTGAGGTTTCGTTTTTTGCTACGTGGAACTTTTGGCGTTTGGGTCGGGGGATAATGCATGGGACGGCGGGGTTTGCGTGTATTAGTGGCGCAGAATAGGTGAACAGATGAAGGGCTCTCTCTCTATTTCAGCCCTTTACGTCTATAACCGCTTGACTTTCGTCAATTTCTCTAACGATTTGAAAACGAGATGTTATTCGAACGAAGATGTCCGCCCGCTCGCTCCAAAGCCTTCTGGAAGACCGCCCAACCTCCCTATCCCATGTTTACAGACAGTTCGAACTCGCTATTCTCGATCCTTTTTTCGTCCAGGACCCAACGCTGAGCGAAGTCATCATTCAACAACAGGCGAGGAGGGGTCATGAGCGTGGTTTGGTGGTGTTGGCGTCGCGTCACGGACTCGGTCTCGTATCTACAAAACTCAATCAAACCTTCCTCATAAGTACAATGCTCCTTTATAACGAAACAAGGCAACCCGAGATGAATGAGAAAACACAACGTCGCAACGCTTGGTGCCAGAGAAGAAGAAATTTCATCAGTTCGTCAAGTCATGGCGCAATCGTTCGCCCACGCCCGTCTCCCGTCCCCCATTTCCCTTCTTTCGCACGTCCCATCTGCAATAGTCCGCACTACCCCGCGGTGCTTTTCAGCAACAAGACCAGGTTCGCAACCACCATGACCGTGATCATCAGCCAGATCAGAACGGCCAGCACCGTCAACCACCAAGAGTTGGCCATCTTGACGCCCACAGTGCTGTACCGCCTCGCCGGCACGACGCCGGTGTCGCACCCGTAGCTCGCGGCGCCGGGGACGACCGTCATGTACTTGTCGCGCGAGGTGAAGTAGATGAGGGGCGCCGTGATGACGGGCAGCACGGTGCTGAGCACGACTTGCGTCCCCGTCAGCGCATTGCTGAGCCCATGCCGACCCGCGAGGGCGACGACGACGACGGTGGGCACGATGCTGATGACGCGCGTGATGAGGCGGCGGAGCCACGGCCGCATGCGCCAGTTGAGTGCGCCCTCGCTGACGAGCTGGCCCGAGATGGTGCAGACCAGCCCCGCCGAGACGCCGGACAGCAGCAGGGCAAAGGCGAAGATGATGCCGGCGGCGGACGAGATGCTGTTGGCCAGAAGGTCGTGCATGCCGAAGATGTCCGGGGCGAAGGACGTCTCGCCATGGTACATGGCGGCGCCGGCGACGATGAGGATGGCAGAGTTGACGAAGAGGGCGAAGATGAAGAGGGAGAGGACGATCTCGGCGATGGAGAACTTCATGCAGTGCTGGATGGCCGCCATGGAGGGGAAGTAAAACACCTTGCGGTAGCTGCCGTCCGTCATCATTGTGTCGGACCGGGGGGTCTCCTGGAAGTTGCCCTCCTTGGTGTCGTACTCTTTGAGGCGGGACTGCACGATGCCGGAGCCGAGCTGAATGCTATGCGGCATGACCGTCGCCCCTAGGATACCGCAAGACTGGTACAGACTGAGTAGTTGGATATGTTAGCCAGGACAATGCTCTCCAGGAGAGGTGTGGGGTCGGGCTGGGCTGCTGCCGCTTACCCCTGATTCTGGATGATGGAGCTAGATGGGAGATAGCCCCGGAAGACCTGGCCGATTGTCGTGTTCTCGATTAGAGAAAGCTGGATGCAGAAACATACAACAACCCCGAGCACCAAGATGCAGACGCCGATCTCGAAGATCCTCAGCCCCCGCATCGAGCCGTCGGGCCGGTAAAAAACCACGATAAAGACGACGTCGAGGACAGTCAAGGCGACGCAGACAGTCAGCGGCAGCCTTGGTATTAGTAAGTGCAAGGCCGTCGCCGTGCCGATGACAACAGCCATGTCGGTCGCGATGATGGCGACCTCGGCGAGGGCGTAGATGATGAGGTTGAGCCACTTGGGGAGGAACACGCGGGTTGCGGTGGCCAGGTCGAGGCCCGTGATCGTGCCGAGCTTGATAGCGAGGCTCTGGAGGAAAACCGCCACAACGTTACTCAGCAGGACAATAAACAGGAGGTTGAAGTGATACGACGCGCCGGCGGCGATGTCCGTGGCGTAGTTCCCGGGGTCAACTGCGGAGGATGGTCAGTCCCCGTGTGGCTCCTTCACGCCTGCTATCTTCGACTTACTATACGCAACAGCGATCATGAATCCGGGCCCAATAAATTGTGCAAAGGTGACGAGGTTGTCCCATTGCCGGGTTGTCCACTTGGGCCGCTCCTTGTGAAACCCGCCATCTCCAAGAGGAAATGTCGGTTTCGACAATAGAGACAGTGGTCCCGGGTCGTCTATCTTGTTGAGTTTCTTGGGCGTCTGGCAGGAATCGGTGGTGCTCTCTGACGTGCCCGGGGACGAGACGAACGTCTCAAGCACTACGTAGTCGGGAGGCACATCTATACTCAACCGTCTGGCATTCGCGTGCGACCGCCCGTGCAGTGTCTGGTTGATGGTGTAGTCCGCAGTAAAGAGGCTGGCGCTGAGCCCGCGGCCGTGGATGTCGTCCCCTTTCTTGGGCTCGTCCAACCAGGTCAGCTTCATGGTATCCCTGGTAACAGCGAGGGGCGTTGTGCAGGTTTGCGAGGCTGCACTCCCCGTGGGAGGTTATTTATTAGAGTCGATGGAAACAACAGATGGACAGGAAAGGCCTGATCAACTCACCATGAGGGCACTTATGAGCGACAGTGTATTGTTCTTTGCGGCGCGTCAAAGGGGAGGCAAATAGACAAAAGCGTTCCCGGGGGAAGAGAACAGGAAACGCGGGTTTTGTTATATCACGAGAGACGAAAGCCGGAAGCAGCCTTTAAACAACAATGGATCACACGTAACGGCAGGGTTCGCCGAATGCGGCACTGTGAGGGCGTACGGCACTTGTGTACGAGACCCCAATTCGTCATGGGCGCGGCGCGGAGAGCTGGCCGAGCTTCTGGGAATGGCAAAGGTCTCTCTCCAAGAAGTTGTCTCGCCACAAGTCCTGGGTTACGCCTCCAAAGAATGCTTCTGGGCCAAATCTCAAGACCTTCTGACTGTCTTTGAACTAGCCCAATGCACGACACATGCCAAGAAGATTCGGCGTGGGATGGGTATGGAACAAAAAGTTGGTGATTACGGCATGGCTTGCCAATTCATGTATAGGCATAGGCAGTGGGCTTGGATGGATAATTGCATGAACGTGTGGCGCAAGGGCGACGCCAACCATGCTATGTAAATTCTGATTTTCTGGTTGGTCTGACTAGAAGTGAAGGTTCCTCGGTCTTTGGTCGCCAAGGCATTCTGGGCAGCCGTACTCTGTTGAAGGCTGATCTCTGATTCTTGGCGGGCCGGTTTGGGCTGAACTCTGCCGGCCGGCCGTTCTCTCTCTCTTCTTCTCGGGAAATGGGTGCATGCATGTGGCGGGCCAGCTCACCGGGCTGACCGGTTTTTACCGGAGGACCGCATCTCGGTTCTTTCTCCCCCGGCGGGACCGTGCATGCATGGCTCCGTACACCCCCCTGTCGTCCGGTCTTGCGCTGCGGCCCCGACTCGGACGGAATTTTGGAGAATCATGGTGCTGTTGAAGCTGGGCCTCTTATCACCTTTACCTGACCTTCTTGGTGTCCTTGCCGGCAGCGCGCTCGCGGTCTCTCTTGGCGTAGATGCCAGCAGTGAAAGGGTTCTCGAAGCTCAGGGCGACCTGGTAGACAATGAAGACCCAGGCAGTCAGCAAGATGCCGGCAGGGTTGCCGTAGATGAGAGCGGCACCGAGGAAACTCATTGTGGAACCGTTGTACATCGGGGCATCGGTGATGTTGAAGGGGAAACCAGTCACAATGCCGTCCATGAGGATGCCGAAATAGTCACCGAGGAACGTGCCGGTAATACCCAGCTGCCACGTTGAGGAGAGAACGAGAATGTTGCCACAGGCGACAAGGGCATATCCCACATAGGTCACCGCATCGGACGAGAGCAGAGGGTGCGTGGGTTGGAAGCGAAGAGCCCGTTCGTAAAGCAGGTCACGGAAGATGCCGAGGGAGAAGATAGTAACCGCCAGGCCGTAGCAGGCAGCCTGCGACCGTCCGCCAAAGAGCTTGGTTAGGACTTTGTTCTTGTACTCTGGGGAAGAAGAGGACCGGGTTAGAGGGGCAGCACTACCAGGCACGACAGCAAGAGTGTGACGAACCTTGTCTCGCGACGATGCTACGCAGCTGTCAGCACATACGACTTCACTGGGAAACATTGGAGAAAAACTTACTTCCAGAAGAGCGGGTTGAACGCAATTGCGGCGGCGGAAACTATGTGCAGCCTGTCAGCAAGAAGGTCGACGAGGTGAGAAGCCGGTGGGAAGGCCCAAGCTCTACGAAGGCGGCATGACGTACTGAACAAGCTCTTCTGGTCGAAGTCGACCAGGGCCTTGCTTTGGAATTCGACTGGCGCCATGTTGTGTTCGAGTTTGGTATCAGTTCGGAGTAATGACTGCTGGGGAGGGGGTTTCAATTGGGGAAATGCCGGGGTTTTGTTCCTCTCTTGCGCTCTTTTTCGAAGGAGAAGATTTGAGGACAGACAGGCAAATGGAAGAAGAAGTGATGGGAGCGAGTCGCTTGCTTGTGACAGAAGCTTGCTCCACCCAAGTATTTATCTTGGTGGGGGCCGCTTGGCCATAGCGCCTTCGTCATCCACAGTAATAACGCATGGGTGCACCTGCTTTTCTGGGGTTTCGGCAGCCTTCGGGGGCTGGGGTTAAGACAAGAAAAGCTTCCATGTCGCCGAAGAGCCTCCAAAGAACAAGCCAAATCCCGTTTGTGGTACCGTCGCACGACCATCGAAATATTCGTCGTCTCATTATTTCTAAGTGGGCAGGTAAAATAAATAGCAAGCGCCGCAACGCCTGGACAAAACAATTCGCAACATGGGGGTATCAACCGCATCCTCAAAACACTCGGAACACAGAACCGTTCCCTCGGAGCTGGGAAAGCCAGCAACAACGCTTGGGCACCGTGTCACCTGCGATTCCTAGTCTTCTTGGCCACGGTGCCCGTGTCTTCCTCCTCGTCGTCCTGGCCCTTCTTCAGGTCCTCGGTCAGACCCCACTCCTCCTTGTCGTACCAGTCCTCGCCGTCCGACATGTCCCGGTTCGGTCCGCTGTGCGCCTCCGCCTTGGACCAGTGAAGCACCGTCTTGCGCAGCCGGTTGGCCTTGAGGAGGCCTTCGTGGAGCTTCATGGCACCGCGGCAGACCTCCTCCTGCTTCTGTACGTACAGTGCCAGCAACCGGCGGATATCCTCGGCCTCGGCCTCTGGCAGACCCACATCTCGGTCTGGACGAGCGTTGGGCGGCGGTCGGAAGAACGGGTGAACAAATGTTTCGTCCACCTCTTCCAATGCTATTGATGGCGCATGCATTCCGTTGTGGTCCAACAAGTCCGTTCCGGGCTGCGACCGGGGTGCCGCGTTGCCCTCTTGCATTTCAACATCGACAGCCTTTTGCTTCTGCTTCTTGTCGGCAATGCTCTCGTCGGCTCCCGCTTTCTGGGCAATGTCCGTCTTTGATGCCTGACCGTTGATTGGCCGAGACGCCTCGCCTGCGGT
The DNA here is from genome assembly GCF_030913465.1 of Colletotrichum navitas. Classification (NCBI taxonomy): domain Eukaryota; kingdom Fungi; phylum Ascomycota; class Sordariomycetes; order Glomerellales; family Glomerellaceae; genus Colletotrichum; species Colletotrichum navitas. Next base: position 22,773 of record NW_026850582.1, read on the forward strand.
AGCTGTGTCCACCTTGGTCGACTTTTCGTCTGAGCCTGCATCAGCCATGGTCACGTCCCCGTCGCTGCTCTGCTTGTCACCCGAAGACTCTCCGTTCGTGCCGTTTGGCGCTCGCTCCGGTTTCGCGTCACCGTTCACTGTTCCTGAAGCACCGGCCTCGGTTTCTCTCGAGGCGATAGCTTTTGGTTTGCGCGCGTAGCCGCGCTCCACGTAGTCGCTCGAGTAGAGATCGGCGTCGTCAGGCCCAACCATCATGCCGCATGGCACCCATGTGTAGTCGCCGCATAGCCTCGTGAAGAGATGCCTTACCCTCCACAGAGATGCGTTCTCCTTGCGTCTGACTTCACAGCTTTGCTCAGCGATCTCGTCTAATGTCTTGGCGGTGAACGGCTTGGAGAGGGTAGGATGGCTTGGAAGGTCGGTCGAGGCAGTCAATGGAGCTAGGATCTCTGGAGAAACAGGGTCAGCTATGTTGCTATGGGGTCAATCAGAGAAGACTGACGCTCAATTCGAATGTTGGCATAGGGGTCGAGCTCGGTGGCCGCAGAGACGGCCTCCTGGATGCGCTCCTCGTCGTCGTCACTGTCAATCTCGTATCCCTCGTCGTCCACAATTGGCGGGTTGCGGCTGATGATCGTGCGCTGCTGTCCAGCATAATCGATTACCTGCAGTCATCAGTCAGTCAGTCATCCCTGATCGGAGACCAGTTGGCAGCGAGCGAGTGGGTAGGGGCGCGCGACGCACTTCGTTGTAGACTTCAGGACCGGAGGGTGGTGCGAGTTGACCCTGGTGGGAGAAAAGGGCACGCTTTTTAAGCTTGTGCCCGCGGTTTCCGTAGTGGTCAATTTCGTCGTCCGAGTCGGATTCTGCGAAGCTGCTTGTCAGAACGTGTACGGACAAGGGCGACGGCGAGGTCGTCGTCGAGAGGGGATTCCGGGGGGCCTACCATAGCTTTTCCGCTTGAGGGCCTTTTTCATAGCGGCCACCGTTTCGGCAAAAAGGATCTGTTGTGTAGCCATTGCGCCGTGTTGTCTGTTGCTCCTGGCGTCGTGCCGGAGCGATCGCGGAGGTCGGTCGGCTGGTCGGTCGGTGGTGAGGAAGGAGGAAGACGCGGGCGACGGCGAGGGGGAGGACGTGGTTGAGGGGCGTTTTCGAGCAAAGAAAGCAAAAAAGTTTCACAGAATTACGGTCGGAGCAGAATTCGCGGCGAGATGTGATCGAAAGGGAGTCATTTACGAGGTCGGAGAAGGAGGTGGTGTGGTGTGGGAAGAGGGTAGCCCTCAATTTCTGCGCGCAGTCTCTGTGACGAGGCGGGAGAAGAGGCACCACGCGGGCGGCAAGGCTGTCTGTCTTTCGGTTTCCTCCAGGGCACCTTTCGGCCATGGCTTGCTGTGAGTGCGCTCGCGCTTCCGCTCTTTACGGTGGGGCCCATGACAGCATCTGCATCTCCAGCCAATCATAGGTCATGCTACTAGTGACCACTCCAGTCTACCCGGCGACGAGATGCCCTGTTGCCAGCTGGAGGGCGGTGGTGTGTGCTGGCAAGGATACGTACCCACTCTCTGCGAAAGTTGCTACCTAGGTACCTACCTACTACGCTACGGTACGGATACAGTGAGATGTTTACCAGGTACCGGCAAGCGGAGTGTAGTGGGCTGGGATCGCTGGAAGGGAGCTTGCGACACCTGGGGACATGTACCTGTACTCTGTCTGCACTCTGTCCCGCTCGTGGAGGAGAGAGACCCTTGTTTGCGCGCTTCCCACTTGAACGAAGCTCCCACCTTCGCGACAATTCCTAGTCTTTCTTTGCTGCGTTTCTCTCCCGCCGCCAAATATACGATATCCTAGTCCCGGCGACGATGCTCCCTTGAGCACCACCATCCGTACGTGTCACCGGAGCTTTACAAGTGCTGGCCCTTGCATACCAGAGCTTTGCGATACGGCCGACTCCCCGCGAACCGAATCGCTATATTCATGGCCGCCTACCCCGTGTGCCATAGAACCTCTCGAAAATGGACGGATACCCAGTAGGAAGCCTGGATCACAACATCCCGCACATCGTCCTCGCCGGCTTGACGTCAAGTCCTACACGAGACCTGCCTCTGAACGCAGAGCTTCGAGACCAGGCCATCCTCCTTCGGTCAGAACTGCCGAGCATTCAAAGCAAAGATGCTGAAGCTCTGAAAGACTACGTTGTGCGCCAGGATGGGAGAAAGCAGCCTTGGAATGGGAGGGACAGCGGGAAGCCGTACAAGCTGCGGGTCACCGTCGCTGGTCGAGTATGGCTTACATCACCATGTGTCCTGTCGGGACTAACTCCTGCATAGTCTCTTGTCCTTCCTCCCCGTCGCGCCAGGCTCCCAGAGGGCCTCGAGGCACCCGAGACGCCCGCCGTCTTGCACTCGCCTTTTTCACCCCTGAGTCCGGCGTCGCCTTTGTATCCCGACGGCTTGATGAATAAGGATTGGCTTCAGAAACATGAGGATATGGTCCCCAGCGTCTACGTGTCATGCTACACCTTGACATCCGATCCCACTCTAGCGATGCTTCACGATAACCAGCTCAAGACCGACATCAACATGATCAAAGCGGCTCTCAGCAGGTCGGGCTACAGGACACGTTTTGCCGTGGTTCTCATGAGCGATGGCACCGTGCCCTCTTCCATGCAGGAGTTCATGCAGGACCGTCTTGACAACATCAGAAAAGGCGTTGCTCTGGACACCAAGTCGTTCTTCTACTTTTCATCTCACGACTTGTCCAAAGACTTGGAGCATGCAGCAGATTCTATGTTGGCAGCCGTCTTTCTTCAGGCCATAGAGTACTACCGCGACCTCGGTCGTCATGCTAGGAAGAAGCGCAGTCGGGGCGTCGCTCCCCAGCCCACGGTGCCTCCCACAAGCACCTCACAAACACTGACGGTGCAGGACTGGAACGTGCGATACGATTACAAGACGGCCATCTTCGCCGAGTATCGCCAAGAAATGGATGCGGCGCTACGCTCATACGACCAGGCCTACGAAGGACTTCTCAGCCAAGATGTGATGGACATCATCCCCAGCTGGAGTCCGAGATGGAACGAGGCGCGGATGCTAGCCGATGTTATTGCCATACGCAGCATGCGATGCTTGCTCTGGGCTGGACAGACTACGGCTGCAGCGCGGAGGTGGCAAATACACCGGGAAAGGATGGCGGATTTTGTTGACAGGCGTGGCCGAGGGACCAACAATTATGGCTGGGCCGCCTGGGAATCAAGATGGGCCGTCGTCATGGCCAACTTGATCGAGAGGGTGGATGTCCGCAGCTTGGCGCCGTCGACTCGGGCTCTGTTCCTTCAGCCAGAGAAGGCTGCCGCGGGCGAGCGACTACAGCCCTGGGAGATGCTGCACCACACGGGATACTGGTACCGCGTCGCTGCTGAGCATCTGATTGTCCGACGGGCCCTCGCTCGGTCCATTCCGGAAGAAGACCGGCGCTCGCCAGAGACTACTCCGGCATCAGCCCTGGCCAGCAAGGCGTTCCAATACGACACGTACATGTGCCCAGACCCCCATGAAGAGTTTCCTGTTCATGGATTGGGCGTAAACCACTCTCAACTTATAATAGACTGCTTAATGGCGGCCAGATCGCAGTTCCAGGCGCGGGGACAACTCCGGTTGTCGGCCGAGCTGTCGCTAGAGTGTGCCAAGGAAATGGTCAACATGAAGGCGTGGGACGACATAGTGGCGTTGTTGCGGCCGCTGTGGGAGGACATGTTATTCAGAACAGAAGGCTGGTTGAACATCACCGAAGACCTGAGCTGGGTATTACGTGCTGCGGCGGCACATGCTGGACAGGGAGAGCTCGTGGTTGCCATTGACTGGGAGCTGCTGAACAGGAGTAAGACGTGCCCGTCCACTTCCTACTGGCCGAAGACTAACATTGCTGGCAGAGTTCACGCGGCGGCCCAAGTGGCATTACGACATATCCAGATCCCTAGAGGGTCTTAAACTCGACTCGAAGCCAACGGTGACGATCAATGACAACGTCATCTCATCTTTCATATCCGCGTCCTTCATCTTCAAGACTGAAGACGGCAAGGCTGGCGAGGCTTGCCAGGCACAGCTTGCGATTAAATCAAACGCGTTCCCGGACACAGCGACGGTAACTCTCAAAGGCTTGAGGGTCGACTTCGAAGGCAGCCTCAAGACCATCACACTAGACCACGAGGCAGGCTCTACAACAGGCACAGAAAAGGGCAATGTAACGCTATCGAGGGTGCCTCTGACCGAGAAATCCCGGGCAGACGCCGAAGAAGGTGAGGAGGGCACATCAGGGCTCAGCGGATCGGCAGACTTGTCGGTGAGGCCGGGCCACATAAGTGTCTACGAAATGGCGATACCCCTGCGAGAGCCTGGGGAGGCTCACGCTTCTTCGGTGACTCTGGTTCTGGAGACTGACACTTTCACACTCAACTACACCATCGCCTTTCGAAACCTCGAGGCGGCGGACTTCTGGTTTAGCCCCTCGTTATCGAGGAGGCGGATTGTGCGGCAGAGCGCACACGTCATCCAAGTACAGGCGAGGCCGCCTAAGCTGGAGATAAAGCTGGCGCAGCCCCTGGAGCAGTTTTATGCGAATGAGCCCATGGACTTGCTGTTAGACGTGATCAACGCCGAGGACGCAGACGCGGTCGCCAAGCTGGAGGTTCACGTCTTCGGCGAACAAATCCCGCCCTTCCGGGTGCACATCGAGAACGGAGAGGAGCACACCGCGGAAGCCGGCAAGGAGGAGGCCAAGCTCACAGGCCTGTCGCTCGGCACGCTGGCGACGTCGCAAACGACCCGCGTCAAGATCGGCCTGGACCCGGCGCAACTGACAACCTCGTATGATGTGACGCTGAGAGTCTTCTACCATCTCACTACGGACCCGGCGACCTTGATCATGCAGATCCTGCCGGTCCAGCTGACCGTCGTCAACCCCTTTGAGGCTAATTACGACCTCATTCCCCGCCTCCACCCCGATCCCTGGCCAAGCTTGTTTGACCACGAGGGTGTGCAGGATCCCTCCGTGGACGAAGCCGCGGTGCAGCCTCGCGGACTGGCGCAGAAGTGGTGTCTGGTTTGCCACTTCGCATCGTTCGCGACGGACGACCTGGAGCTGGTCAGCATGAACGCCGAGGTGGTCGCATGCCAAAACAACGCGCGATGCACCACAGCGAGCCGGCCAGAGGTTCCCGAAGGAGGCCTCCGCATCCCGCCGAGGCAGATGCAGGAGGCGCAGTTCGACTTGGTGGCGCAAAAGTTCAGCCTCGACGACAAGGGACCGGCGTCTCTTGACGTGGCCTTTGTCCTCAGGTGGAGGCGGGCGAAGTCTCCGTCCTCGGCGGCGGCGACCGTCAACACGACCAGGATGCTCGTCCCGCGATACATTGTGCTGGGCACCGAACCCCGCGTCCTCGGTTCGTACTCGCTCGCCAACCCGCTGACGGGCCTGATCAACCTGAACATCACCATCGAGAACCCGTCGAGCCACTTCCTGACGTTCGGCCTGAGCATGGACCCGAGCGACGAGTTCGCGTTCTCGGGCTCTAAGCAGACGACGGTGCACGTGCTGCCGGTCTCCAGGAGGACCATCACGTATCGGCTGCTGCCCCTTGTGAGAGGCGACTACATCCGGCCCACGCTCGTGGTTAGGGACAAGTACTTCCAGAAGGTGCTGAGGATCATCCCGACGGAGGGCATGAAGATCGACAAGGAAGGTCTGCTGGTGTGGATTCCACCGGAAGAGGGCGAGGAAGGGAAAGAGGGAGAACGACAATGGCCAGCCTGACCAGGATGCCAGCTTTCTTGTATACATATGGTCTAGATCTAGAGTCCCTAGCATCAAACTCTTCAACGTCCCAAGAAAAACGACAAAGTGTCTACCATCGCACAGGCGTTCAAGTTCATCGCCCCGAAAAGAAAAGAAGAAAAAGAAGAAGAAAAGAAAAAGATGTCGCTGCTTGTGTATCACTGCCCACTCAATTCATAACTTCGCCTTGGGCGGCCGTGCAGAGCCCCCGAGCTTCTCCACCCACTCGTCCGTCAGCATCGTCTTCTCCGGCACGCTCAACCTCGTCCACCTTTCGTAATCGGTCTGCTCTTCCCGCCACTCGGCCAGCCCCTTCTCGATCCATCCGGCCGCCAGGCGCGCGCTCTCGCCCGGTACCTCCATGGGGAAGAGATGCCCGGCCCCCGGCAGCGTCACCTCCGCCACCTTGCCCCTGGCGGCGCCGCCGCTCCCGCCGACGCCCGTCCCTGTCAGGCGCATCTTTTCCTCCCTCAGCTCGGGGGTCGAGAGGTCGCTCGCACCGCCGAAGACGTACAGCACGGGCGGGCGCAGGTGCGGCAGGCGGGCGAGGGTGCTGGGGCCCTCGGAGCGGTAGAAGGGGAAGGTGAAGTAGCGCTCATTGAGGCTGGGGTCCAGGTCCGGTACCAGTTCCGGGCGCACAACCTCGCGGCCGGTGGGGTCGTAGGCGTGCCAGCTGGGGCGGAAGTAGGTAAAGACCTCCTGGTGCTTGGTGGTGGCGAGGGTCACGCTGCCGGGCGCCACCGTGGCGGGGTACAGCTGGGTGGGCACGTCACGGAGGCCGTTTGCGATCCAGGCGTCGAAGACGCGGGGATCCCAGGCCTGGTAGAAGGGGGAGCGGAGGAAGGCGGCGCGGGCGGCGTCGCGGGAGGGCCATAGGTCGCGGCGGCGGGCGGAGGCGGCGGCGGGGGAGGAGGTCATGGTGCCGGTGGCGTTGGAGGACCACTTGGAGATGACGGGGTCGAGGAGGACGATTGCAGAGAAGAGGCGGGGGTTGACGAGGGCGACGTTGACGACGGTGTTGCCGCCGAAGGAGTGGCCGATGCCGACCAGGGGCCGGGGCGGGCGCAGGGTGTTGACGAGGTGGAGGATGTCGCGCGGGTAGTCGAACCAGCCCGGGTCGTTGCCGAGAAGGGGCTCGTTAAGAGCCGAGGAGGCGCCCTGCCAGGCGGCATCGGCGATGATGATGGAGCGGATGCGGAAGGTCGAGGACGGCTTGAGGGACTCGGCGTGGAGGTCCTGCCAAAGTGCCTCGTAGAGTTCCTGGGGGGTTGTTAGTGGATTTTTCTTGTGAATGTCAAGCAAAGGCACGGCCCGTAAGCGAGTGATATGGCTTGGCCGTCCTATATTATGAGATGAGAAGACAAACGAAGTTTATGACTGACCTTGGGGAAGCCGTTGGCGTGGGCGCCGATGATGGTGACGTCGCCGGGTTTGGGGCTCGGGTTGTCCTTGGGAATGTACTCCTTCACGGCCAGCTTGAGGACGTCTTCCTGAGAGTGGGCGAGGGCACGGGGGAACTCGCGAATGTGAGAGCCATCAAGGACGTGCTCCTTGACGTGGAAGATGGAGGACACGGACGACGACGACGACATGGTGGCGATGCGCGAGAGCTTCACTCGAGTTTTATGAAGCGAGGTTGAGGCCCGAGCCGACGTAGTGCGGTTTGTGATGTAGGAGGACCTCACGGCGACGATGGAAAAGAATGAGTGTGGATTGAGACGGAGAATGAGCCGGCTATCTCAGAATGCCGTCTCGCAACTCATCGGCACCGGAGTAGAGACGAGGTAGACAGACTGAGGGGGTTCCACATTTTGCTGGAAGTCTGGGGTTTGTGGAGATGCCGAGGTTCCAGCGGCATATACAGCGGTTGAGCGGTTACCGGTAACAGCACCCTCCCCCGGGGTCCATTGCGTCCCTTAACCCTTGCACACATCTTTCCTCAACATATCCACGGCAAAAAAAGGGAAGGCATACGGATCAATCTAGGAGACGACAGGCTTGCGAACCTGGTGGGGGGGAAAAAAGGAAGAAGAAAAAAGATAATGCACTTTCCCGAAACATTGTGACTCGGCCACGTTGGACAGGCAGTTGTGCTTTGGGACACGCCATTCGAAGAAAGAGGGAGAGGACGAGAAGAAAAAGCAAGAAAAGAAATAGCAGAGGCGAGCCGGCGGATCGGAGGACGGTAAAAGGCGCCGCCGCCAGCCACCGTTTGAGATTCTGCAGTCTCTGTACGCCGTCTCGGTGCAAGTTCCTGTCTTCCTCGCCGCGCTTCCCCATGCATCCATCCATCTGTCACAGTGTTACCTACCCGCTTGTCACCCAGTCCGTGTCCTCCTCGAGATCGAATGGAGGAGAGGGAATGAGAGAGCCAGGGGGGGGGAAGCCACACACCACGACTCACTTCACGCCCCCGTAACGCCTATCCATCCTCTCTCCCCCCACTTCTTCATTATAAACTGTATCCGTACGGAGTACTTAGTGCCTGACTTATGTAGTACAGATGGTCTACCAACGTAAACCATCCACCCACACTTCAACCAACACGTTCGACTCGTTCCCCCCACCCCGGACCGGAGCTGATCCCGAAAAGAATACCCCTGCATGCCGAGAGTCATCATCTTCACCGGCGCCCCGGAGGCCGACTGGTCCTCCCCGGACCTCCTCATCCCCCCCTCCGCTTCCGCTTCCGCTTCAGCCCCGGCACCCATCTCGCATTCGACATCAACACCCCCCGCCGCACCACCGGCCTGGCGCTCCCTCCCGCTCCACCGCCGGCCCCTGGTCACGGGCTTCTCCCAACCCCACGGCCTGCCCTCCGACTTCCTCCCCCCCGCCCACTTCTTCTCCCTCTCTCTCGACGCCGACTCCCAGCAAGACACGACAACCGCCGGCGCGTCCCAGGAGCTCCTGTCGCAGTTCTACGACCACTCTCTCGCCCTGCACCACTCTCTCGCCTCCTCGCAGCTGCCCCCGCCGCTGACGCCGTCGCACCCCGACACGCCCGCCGCCGCCGGCATCCGCCGCGTCCTTCCCCCCTCGACGGCTGAGCAGCACACGGTGTCCTTTGACGAGACGACGGCCACCGAATCCTTCGTCTCGGAGACGACCGACTCCTTCCAGGACACCACCGCCGCCGCCGCCGACCTGACGTCGTCCGGCGCCCGGCCCCCGCCCGTGACGGCGCCGCCCCACCACCACCTGAGCGACCTGAAGGACATCCCCGCCGGCCCGGACCTCCTCCGCCTCGCACCGCAGACGGTGACGGTGAACCTCATCGCCGGCGTCATCTCCGTCTCAGAGCCGCGCGGCGTGACGACCCGCTGGGGCAACGAGCTGTCGCTCGTCGAGGTGCTGATCGGCGACGACACCCGCGCCGGCTTTGGTGTCACCTTCTGGCTGCCCTCGAGCGGCGGTGGCGGAAGAGACAGGGACGAGGAGGGCACGACGCCGATGCGGCTGCGGAGGCAGGACGTCGTCCTCCTGCAGAACGTCGCCCTGCACGTCTTCCGCGGCAAGGTGTACGGGCAGAGCCTGCGCAAGGGGCTGACGAGGACGACGGTGCTGTACCGGAGGAAGCTTGGCGACGACGACGACGACGACGAAGAGGGCGAGTACTACCGCCGGAGGGACCTGGAGGCGGGCGGCGGGGATGGGGCGCACCCGCAGCTCGTCAAGACCAAGAGGGTGTGGGAGTGGGTGCTGAGGTTCGTGGGAGGGGAGGAGAGGACCGGCACCAAGGGGAATAAGAGGAGGGGCTGGGATGCGCCGCCTGATGACACCCAGTGAGCGGCTTCACACGTACACATACACAACACATACATACATTCTTCCTCTACAGTTTCAATGGCACAAAACGCATCATTCAATATCACAACAAATTGCATTCAAAAGAGAAGGAGCATCCAACCCGGCGTACGCTCCATGCTGCCTTGATCCATATCGTACAGCGATCGTTCCACACATCTACACAGCAACGGCAGCGGCGCCGCTCTTGTCTTGCTGTTTGACACTCTTCCACTGGAAACCCAAGCAGGCAAAGAAGGCGGCACACACGCCAGCGAGTGCGACATAGAACGTGTGCCTCAGCCCCACCATGTAGGCCTCCAGCACCACCGGGATCAGGTCGACGCGGCCCATCTGGGTCAGGATGCGGCGGACCTGGTCGGCTCCCGAGTTGATGAAGATAGCGGGGTTGATGCCGGGGGCGTTATTGGTAACCCCGTCAATGAGCCCCTTCTGAAACAGCGTCTGGCAGACGGCAATCATGACGGCGCCGCCCAAGGCTTGGAAGAACTGCACGCAGGCCGAGGCGACGGAGACATCCTCCTGGGGTAGGACGGTCTGCACGACGAGCATGCCAATCTGGAAGCAAACACCGGTGCCGAGGCCGGCGAGGACCTGGTAGCCGAACCACGCGCGCATGGGCGTGTCGACGTCAAAGGTTGTGATCAGGCCGGTACCCACGGCGTACAAGGCGACGGAGGGGAGGACGACGGCGTTGTAGTAGCCGACGTAGGAGATGAGCGCACCGCCGCCGATGTTGCCGACAACAGACGCCAGGAGGTAGGGCAGGATCTTGATGCCGGCCTGGACGGCGCTGGCGCCCTGTATGACCTGGAAGTAGATCGCTGGTGGTCTGCGTCAACGTGCTGTAGAGAACGACAACGCTCGGCGAAGGGATGGGCACTTACACAGGTAGTAGATGAGGGGAAAGAAGCCGGCGCTGAAGAGGGCGCCAAAGAGGAAGGCGCAGAGTACGTTGCGGTCTTTGAAAAGCTTGGGGGGCAGCGTGCCCCTATCGCCCTGCCACAACTGGATGGCGACGAAGACGGCGGTCATGAGGGCGAAGCCGATCAACAGGCCAATGACGGTGGAGCTGCTCCAGGTGTACACGCTGCCGCCCCATTGCAGCGCGAGGAGCAGGCAGATGATGGCGGGGATGAAGATGGCGGTGCCGATGAGGTCGAGCTGCATGATGCGCCGGAAGATCGACTCGCCGAGGACGTTGTTCTCCTGGTTGATGGTCAGGAGACAGATGATGAAGAATACGACGCTACCGCCGACGGGCAGATTGACGTAGAAGCACCAGCGCCAGGTGGCCTTCTCGGTGAAGACGCCGCCTAACAACGGGCCGGCGACGGAGGCAATGCCCCACATGCCTCCGATGAGGCCTATGGCTATGGGCCGCTTCTGGAGGGGCATGGTGTACGCGATGATGACGATGGATCCGGAAATCAGGCCGGCGGTGCCCATGCCGGCAATGGCGCGGCCGACGATGAAGGCGGTGGAGGTCGGGGCCAAAGCGCAGATGAGGGAGCCGATCTCGAAGATGGCAATGGCTCCGAGGTAGGACCACTTGATGCTGAAGAGGTTGTAGATGGTGCCGTACATGGGCTGCAGGGCGGTGGTGGTGAGGAGGTAGGCGGCGCCATACCAGCCAATGTCCTTGACGGTGCCGTAGTCGGCCGTGATGGCGCCTAGGGCCGGGGCGACGATGGTCTGATCCAGCGCGACGATGAAAACGGTTAGGCACAGCGAGATGATGATGAAGACGAGCTTCAAGCCGGATGGGTACACGACTTTGCCGTCCTCGGAACCGTGGTCCTGCTTGCTGATCGAGTGAGTGGCGGTGGTCATGCCATCGCGCGAGTGTTGCTCATCGGCGGTAACGGAGGGATAGGCCGACGTGGTGATGTCGTTGAGCTTCTTTTCGGGATACTTTGAGTCCATGGCGGCGGTTGACTAGACTTCTTTCCCCCTTTCGCCGCAAGGGAGGAGGAAACCTCGTGAATAGTGTATAGTCTTACAAGTGGTAGGTGACGAGGGTTACTTTGACAAGATGTAGAAAGGACGACCAAGGAGTGAGCCTAGAATAAGGAGGGCAAGAGCTAGACGCGGAAGGAAAGAGAGGGGTACTTATCCTCCTATACGCCGGATTAATGTTCGTGATAGTGCAAAATCGGAAGCTACAGCTTCCGCGAGTTACGTTTGTACATATGCCACAAGCTCTAATTACACATCTGCAAGCCGCAGGGATAGACTGACTCAATCCAGAGCTTCTCAGGAAAATGGGCAAGTAGGTTCAGCTCAGTAGGTTGGCAGGCTCGGCGTGTGCTTGTTTGCGTTTGAGTGGGCGGGAGGGGACGATGTGGACAGACAGTCTAGAGAAAGGACAAGGAAACTGTCCGAGGAGCGAGTTTTTCCTTGAGGGAAAAGCGATGATTACCACAGTTACGGTACCTGGCCTTACATGCCGTACCTACCATGCAGTACCGGTACTCGTGCCCGGCGAGACGGCGCACCGGGCCAGAGGCCGTTCCAGGGCGGCCCCACCATAGATACCACCTATTTTACCCTCCTAGGTACCTAGGTACTTACCTTGCGCATACTTCCCATTGCGGCTTTACGACGGCTTCAGTCCGACTAACATGGAGTTGACAATATGGCAGTGGGCCGGGGTAAGACAGCAGGGATGAGCAATTGCCAAAGAAGATGGACGAGTAGAGAGTGAGCGCATCATCGGTTCCGCCTCTCTCGGACGTCGGAACCAAGCCTTGGCCGAACTGGATCGGAGTGGGCCCCCGATCATCAACCCTGTTCGGTCTTTTCTGCCATCGACACTTGGTCTTGGGGATCACTGCACGCGTACCTATTGATCCTCCATTCTTCTTCGGGGCTCGCCGAGGGCCATTGTCGTTGCGGACACGGTCGGACGGGAGATGCGAGCGAGTGTTGTGCTTGCCCCGGGAGACGGTCGACAAGACGCCTTCCCGGCCGGTGTACACGATAAGGAAACGCCCTGCTAGGTATTTTAAGCCTTCCCCCGCAGCGTCCCGCGATTGGTGCGGGGAACATTAAGAGTTGTCTGGGCCTTGAGGCGCTGTTTCACATTGCGAATGGGAGAATGCAAGAGGGTGCTTATCGGTAGTGAATTTGCATCCCTACTAGGTACCTTAGCTAAGTACCTAGGCACCTGGGTACCTAGATAGGAACAGTGCCTACCTAAGGTATCCGTACCTCTATCCCTTTGAACACAAGCGCTACCTATTTTAGTGCCTTGGTAGCCAAAGGGGACGACTGGCAATGACATAAGCAGCCTGCTTACATAATTTCCCTCTTGAGTAACTGTTTTTTCCCATCCAGCCCAGGCCCAGGCCGGTTCCAGAACCTCAGTGTGTAAAGGATGCTCACACGTCCAAGGGGACGAAAGATCTCCGTGGTCGGCTGGCGCGAGGCCAGAAAACGGCATCGCCGACAGCTTCTCGCCAGCTCGTCTAGGACCCTTATCGGAAATCCACTCATATTATCTCCCTCTCTATTGTACTTGGAAACCTACGCGCGCGTTTTCGTCAACTTTCAGTCTGCTGCAGCGTGCTGCGCTTGACCACGTGACTTGGCAAAGTTGCCTTGCGTTATAGGCACCCTGCTTCTTGTTGGGATACTTCACGTGAGTACAATGCCTACAGACATATTCTTATCTCTGTTAGGCCTTAGAGAGCAGTGGCTCAGTCGGAGGCAGATGAGCACACATGAAACAAAAAAAAAAAAAAAAAGAAAGAGGAAAAAGAAGAAGGAAAAAGAAAGAAGGGGAAAAAAAAAGGGAAGAAAGAGTATTGAAGTGTTGGTCTGGTCACGTGGGCCACTGCCAGCCAGATATCCAGCCTCTTCACCTTGCCAGCCAGCAGTCCTTTTCCTCTAGTTACATATTACCAATATCAATGGATATTGCCTCGTTACTCGCCGCCACCCACATCACCTACAGGTTATAAGCCCAGGCCTCTACCTTTTCTAACGCTATTAAAGCTATTTAGACCTTTTTTTTTCTTTTTTTTCTATAACAAATATCCTTACTGATTTCGCATAACTGACTAGCGCTCCTGCCTAGTCAGGCAACTATAACAAGGATTTTTCACCCTTGCCATAACAAGGATTTTTTACCTTTGCAACAACCATAACAAGGATTCTCACCCTTGCAACAACAAACACCTATCACAACAAGGGTCCCTTGCCCTTGCCAATCAACCATAACCATAGCTCCTGCTATATCTTGCCTCACTAGTCTTCCTATTCTCCACAGCAAAAAGAACTATTGCCACTGGCTGCTTGCCATTAAGGCCCTTCTTAACAAGGACAACCTTCTTAAGTATGCTGAATCCAACATCCCTGCTCCTGCCAATGACCGTAAGCAGTGGCGGAAGGCCTGAGCCTCAGCCTACGGCATCATCATCAACAGCATTGGGCCTATCCTTCCTTGCCTTAAGGGCTCTGGTTGGACCCCTAAGGGCCGCTGCCCCTACAAACTCATAAGCAAGCTTAAAGCCATTATCCCTCAGGTGTCTAGTGATGCCATTGCTGACCTTATCTGTGACTATAGACGCCTTAACGTTAATGACTCCAAGGATCTCTTCAAGCATCTTAAGACCTTCCATACCATAAGCCAGAGCATCAATAGACTCATCACTGACCAGAAGGCCATGTACTTCTACTTTCTTCTAAACTCAATTTACAGCAACAGCACCTTATCTAGGATCTTTGACAAGTACGCTGCCATCAAGCCTCAGGAGGCTAACCTCCAAGATCTACTTAACAACCTCTATCGCAAAGCTAACACTATTAGCTCTATTATAGCTAGCAAGGCTGCTCTTGTTAAAGTCAAGGCCAAAGATAGCATTATATATGCCCATTGCAGTGCTAACCATACTAGCAGCAAGTGTTACTTTGCCTATCTAGAGCTTATCCCTGTTAATCACCCTCACTATAAGGAGCTTTACAAAAAGGCCTATTACTATCACTGCACTAATGCCTACTGCAACAACTGCCCTGGCTCTGTCTTTATTAGAGGTGCTTCTGGCGCTCTTGGAGGATCTTCTATTGCTAGATGAGGCTATATAAATACAGTTTTGAGGGGAGGATTTACATCACTTGAGGGGAGGATTCATGTATGATAGCAGTCTGGCTAGGCAGAGCTGAGGGGAGGTGTTGGTCTGGTCACGTGGGCCACTGCCAGCCAGATATCCAGCCTCTTCACCTTGCCAGCCAGCAGTCCTTTTCCTCTAGTTACATATCACCAATATCAATGGATATTGCCTCGTTACTCGCCGCCACCCACATCACCCACATGAAGAGTCAATTGTGCTAGCTATCCACTCAGAACGTAGTCATAGAGTGGTCGGTTCGAATGAAAATGTACTAATCTCTCCGCAAGCTCGGCAAAGGCCCAGACCAGCCGAGCGGGAACGCAGGCGACTTGAGAAGACTGACCAGAGGAGTCTATTATGACACTCCGGTCAGAATCGGACTCGTCACGTTTCATGGACGACCCTACTGTCTTCCCAAAACCACCATAACTTTCCTTGTCCGTCGACATCATAGTCTGGGCTGGTGCCATGACAAGGTAAGTATGCGGCCCTTGCGATACCTTCTTCATACCAGTGACAAGCTCTTTTGTGGCTTTCTCGCATATCAACTTTCTCTGTTCGACTGTAAAGCTGTCCAGAACTTTGCCAACTTCACCCCAAAGGCGCAGAACATCGTCTGGATTGCGGTTGTCGACGTAAACTGAGAGCGTCAGCTCAAGCTCAACATGCACACCAGGCTTGCCCTCGACGGAATGCGGGCTTTGGCTTTTGACAACGCTTCCAACCACACTGGAGAAGCCACCCATGACTGAAATGAAGTCCGGGAGACTTTGCTTCTGTTCCCCTTTCTCGTTCTTGTAGTGTCAGCCATGTTTTAGCAATGCTTTTGCGGCGTCCAAGTCCGCACAAGAATGGGGGTTCAGATCGGCACGTAGGATATGGCGGATGTCTTCGAACGTCAAACAATACGTTTCGGTCGCAATTGCTCCCAGACTTTTCTCCACACCGTTTCGAACACTTTTAGCCTTGTCAAGATCTCTGATGTACGGTTCCTGAATGCATGGCAAAATTAGTCTCACAATGTCCTTATATGCATTCAGTAATGCTTACCGCAGGCCTTTGGTTTTCTTGAAGGAAGTTCATGATGAAGAATGGTATGTATTAAGCTATGAGTAGATGCCGACAGGTATGTGGAGATAGAAATCCCTTCATCAGTGGATTTGTCGACTTTTATACCATCCACCCTTGGCTTGGGAGTTTACACGAACGCTTGATAGACAGCCTCCTTTCCACCCACAGAGGCTTACCCAAGACTCGTCCTGACAAGTAACATCGAACGTGCCGTCATGGGCCATCTCGGCAACAGGAAGATGGCTTCCTTTCTCTCCACCGTCTCGCTTTCGCCGACGCATGTCGTTGAGACAATGTGCTCATACCATACATTAAAGACTTGCATCATTTTTTCAGCTGAACAGGGACATGCGGGCACTAGTTCGTCTGATTCTGACGGGCAATTGGACTATACTGTAGTCTGGAATCACCAACTCACGAGGTCAGTCGTAATAAGAAAGCAATGCGCAAGATAAAAAGGCGCATTCGCCCTTGCACTGCGTAGAATTGAATCATCAAACACCTCGTTCTCTCATCATCCTCCTTCACTGTAATTCGTTTCGATTCTTCCTTTCAAAGATGGGCAATGCTCTAAGTGCCTTAATCGCTCCCAATGAAGCAGCTGACGAGAATGAGAGGAAGAAGAAGGAACAACTGGAGCTAATGATGAAGCTCGCAGATGCACGACTGGACACATTTCAAGGGGAGCTGGAGAAAATGTTCCTGGACCGTGAGTCGGCGATGAAGACTAGTGTGCCAGGAAAGAGAGCATTGAGATTTGAGCGTCACGTCGCTGTTGATGCTGAAAGCACTGTGGGTTTGCATTCAAATCGACTCCAGAGTCCTTCACAAGCATCCAGTCGCTAATCTTGCAATACCCTAGCCCGGAAAAGGCGTTGAGGATGCCGTGGACTCCTTCTTCGGCGCTTCTGAGACGGGGGCCAAGGGCGTCCTCGACGGTTTCAAATCCGTGGTCAAGACAGGCCTTTCTGCGATTCTCGGCGACTCCTCAGCTGGCGAAAGCTATGACAAGAAGTTCTTCGTTTGTATGAAGCAGTATGATGAGCTCCTTCCATTTCTGTTACAAAGCCAACGAATGCTGATCAATGTTATCTAGCAACGCTATCATTCGTGTCGACATGTATACATACAAGTACACCTTCGGTAGCAAGGGAGTGGTCGATGTGCACAAGAACATCTTGGCCTATATCCTGTGCATCTCCGTTGTCGATCATAGGGATGTTACCCTTGACGAGCTCATCTATCTCGCTTCTGAGTTTGCCGGCGACGGTGATGTTGGACCGGGATCTGGATTCCAGCAATACCTGGAGATGATTATGAAGACCTGGAATGCTCTGAGAGCTATTGATCCTCTGCCTGTTAGCGGGAGGCCAGCTCTCGAGTACCCCGTGAACCTGCAGCTACCAGTCAGGACTACTCCTTCAGCCTAAAATTGACCATTTTATCTCCCCTGTATGGGTAGCTAGTCGCACATGAATGTTCATTCAGAATCTTTTATCCAAGCTGTACTTTGTGGCCTTATTTGGTTCAGAGATGCTGTACTGGACGGGAAGATCAATTTCATGGGACAGCGTCAGTTTCTTGACTCCATTTATATCCACGTCGAGGTGACCAAGCATCAACTCAACAGAAGGCTTTTCCTGACAGCAGTCAAGCACCAACTTCGGTCATCGCACCCTTGAGGCTGTGTCAGTTCTGCTCAATGGCTCTCCTATTCAACAAGGGACATGATGGTAATATTGTCATCCAACAAGCATTCTGGATTTCGACTCCCAATGAAGAACCACACCGCTAGTCCATAGAGGGCGTTAACGAGATCGAGAATACTGCTTGAGTATGATCTCAAGGCTATCCGTCTTTAAGTGAATTCCCACCAGCCTGGCTGCGAGAAAGGGAGCCAGCCTGTCCGCACAATCCCTCCCCTGGAGGACGTGGTTGACAAATACAATGATGCATGCCTGGGTGAGCTTGACAGGGTCATGGTCAAGCTGAAGGACAGCAACATCAAGATGATCATTTCTCCCCATGACTCCAACTCCCTCCTGGGTGACTATCGCGCGTAGGTTGCCTGCACTTAGCTCCCTCCCAGACACGCCACAGCCTTATTGACCTGCATCTTCAGCGGTATTTATTACGACACCTTCGGCAGGGATGCATTCTATGTAGATCAAACCGCTTTTGATGCCTACGACGCGCGTCTGTCACGTATAATTAACTTTCAAGGCGCTGGAAGAGTGTCCCTACAGCCAGGTTGAAGATGTTCTGCCTGTTGCGTGACCATTTTGCGAGCTTCCATAGCGACGACGGCGACTCTGCCGCCTGTTCCACATTCTCACGGTGTATGGTTCGCAGTGCTTTTCGTATTAATCGCCCCTTCTGGTTCCTGGCTACGCGCTATGCCTCCCAGCTTTGTTCGGTACGTTCCTGGCTGTATATCCGCCTCAGGCGCTTCCTTCAGTGCATTGTACCGAGCCCTTGTTCTTCCTGCCGCGAAAGAAATATTCGGCGCTCTTCTTTTTAGGCATGATCACTGCCCTGTTCGCAAGGCTCATGGGTTAAAGGATCAAGTGATCACCTGTTGCCGAAATCCGCAGAGTAAGAGCAGGAATTGGGTATTATCCGTTTGCGCAGGTAGGAAGTATGATGATGAGATGGAAAACAAGCGACCGCAGCGTCTCATATACTCATGACATGAGCCCAGCGCCCAGCGCTATTGCGAATATGATATGCGCAATTTTCGTGTCTCGTGGCTAAGCATCAGGCAGGCGGCATTCATGTGTCAAGAGAATGAAGAGGGTCGACAGACTCCGGGCTCGCTAACCAATCTGTCCGCGCCTCACCCCTGGTTGCATTCAACTGGAGCCTGATCCATGGCGAAAGGCGCATGAATTTAAGGCCATACGTTGTCAATTCATAAATGGGTAGGTGAGAGGTAATAGGTTAGCATGCAGCTTGTCGGAGGAATGGGCGAAGTTGAGGTGAACAAAGGTGATGCTCACTGAGCAAGGGTGATCAAAGCCTGAGCAAGAGCGGCGTTGCTGACTAACCCGGCCGGGGCGCGGACGTCCTGGGTTTCGTGGTAGACTACCTAGGTACCTAGTCCTCACCCCTGCAACAGTGCCGCTGTGGATCAGCGAAACAAATGGCCAGAAGCACGGGCGCATCGCTGAGGTACCGCCCCTACTAATCTGCGTGTGCCGATACTTATCTGTCACTTGCAGAGTACCGCCTGCGCAAGAGCCCCAGCATCCATCACCCGCCAAGGTTCGCTGTAAGTGGCTGTATGCGCATCGCCCTCCCGCCGCGTCGACTGAACCTCCGCTCTTAACCCACGACACGCCGACTGCCATGAGAGGCTGGCCGCGTTGATGCCATTTCCCGTCTCGCTGGTATCCCCACACAGACGACGCTCCAGACGACACTGCAACAGTCTTACCATGCCATTCGTCGAAATACACCATTTATCCAGTATCTCAATGATCTTCCCAAACCCATAATCACGACCCCGAAACGTCACCGAGCCCACCCACGCCCCAGTACGAACGATCCACTACCCGCTATTGACAAATATAATCCCATAGCAGTCGACGGCCTGTCTTGTTCACTCCTCGCCAACAACGGTGCAACCAGCTCTGCTGATACCATGGATCGAGCCATGGACTTGAGGGACATGGACTTTGAATCCGCCATCCTCGACGACGAAAAGGACGTCGACTTTGTTATCGGACACGCTCTCTCTACCCCACACCCGCTGGGCCGCTCGCCGCTGTCCAAGACGCGCTCCATGTCTGATGGAGGAGGGACCCCGGTGAAGCTCACGCCCTCGCCGCACGTTGCCGACGGTCGCCAGACATCCAAAGATGACAACCATATCAGAGAATCCGTCACCACGCCCGTCACTCCCCACCGATGCGAGTTTCCCCTCCGAGGCCTCACACTGCAGATGCCTACGAACCGCGACCCGGCCTCCTCTGCAGCCTCCTCGTCCGCCGCCTTCACAAAACCCGCACCGCTGTCCCCCAAGCTCGATCACTCCCAGATTTATGCAAGCCCCACCAACATCCTGCCGCGTCGCTCCCGCGGCCTCGATTTCTCGCGTGCTGCTACCAGCCTGCACCACTCGACCCTCGCCGAGTCGTCGCCCGACTCATCGCCAACCATTGGGGGAAGAGCCATGAACATCCCCGGCCGCAGGAGTAATGATTACGGCCAGGCCGAGCAGACGACCAACTCGCTCTGGTCCATGATGGGGAACCACGAGCGCATGACCGTGTCCAGCTCGCTCGGCAGCGCGAACCATCTGGGCTCGGATTCTTCTTCGTCTTCCGACGACGACGACTTGATGGACGAGGATACGGACGAGCCGTACATCGGGACGCCCCAGGCCAACAAATCCGTTCCTCCTCTCGGCATCCAGCCGATGATGATGGCGCCGTGGGGAGGCTCTCCCGCGATGAACAGCCTTATGCGCTTTCAGCACAGGCAGCGGCAAAGAAAGCAGCCGAAAAAGAAGCACAAGCTGCCGCTAAGTCTTGGCTTCAGTCCCTCCACAAACGCTGGGGTCTCCAAGTCACCGCCCAGTACCATGCCCAAGGATATGGCCGGTCATTCTCGGCGGGAGAGCATCAGCTGGCAAGCGAATCAGCTCCATATATCCGGGAGCGAGGAAGAGCGAGCCGATAACGTTGACGGTCTTGTTACAACTCCCAGCCGCGACGGACAGCGTCCAACCGTCATGCGACGCGTTGTCACACGTCGTGGGAACCTGTTGCCCAAGACGAAGAATTTCGCTCGTATCAGGGCGGCCTTGTTCGAGGAAGGAGCCCCCATCGAGACGGAAACTCAACGAGAGGCCGAAGTCGTCCGTCAAGTGCGTGAGAGCGACGTCGACCTTGGGGGATCCCGTCAGCAGACGGTGCTGGCCACCGCGTACTCGTCGCCAAGTCTTGGACCCCAAGACCAGCACCTGGACGACATTCCGGAAAGCATGATCACCGAATCGGCCCTCAATCTCTCGGGCAGCTTTAAGCAACAAGCCTTGAAGAACTCAAAGGGTACCAAGTTTTGGGACACGTTTTCCGAGTCGAGCAGCATCGGCGCCCGCACAACGCCACCGCCCCCGAACGGGGGCTTGCCCCGCGGCTCGTCTTCCGGCATGAGCGAGGACATGTGCATGGACTCGCCGTCGCTCGGGCCCACGGCGGGTTTTGCCATGGCCGCCAGCAGCGGTGAATCTCAAAAGGGCGACACCCCTCTGCTCGCGCAGGGCCCACAAACGGCGCCCAGTGTCGCAGATATCACACGCCGCATCAACAGCAAGCGCCGGCGGGACGACGACCACGACCCGGTTAGTCTCAAGCGTCGGGCCGTCAGTCCCGGCATGAGCGTGCATAACTCGCCCATCATGCAGAGCCCCATGCAGCGCGACGTGGCGCCTTGGGGGTCGCGGCCGGGCAGCAACAGCGGTGAGCGCGGCGGAAGCGGCGCGGCGAGCGAGTCGGGAAGCCTAGGCGGCACCCCCGGCAGCGGCGCCAACGCCAGCGGCCGTTTGAACGGCAACAAGGGACGTGTTGGGTTCCAGGGCATGGTCGACACCCACGACGGCCTGATGCGTATGAGCATCGAGTGATTATTAGGTTTATTCAGGGCGCTCTTGGAGCATTGTCGGCGCAATCTGCATTCATTCTAGGCGTTTGGTAAGTGAGGGGCAACGACGGATATCTTTGGTTGAAAAGTACACTACGGACGGGGAATCAGGACGGCGAATCGGCAGGTTATATAGGGGGGGGGGGAGAGAGAGGGAGAGAAAAGGAGAAACCAACCAGTATATCCATAGAAGCCTTTACTCGGCGACACACAGACGTGGAAAAAAGAAACGCTACACACATAACAAACACTTCAAACGAAATAGAGTCGTAATGACCAAAGGCATTGTACAGAGTGATCATACGAACATGGCGGTGACTGTTGGCCGTGGTATCTTGCCCTTCCCCAACTCCTGTATACGCCTGTAACTGTAGCTGCAATGCACCCAGAACCCTCTCCCGTCCCCAGAACCAAGACCGACACGGGGGAAGAAGCGCCCTCCCCTCCCTCTCGTGTAGCTCGGCCCAACCCGGTGGCAGAGGTATATAGTGACTAACAATGGTACTAATAAATACCCTTCAAAAAAAACCTCCCATTCGACACATCGTACACATCTGGCTGGGAACCAGAACCCCCCTTTGCCTGCCTCTTGCCTCCTTACACCCCCCACGGTAGCGGGGGGGAAGGGGGGCCCAAGCTATTCGACGCCGACGCCCTCCTCGGGGACCCGCAGGCTGCCGAGCTTGTCGTCGAGCCAGCGAGCCAGGTCCTCGGCGTGGCGGCGCAGGACCACGACGCCGGCCGTGTTGACGCTGCCGACGCTGGCGAGGCTCGTCGTCGTCTGCGCGCCGACGCTGAGGACGCTGTCAGCTTCGGAGGGGGAGGCGGGCACGAGGGCGGGGGTGGCGCCGCCGGAGCCGCCGTTGGGCTGGTGGTGCTGGTGGTGGTGCTGCGTGTGCAGGCCGTGGGCGGGCTCGGGGGCGTTCGGATCGATGGACTCGGCGAGGGGCCCGATGCAGACGAAGAGCAGGCCGCACTTTAGGCGGCGGATGACGACGACGCCGCCGGCGAGCTGGACGGTGATGGTCAGCGGTTTCCCCGCGCCCCCTGCGCCTGCTTTTGCTGCTGCGCCGCCGCCGCCGGCCGTCGCGCTGGTGGTGGTGGTGGTGGTGGTGGTGTTGTCGTTGTTGTTATTGTTATTGTTATTGTCGGCGGACGACTGCGGCGGCGACGACGAGGAGTTTGGCAGCGCGTCGGGGATGTCGGGGGCGGTGGAGGCGTGCAGGGCGAAGAGGGAGGAGGCGACGGTGGCCTGCGTGCGCAGCAGGGAGACGGGCTCCGGGGAGGCGTGGGCGAGGAGGCGGCCGGAGGGGGTCGCGAGGAGCGCCGTGTGCAGGTGGGCGTTGAGGTTGGCGGCGAGGAAGGCCGTGAGGCGCTTCGTTAGGAGGAGGGGGGGCGTCGGCTGGGAGAGCGACATTTTTTAATACTTTTTTTTTTTTTCTTCGTCGTTGGCCGGTTGTGTCAGAGGTGAGGGGGGTCGCGATCGTCGTGATGGTGTGGTGTGGGAGTTGGGGGGTGGGGGTCGGGCCTATGGGACGGTTATCGTGTCGCTTTCCAATGGCTTCTTCTCCTTCTTTTTTTCTTTTTCTTTTTTCTGGTGAAGAGATCAAGACGGGCGTCGCGGTCGCCAAGACTAATCGACGGTATTCGCAGCTGGATCTCGGGCTCGAGGCCGGCCTGGGAATACGGGTGTGGCGGGCAAAAGGTACGGAGAGAGGTCGAGGTTGGTGAGATCCACGAATCGAGAGAGCTGTATTCGCACGCTGAGGAGCCTCACGGTCCGCGAGCCCGGGTGGGGCGACCTTGGCCGTCAACCGTTTCGAGGGTACGTACTCCGTACTCCGTACTACGACCGATGCGCCACGCACTGATGGTGGGGGCGGGCACCCGTCGCGTCCCAACTCTCGTCACCATTTATTTCTTTCATGTAGTTCCGGTCGCGCTGATGCGGATAGACTGTCATTGTGTCTGTCTGTACCTTGGGTAGTCTTGCTCCAGTGCCGTCGCGTGATGGATGGGATGAACGGCCATAGAACGAGCGTGGACTAGCTTTATTACCTGGCCGCAACCGGCGATCGGAGAACTATGCAACGGCGCTGCGGGATATCGGCACCAATGTGTGTACTGTACATCTACATTGTGGGGAACAGACCGACAGACCAACGCCAACAGAACCAGACGACCAGTGTAGGCCGAATCGACAACTCATCCATCCATCTCCTCAGCCTTTCCCACGGCGGCAGCATTATTCAACACGAGGAACCGGTACTCGAGGTCATCATCGACGTCCACGTACTCCCGTCCGTCCTCAGTCTCGCTTCGCCAGCGCCGGTACAGCACCTCAATCTCGACCGCCAGTCCCTGGGTGCCGACGGCCGGCGCCTCGAGGTCGTAGTTGAGCAGCATCCGCACGGCGAGGACGAGGTTCGAGGAGTAGCGCGCGCGGTGCAGCGCCTCGTCGATGTGAACGTCCGTCTCGGCGGTGCAGGGCGTGGGACAGTGGCACCCGCGGAAGGCGTCGTGCTCGCACTCGCGGCCCGAGTGTTCTCCGTTGTAGACGCAGCTGACTTTGGCGCACCGCCGGATGTGGATGCATCTGCAGGCTCTACACCCGTCAAGGCTGGGGAGGGAGTGGCCGGTCATCATGCGGAAGAGGACGGCGCCTAGGGCCCAGTGCTCGTCGCTGAGCGTGTACAGCCGTTTGCCCTGCGGTTTAGGTTAGTTGCCGCGAGCCCGCGCAGTGGGTTTCGAGGACTCACATTTCTCCCGGTACCGAGGTACTCTCTCCACTGCTTGGCCATATTGGCCAGGCCCATATGACCCTTCTTGGGTGCGATCGGGAACCCGATGCTGTGAGGCAGCGGCTTCTCGTCGTCGGGTGCCCCGTCCCGCCGCGCGGGCACGCCCGATACGAAGGCGTTTCCAAACTTGCCCAGCTTGCACACGCCGTACGTCTCCCTGCCGCGCGGGTGCTGGAAGAAGACGGTCTGGGCGTTGATGCCCCGGTGCAGGATGGGCATCCACTCGGCGTCCGTCCTCATCCAGCGCCGCTCGCCGCTGGCCCAGTTCACCTCCTGGCGGTACCCATCGTGGAGCCAGACGAGAGCGCGCATGATTGACACGAGGACGTGCCAGCATAGAGACTCGGGCAGGAAGCAGCCCGGGTCGGCGTCGGCGTCGGGGTTCGCGAGGAGGTTCTCGAGCGTGCCGGCATCGCAGATGTCCCAGACGAGGTAGTCCTCGGTGGCGTTGACGCGCGGGTGGACGGGCTGCTGGCGGAGATAGCCGGCAAGGGAGATGATGTTCTCGTGGTTGAGGATGTGGGAGACGTTGCGGCCGAGGTTGCAGTCGTAGAGGAGGTCCATGAGACCCTTGACTTGGCGTTGCCTCTTTGTCGTGAAGCTCATCGAGTACTTGCCCGCCTCGTAGTACTCGTCAAAGTCGTCCACTTTGCGCGCGATGAACTCCTCGCCGTCGACATAGCTGGGGTTCTGGGCGACCCGCCGCGCCAGCCATATCTCGTCCTGGACTCTCTTGACGAGTTGGAAAGACGGCTGGGGATGATCCAGGTCCTCCATTTTTTTTTTTTTTTTTTTTTTTTGGTGATTGCGACTAGATAGCGGCAGACTGATGTCAAGAGGAAATGCAGACGACGTAGATGCGGTCGACGGCCAGACATCGCGGCAGGGAACCTGAGCAACAGGATGTTGTCATCTTTGTAGGCCTCCTTTCCTTTGCAGGGCATTGTAACCTGCTGGGAAGCGAAGCGTCTTCATGAATGCAGCCCCTTCGCGGTCAAGACAAAGAATGGCCTCGCTGCCATTGTCTCCCTTTTCGATTCAACGGCTGCCGCCTTGGCAAGAAAGAAAAAAACCCCCCGGTTGCCGCTTGCGCCTCTTGTGCATTCAATTCCCACGACCGTCAGGATACAAAAGAGATAATCACCGCAGGACTAGTCCAGGTGTCCTCGACGTCGGAGCGATCATATCTTGCTCGGTCAGGTTCGCCAGACGTCGAGTAACCAGAATGGCGATGCTCTCTCGACCGATGCTACCGCTGCCTGTAGTTTCATTATTGGAGCACTGTCGCAGGCTTGACCAAACATTAGGAAACATCTCAAGCACCCGCGCTGAGGCGTCAACCACTTCGCAGACCTGGCCCTCGGGGTTCGCGCAAGCACAGCCATTCTTGAACCCACCGTAGCCACCATATCACGGTCACGCCTTTATCGGCGTGTTGCATCAAGATTGGGATAGGGATAAAGATAGCCGATCACCCGGGGTAATCCACGTGCACCTCGCAAGCACCTCTAACGAGAACAGCCCCCTCCCGCTGAGCAAATTGGCCGTGGAAGCGAAATGGTGCGACTTCCAGATGTGGGAGGCGGCCAAGATTACCCTAGGCGTATTTTTCCCATGGTACCCATATTCTACAGGGCCGGGTTGGCCAACAGCTGCCGTCTGATCCGAAAGTGTTTTTGGCGTTTCCCTTGCAAGACGTTTGCGGAAGCTGATTGGTCGGGTTGTGCTTGGGAAGGACTCTAAGAGTGACGCAAGGAGTGCCGCTGTCAATCATGGCTCGTCTGTACTGGAAACGACCCTGCCTGCGATCGGCTGAACCATCGTCGAATGATATAAATGGATTAAGTAACAATGCAAGAAGAGAAAGAATGTGTGTGCACTGGCCAAGTCGGAGGTTGAGGACAATAGGTAGGCAGTGATGCCCCTGTCAAGGTCCAGCCAGGGAGCCGTCTCCGGCTTAATCGACGACTCGACATCATGCGTGCTGGGGTACGATTCACGAACAAGGGCTGCGCGTTTCACTGAGACGGTTCCGGGCGAAGCTGAAAAGCGTTGAGACGGAATGACCGCAGGCGAGGATAGAGACGACAAGTGCTGCTTCCCTCTCTATGGGAACCGGGCAGGGGTGCTTGGTCGTCAGCCACGTCGAGTTTTTGGTCGAGGAGGCCTCGCAGCGCGACCTCAGACCAATCGCCGGCGCTATTTTAGCCTCACGAAGCTGACATTGCAGATCGCGCGGGGAGAGTGGCTGACAATTAGCCCACGCTCCTTTGGGCGGGATGGTCGAGGCCACGCGAGCAGAATAAACACGTTTCCACCATCTCGAGAGGTGCAGGACTTGGTTCAATGGTTGGAAGGGTAAGACGGGCGCGTCCGAGCCGCGGGTGTGGTTCTTTTGTACATTTTGTAAGAGGCAAGAGACGGGAGGCCGCGAACCCGCAGGCCCATGTTCAGCCGCGAACCAGAACCTGTATCCAGCCAGACACAGTCACGACTGGCAGACGGTTACAGGTTTTGGAAGGGTTATTGGGATTCTGGAAATGGTGCTCTTTCAGTGGATGGATTGATGAATGAGCAGCGAATAAAGGGACGGAGGGAGCGGATACACTGTGGGGAAGGGGAGATATCTACCAGATACCTTAGTACAGTATTAGGTAGGTACCTAAGCTTACTCTTCGTGCCTGTTCCCTGTAGGTAGGTACATATGAAGCTATATCGTCGAGACAAGCCAATGAGAGCCGCCACACGGCACGGGAAAATGGGTCTTCAAACACTGCTCTTGCGCTAACCCCAGTCGGGACAGCTAGTGGTAGGGTACCTGCGTTAATGTGGCACGCTAGACGCCGTTGCTCCACATTCTTCCAGACGGTCGAAACTGCCAAACAGCGGCCGCGACAATTTTAGGAGGCATCTGTCTGTGTCTGCGACCGGCTGGGGATGAAAATTAATCGAACACATGGTACTCCGTACATACCACGTAGTAGTCGTTCCAAAATAACCCTGTTCCCCTTTGTCTTAGTACCGTCTCCTATGCTTGTCCCCCCCACCTGCAGATCCCTCTTCAAGACTCGAAGGTCCCGCTTACGTTCCTGTCTTGCGCTCCCTCGCCCTTTTTCACACACACATACACACACATACACGCAGACACGCAACATTCTCTCCCGAACTCGGCGAAGCAGTCTCACGGCCTACCTGGATAGAGCCTAAGACTAGACTCGACTCGGCTTCTTTCGATCGTGCGAGAAATCCACGTCTGTCGCTCCTTCTGTTCTGGACCTCGTCGACTCTTATTTGACAGCTCGGACCCGCGCGTTTCCCTCTCCCTTCCACTCTTTGCTTTTTTCGACATCCTGAGACTCAGCCTTGCAGCCCGCAGTGGCCGATCAAACGCGGATAATCGCCCAACCAGAAATTCCTCCCCCTTAACCCGCAATCCCACCACGACGCCGCTCGCTTTCATCCCCCTCCCAGGCTCCCCCTTCTCGACTGTCAACCGCAATCCGGCCAAGTCCGTACGAATGGTCTACTGGTAAACAACCAACCCGGCTTGGCCTTGCCACCGCTGTCGTCGAGTCATCGCGCACTCGTTACCATTACCCATTTTGATCCATCCCAACGCGCCCCGTCGCTCGGCCATGCTAGCTTAACTGTCCCGCGGTCCGACCTCTGTTTGTGTCGCACAATCCAAGCCCTCCGCACCCTTGACCCACATTCCATCAATTCGCCCTCTCGGTCGTCTTCTTCTTTCCTCAACAACCCCCGTCGTCCCGTCCCTTCGGTATCGACCATTTTCTTCAACATCATCAAGAAGAGAAACACTGTCGATTACTTCGCGGGCGAGTAACGACGTGTGTTGACGGCAGGTCCGAGTTGCGCTATCACACTCCTTCACCACTTCTTCTTCCTCTTCTTCGTCGTCTGTCTTTTCCAACTTGGCTCGGCTCGGCTCGATCCCATCGACATCCTTCGATCCCTTTGGACTATCAATCGTCCGTCCACCGACGCCCCGACTTTCAAGATGGGATGCCTCAGCCACCGTAGGAAGGTCGCCGAGCAGCGTGCCGAACAGAAATGGGACTACATTGTAGGCTGACTTCGCCGGCGCAACGGCACCGCACCCAGACGCTAACAATCTTTAGAACCTAAACGACTTCACTTCGCGCGGCTGTCTCACTCCCTTCGCCTACTTTTACCTCTGGCTCATGTTGGTCATTTCAATGGCCGTCTACGGTGTCGACATGTTTACTGCCGTCAACCTGCTGGCCTTCGACCGTTGGTCTTCTGAGATCGACCCCGCCATCGATTTCAAAATCTCAAAATGGATCTTCTCCATCTCCATCATCGCATCCTTCATCAACATTGCTTTTGAGCAGTTCAGGGCCATGCGCGTCATGAAGCGCGGAAATGTGGCAGAATGCTACCTCGACAACATTGCTGTCCGTCTCGAGAGTACGCGGATGGGCAAGGGCCAGGGCTGGAAGCGCTTCCTGGTCTTCGCCGAGCTCACCAGAAGCAAGAAGGGAGCCGAGTATATCGCCCTCTTCACCTACTTCAGCTTTCAGTGTAAGTCACACCGTTGTCGTTGTTGCACGACATCTATTGACGTATCCCAGCCTGGATCCGTGTCCTCGTCTGTTCTGGCCCCCGTCAAGTCGTCAATGCCTTGACCCTCAAGTCGGTCTACGATGCCAAGCTTGCAGTTCATGAATCATCCGTCGAGGGATCCCTGCTGGGCTTCTTTGATAAGATCAGGACGCTCGCCACCGAGGACTACCAGCAGGCTCTCATCCTGTCCGGCATGCTCTTCACCCTCGTCATCTGGGTCTTCTCCGTCCTGTATCTCATCCTGGCAGTCCTCTTCTACGCCTTCTTCCTGTTCCACTGGATCCCCAAGGCCGACGGCGGCCTCTCGGGTTACTGTGAACGCAAGGTCACCAAGGCCCTCATGAAGATCGTGACCGCCAAGGTCAACAAGGCCCTGGCGAAACAGGAAGAGACCAAGCGGAAACTTGAACTCAAGGCCGCCAAGAAGAATGGCGAGAAACTGCCTATGGAACGGCAAGCCACTCTGCCTACGCTTCCCAACGTCGGAGACCCCGATAAGCTTGCCGAGATGCCCATGTTTAGCCGCAACGACATTTTCGCGACGCTCCCCGCGTACGAGTCTCGACCCGGTACTCCTGGCAGCATCGAGCTCAATTCGATGGACCAGAAGCGTCCCTTGCCTTCGAGAATGGGTACCACCGCCTCCACCGCCAGCTATTCTTCTCGTGCGCCGTTGGTCGCTGGTGCGGCCGACTTTGGCTACCAGCGATCTGCCTCGCCCGTTCCGTCGCTCCCGCCGATGGATTTGAACAACTACCCGCCCGTTCGGCCCGGTACCTCCAACTCTCAACGGAGCTTCCGGCCTCAAATGTCACATATGCACACCAACTCACAAAGCTCCTTACGAGGGGGCTTCTCTGAGAGCCCCGCTGCATACTCCCGAGACGCCTTGCCCCCTTTCCCTCCTCCTGCCAGGTCTGCCACTGGCCAGACGATGGACGGCTACGGCCTGCAAAGGCAGAACACCTACCAGACTGACCGGTCCACGCCGGCACCTAGGGGCACCTATGATGACTACTCGGGCCAGTCTAACGGTAGAGCCAGCCCCGCACCTTCGGTCTACTCGACTCGTTCCGGCGCTCCCCCGTCGCGTGGTCCTGGCCCGCTCAACAACACGCCCCTCCAAGCGTACCAGCCATACACTCCGATGCGAAGTGCGACCGGCCCCGTTCCTCCCCGAGGCCCGCCGAATGCGCCTGTGCGGAATATGACGGCGCCTGTGCCTGCTCGTCCGCAGGAAGACTACATCGCCCGTCCGGGCACATCGCAAAGCCAAAGGCCCGCCCCGCGCGGTCAGGGATATGGCTACAACGACGATATTGAATCCCAAAGAAACCAGCGGTACTAGGCATATCGGACTGGGGCTCGAGGCCCATAGATCATCGTCGGGCTCGGGCCAGCCGCTTTCTTTTTCATAATGTCTCTTTACGTTTCAAGGGGCCGTCTTGCAGCGTGAAGGGAAAACGCGCATTGCTACCAAAAGGCTTCCCACCGTTTCTTCTTCACCCATGCTTTGAGCCTCACACTTCCAGGTTTGGATTCAAGTATCTGGCCATGCATCGGGTTGTCCCATCTTTTTACGGCCATCCATTCGATACCCCTCCGAGTTTTTCACTTCTCATTCGTCATGTACTATAAAGGGGATTAAGGGTCTGCTGGCTACAGAAGTGCTCCAAGGGCCGCTAAGGGAAATCCAGAACCATTGTACTACTAGCTACTAAAGTAATACAGATGTACCCTCTGACGAACAACCCGAAGTTTGCTCTCTTTCTATCCGTGATGGTATCTGCATTGCGCATCATCTCCATATAACCCCCGCGGTTTACAGGGCCCCTCGCTGCATCAGGAGATTTTAGAGTTTGGACCCACCCACCTGATGAACCCTGTCAGCTCGAGAGTGCCAACTGCCAGCAGTACTGCCAGCATCGGCATCTCAACTGTCAGTTACTCCGCATCACGACAAGTCGCGCCCTTTGTTGCTGATTTGTCACCCGCATATCAGTATAGTAAGCCATAGATTTCAAACACCGAGATTTTGCTAACATGAATCCTCGAACAATCTACTGGCAATCGCCGCTGCTGATAAATAGGATATCACTCAGCTGAGAAGCCGAGTGAGTATAAGGTCAACGAGGCGCTACCCCTACATATGAATTACACCAGCTTGCTAGTAACTCTATTCGCATCACACATCCTCCCACCAGAAGCTATATTCATCCCAGCGGGCAAAATGCCAGCACGGACAATTGAGTTCCACCCGGGTGAGGTCGCCCTCCACGACCTCCTCAAAATACCCAGCCGATCCAACCCCACCGCCGCCGGCCTCCCGCCGTCTTACGGCGCCCGCATCGCCGCATCGCCGCTCGTGGCCCTCGGCACACTTGACAACCAAGGCCGGCCGTGGACAACGCTCTGGGGCGGCGAGAGGGGCGCTGTGGCACGGCCAATCGCGGAGGACGTGCTGGGCGTCCGGGGCCTGGTCGATATCGCTGACGACCCTGTCCTCTCCGCGCTCTGGGGCGTGAGCGAAGAAGGCAAGGGCGTCAAGGAGGGGGTCGTGCAGCCCGGACTGGAAGCGGACGGTGGAAAGCTTGTGTCGGGATTGGGGCTTGACCTAATGACGCGGGACCGGGTTAAGTTCGCGGGTCGGATGGTTGCCGGGGCCGTGGAGGGCGAGGAGGTACAGATGGCGGTCCAGGTGAAAGAGAGCTTGGGAAACTGCCCAAAGTATGTGAACAAAAAGGACGTCACCGCCAGAGGCTCGGTCGAGAAGGGTAGGGTCGAGAGGGGGTTGCCGCTGGGTGAGGGGGCGCTCGAGCTCGTCAGACGGGCGGATATGATGTTCCTGACCAGCGCGCACGATGCAAGTATGGACACGAACCATCGGGGAGGATCGAGGGGCTTCGTGAGAGTTGTAAGCAACGACGAGGGTGGGGTGGAAATCATCTATCCCGAATGTGAGTTTTTCTCCTGACTATCCGGAGGCTAACATGGACGGTAACACCGCCGGATACATGAACCTCCTACAGTTTCGCAACCTAAACAAAGACAGAGTCCTGACCCGTGGTTACAGATTCCGGCAATCGGTTATATCAGACGCTCGGCAACCTTAAGCTGAACCCCTTGGTCGGTATCGCGATCCCAGACTTTGAAACGTCTGACGTCCTTTACGTGAGTACCGGTATCATTTCCTTTCTACGCCACCCCCCCGGGCTTTCTCTACAAAACCAGAAGAAGAAAAGAACATGCCCAAGCCAGTGACAAAAGGCTAACTGCGTTTTAGCTCACAGGATCGGCGTTGATCCTCGTCGGGCAGGAGGCCGCCGCCTATCTCCCACACACGAAGCTCGCTGTCAAGATTACGGTGTCGGCGGCCGTGTTCGTCGAGTCCGGGCTGCCGTTTGCCGGCACGCCCCTGGAAGCGTCGCCATACAACCCTACCGTACGGCGGTTGCTCGGTGAGCAGCAGCACTTGCTGTCATCCGAATCACAAGCCGAAAGGACGGCAACCTTGGTCCGTCGTGAAGCGATCACGTCGACGATGGCACGCTTCGTTTTCCGGCTGGAGCCCGGTGCGAAGTGGAAGGCCGGGCAGTACGTCACCCTCGACTTCTCCAAGGAGTTGGACGCAGGCTACAGCCACATGCGCGACGACGAGCCCCAGAGCCTGAACGACGATTACGTGAGGACGTTCACTGTCTCTAGCCCGCCGGGAGACGGAAAAGAGCTCGAGATCACGGCAAGACGGAAGGGGCCTGTCACGGGTATGCTATGGAGATGGAACGTCAAGGTCCCGCTCGAGGTTCCCGTGCTGGGTTTCGGTGGTGAAGAGGCGTTCAGGTTGGGACGACGGCAAGGGGACGGAGTGGAGGAGGTGTTTGTGGCGGCGGGCGTCGGGATCACGCCCGTGCTCGCGCAGACTGGTGGTGTATTGGCGGCGGGCGGCCGGTTGAAGATTCTCTGGAGCGTTAGAGCCCAGGATTTGAAGCTGGTGAAGGAGGTATGTGGGAGGGTGGATGGGTTAGGTGGTGTGTTGAAGGTGTTCGTCACGGGTCTAACCGGGGAGGCGGAGGAGGAGGAGGAGGCTATCAAGGAGATTGTGGGCCTCGGAGTTACGGCCGAGAGACGGAGGATACGGGAGGGAGACGTGAAGGAAGGATCTGGAAAGAAGAAGTTCTTTCTGTGCACAGGGCCGGAGATGGCGCGCGTTCTAGAGGGGTGGCTGGAGGGGGAGGAGGTTGTCGGGGAGATTTTTTTGTTTTGAGGCAGCACGCCGAAGGTTGTTGCTATACCCCATCGTCGGCACAGAGTCAAATTGCCTGGTGAACATTGATACGTGTGTGTTCTTTTGTTGGATGACATACCTACGTACGAGTCGCTCCAGGAAGACACAGTTAGGGTTGTTGGGTGATGTAAGCTCATGATGGAGAGTTAGGTGGTCAACTAACTTCCTGCCCAACCACTGTCTCATCGTACGATGCAGTGTGCGTCTAGGCTCGTTACAGAGCATATGGCTCGTTCAAAGAGTCGATCTGAGACACCGTGTTAGGGGTTTTAATCGAACCCCCCAATGGTACGCCCAGAGATCGGTTAGATTAAAGTCATACACAAAGCCCCAGAAGGGCACTGGCTTTGTGTAACGAAGGAGAGAAGTCCGAGGATGGCAGGTACTTTCGCGTCGGGTGTGTTTACCACTGTGGGGCGAGGTACATCCGTCTCCACTCAGCGATCGGCACCTGCCGGCAGCTGGGCGTCACCATCACGATCTTCCCCACATAAGCCACGATACCACACGATTTCTCGATCAGCACTACTTCCTACACCAACCCCGCGACGTTCCAGGCCTGCTGGTACCGACCGAGAGTCATCATCGACGACCGAGAGTCATCATCGACGACCTCGCCCAATCTCGCAGCAAGGCCGCCTCGTTGCGGAAGGAGAGAGAGAGAGAGAGAGAGAGGCTGGTGGTTAAGCTGGCTCACACCCCCCCTCCCACACCACTCCAAAAGCCAAGGGCTGGCTGCAAAGCAATGGGGCCCTACGAGGCATGTAAGCATTCGATTGAAATGCCGTCGTCAGACGTTCATCTATCGCGGCTGGTTTGCTGGATAAATGGGGCGGATGGGGGCCATTCTGCGTCAGCAAACATGGGGAGCTCTCACCGATTGACCGATCATACAAGCTTGGCCTCGGCGCAGCTCGATATTAATCGAGGTGGATCCATGGAGGGTGGTGAGGCATGCGGACTATGATCGAAGACGTGCGTGGAACAAGCATTCATTCTCGTTCGTGATGAGTGATCCAGCACCACACATGGGGATATCGATCGGATTGGAACTGAGGCCATCGTCGGATCGAACCAGCCTGCAAGACCCCCCAAACACGGTCGGATCGATGGACTCGGCAGATCACAGGACTCGCAACTGTCGTGTAGCAAAAGCTCCGGCGGCTGCCTCACATCGTCAGGTCCTCATCGCGCGTATGCGTCTGCGGCTCCGGCTCCATCACCCCCTGCTTCGGCTGACGATGCCTGTTGGACCGATCAAGCCAAGCCAAACAAGGTACATCTGGAAGACCGGGTTTGGACTAAAAATCCTCTCACCGATGCAAGGACGGCGGTTTGCATACCACCATACATACAGCAGCCACTGGCCAGCCCCGCCCCCCCAATTCGGACCATGCATTTGATAAGGACCCGGACTTCTGGGATAAAGAAAAAGAAAGAACGAACACAAACAATGTGACAGATCTAGATTGCGCCCTGACAGGGCGCTTGTCAACAGCACCGATGCGTGCCCGCTGCCGATTTGAACGCAAGAGCAAGGTGTTCATTTGCAAGTGCATCGGTCCCCCCATCGTCCTGCCATCGACGACGACGACCCTGGGCCACCCCTCTGAAGCAAGTGTGTCGCCTAGAGAGGCTCTTCCTTGGAGGAATGACGACGGAACGGGACCTGAGGCCTCGGGGCTGAAGCTGGAAAGCCTGACCCGCAAAAGGGAATGTAAGCTCCACGGATCATGGGGATCATGAATACTATGCACCCAGCATGGTACTCTGGCCAGACGGGTACAGTAGGATTCTCCAGCGACAAACGGCCGATTGCCGTCCCGATGCTGGTGGCCGTCTCCACCGCGAACATGCACAAAATCAGCCGATTTTTTTGTGCACCCAAATTGCGCGTCCAATCAGCCTCGGGAAGGTTGCAGGGTGATGATGCATCACAGCTACGTACAGGACACTGCGGAGTCAGAGCAGGGGTCCGAGGAAGGTGTGGAAATCGACGAAAGCCGTTACCTACCGGTACTGCTGCGTATGGCGATCGCTGTGATGGCCGGACCAAACGCGGATCTGACCATCGAATTCTGCTTCGACTCAGCATCCACACCACACATCCCTTTCCGCCCACGTCTTGTCACGCCCACACGCCCAGCACTCACTTCGGAGCATCGCACCGCTCGCCGCACGTCGCCACAGTTGGACGACCTAAAGATGGAGCCCACGAACCTGTCCGAGGGCCTTACTACGTAGTAGTATGCTGACAGTGGCCGAACAGAACAGCCCCTTGTCGGATTGTTAATCTCGTGTCTGACCCCCGCCTGAATCGCACAGCACTTGGCTAGGTCTTCTGGCCTATTCGAACGTACGGATAAGGTAACGATTTATTGCCGTCATGTAACGATCTGTTGCCGTCATGCCCCGCTCACCCGGCACTGCAGAGCATTCGTTCTTCTGCTGCTCCCTTCACCGATGTGGATATGGCCCTCCCTCTTTGCAGCCCGTTCAGGCATGAAAGCGGAACCTCTGCGAACCGGGAATATGGACCTGATCCTGTTGCTCCCATTAGCCATTTTACTATGGACAGAGACTGACTGAATCAATCAATGGTTCAATGGTGCAGTACCCCCCCTCCCTACACTACCAATCCGAAAACCCCGTTCTCGGATTGGATGGAGTAAGAGTCCCCTTCGATGTACCGATCTTGCGGTCCATGCTCGCTTACCTCACCGGACCACTGAGGCAAGGACCCTTCGTCTCGAGATTCTATCCACACGCCCCATGCCCCCGATCACCGTGTTCAACGCATTGACTCGCGATCAAGACCAACGGTATCCCACGATCGCTGACAACGGTAGCTTTAATCCCCACTGGTCGTCACCACCATGATTCCCCAAGTAGTCGTCTTTTGCCTAGCAAGTCCCACGTGTATAGTTTACAATCTGTTTTCAATCAAGCAGCTAGCCGCCCTTCAATCACTTCGGCTCGTCCATCCTACATCTGCTCAATGACCTGTCATCTTTTCTAACCTTTGATCTCGCACATCTATCATCAATCAAATCCTCTCGGCCTGCGGTTGACCTCCTGCCCAGCCTGCCAGCATACGAATAGCCGCGTGATGCAAAGTGCCTAATCACATCCTCATATTACCTCTTTCGGGCCCCGCTCCTATCTATTATCCAAACGAGTCAACCGACCCCCCGGCCCGCCATACTGCTTCCG
Organism: Colletotrichum navitas; assembly: GCF_030913465.1. Classification (NCBI taxonomy): domain Eukaryota; kingdom Fungi; phylum Ascomycota; class Sordariomycetes; order Glomerellales; family Glomerellaceae; genus Colletotrichum; species Colletotrichum navitas. Next base: position 59,144 of record NW_026850582.1, read on the forward strand.
CCTACTGCGCCGTTGCTTTATAATCGTACTTGGGCTCGCTGTCAACCTTTCATCATGTCTACACAAGAGCTTCAATATCAGACGTCTTACGTCCAAACTGAGAATACGGATCGTGTTCTATCATTCCGGACTCAGTACCGGAAACCCTCGACCATGAATCCATGGGAGTCGTGTGCGCTTGAGGTGAGTACCGAGTGATATTGAACCCGCGTTTACGAAACTGGCAACTGACTTGCCGGCCGCTCAGTATCAATTTTCCAACAGCGAAAATGAGCAAGGTTCTCAGGAAAACGCTGTGTCTTGGCGACGGCCCCAAGCAGCCGCCGATCCTGTCATGTACCCCGGGCTGTACTGTCCCTCGGGCTTCGACATGATGAGCATTCTTGTAAGCCCAGCAATATATTCACCAGCAACTCCCCTCAACTAACAACACTCAGCTACGCGTCGTGGGACGCCCCAACCCCAAGGTCGAACTTGGCGCCATCGACTGCTCCGTCGCACTGCTGCTCTGCGACCTCCAGCAACCCGACACTCCGATCGTGTACGCCTCTGAACACTTCAGCATCCTCACCGGCTACACGAACAGAGAGATCCTCGGCAAGAACTGCCGCTTCCTCCAGGCGCCCGGCGGCAACGTCAACAAGAAGTCGTCTCGCAAGCACGTCGACAAGGAAACCGTCAAGGCCATGCGCAAGGCCGTCGAGATGAACGACGAGATCCAGACCGAAGTCCTCAACTTCAGGAAGGACGGCACCCCCTTCGTCAACCTCCTCACGATGATCCCCGTCCGCTGGGACTCCCAAGATTTCCGCTACTCCGTCGGCTTCCAGGTGGAGCGGGAGAACTAAAAAAAATTTATCTAAAAAAGTGAGCGGGCTTTTGATCGAATTCTCCTTCGAAATCGATCTGGGGTTCTTCCGCAACGTTTAAACATTTGGTTCCCCCTACAAGGTAACAAGTATGTCGCGACTCTCTGCGAGGCATCTGCTATCAGGCATTTACGATACCCATGGTACACGCATGCGAATTTAGAGCTGAGGCAACTCCCAACTCGCAACAAAAATGACGTTTGAATTTTGATTTCTTTTTTTCTTATTTGTCTTTAATGTCTGGCGAGGCTTCTTATCCATGGCGTTAACCAAGAGTGGTTTCCAAAGCACAACATCATCATCAGCAAGGACAAGAAGGCGAGTTGACTGTGTGGGGATACGTAGTCACTTATAGGTGTACAGGAGGATTTTGGTATTTTTCTTTTCTTCTCTTTTTGTTCTTTCCCTCTTCCCGACCTCGCTGGAGGTTTCCCCCACATGGGTGGCAAGCATTGTTTTGTTTATTATTTCAAACGGGCGGACAAGGCTCGAAGCATCTGCGATGGCGTTGACAGTCGGGCACCGGCCTTTGACTGGAGTTCGTTTTTTTTTCTGGGAATTTTCTACCATGTACTGCACATGATATTTTGATCATACCGAAATAGGTTAGCACAGATGAAGAAACCTAGGCCGTCGGCGAATCGAAAGTCACTTGTGTTTCCTCTTGAGACAAATCCCTTTTTCTAATTGGTCCAACATTGCCTTGAGACGCTTGGTTTTGACGAACGATCTTACCGCAGTGATTATGACGTTACATATGGCGTACTTTACCATCAGGCCACCATCGCATAACTGTGACGGAAAGTAAACCTTGTATAAAAAACCACTTTCGCAGGTGTCTGTTTCCCCTTTCGAATGAGAGCACGAACTATCCCGACGCATTGCGCTAGTTCGCGGGCGTCATACGTCATGCTACTGGTGTGACAACTACACCTATTCCCCATCCGCATTGGGACAACAAAATGAATAAATGGGGGTTTAGCCGCATCAACTCGTGCTCGTCGCCGTAGGTACCGTACGTAGTCCCGTATTACTTTTCCTCTATTCGTCCTCCATCTCCCTCCTTGTGCCATTTCCGGCCGCACCCTGCTGCGCAAGAGTTTAGCAGACAACAGGTATCCGACGCGATTGGCGCGGCAGTACGGACGTCCGGATTTCTCACACCCTGTCCGCACCGAAAACGTGGACTCGAGTTACCTAAGCTTGGATGCAGGTGGGCAGGGCGGTCCGTTTTGAAATTGGAATAAAAGCCATCGACCCGAGCGGCCGCAACGTGGTCCAGACAGAAAGGAAGGAAGAGTGATCACAGAAAGGGATAAAGACAACTGAGAAGCGGAACCTCTACGTCTACGGAAAAGAAAGAGAGAGAGAGAGAGAGAAAGAACAAAAAAAGAGTCGCGCAAAAATGCCTCTCCGCGGACCCGTGCCGGTGAAGTTGTACAAGAAGGAGGACAGCGAAAAGATCTGCGTCGGGCCGATGACCATCTACATCTTCGAGGACGGGAGCAACACGGACAACCGGATCGGGTGCATGACGCTGGAGCTGCCGCCGGCCACGTCCGGGCCTCCGATGCACTGGCACCGGTTCCACGACGAGTGCTTCTTCGTGACCAAGGGTGGGCTTACCCTCCCCCTTCCTTGTGTTCAGCCCCCGCGATTGTACCACGAAGCCTGAGATCTGGTGATCGAGTTCGGTAGAGGGGAGAGGACGTACTGACTGACTTGGCGAATCAGGAACGGTACGCTTCAAGACACCCGACGGGGATGTCGACGCCGGAGAGGGCCAGCTCATGGTCGTTCCCCCGCGGGCGATCCACACCTTCGCCAACCCGTCCGAGACCGAGCCTGCCGAGTTCTTCATGACCTCCACCCCTGGTACGTCACACGACAGCCACAGACATGCCCCCCCGTGCTAACTCAAGGAAACTAGGGTACTACATGGACTGTGAGTTGGGGAAAGAAGAACAACCCCTCCCCCTACCTCCACCCAATAGCTACAGACAGCTTGTCATCCCAAAGATGGAGTTGGAGGTGTTGACCGTTGGAAAAAGCTAACGCCTGATAGACTTCCGCACGATGAGCAAGATCGTCGACGAGGGGAAGAAGCTGTCACGGGACGAGGTTCAGCACCTGATGGCGCTGTTCGGAACCTTTCCTCCGGACGTCGAGTCGGAGCCGTGAAGACTGGACTGATGCCCGCCGCGCGGGGTGGGCGTTACGTGGGGAAGGGGGAGGAGGCAGGCCTGTCATCCCTGTTCCCATCCCTTTACGCGCGAAGTTTTTGAGGGGATGTTGGTAGCCATATTTGGAAAAGGGGGGGGGGGAGGACTTGATGTGGACCCTCGATCGAGGGCACAATAGTTTATTTCTTCAATCGAAGGGATCTCCGCCTGCTACCCGCGTCCCCGGTCTGCGTCTCCGCCGTCTTGTCTTTCGCGGCTGTCTTCTTGGTTCTTGACGGGACCTTTTTGGCTTTCTCTGCGGCTCTGGGTCCCCTCGGTTTCCTGTTTGACGGAGCTTCGGGAGGTTCGGGAGACGACTCCTCCCCCTTATCCTCACCCTTTTGCTTCATCTCCGAGCCGGGCTTTGCCTGCGCGGGACCCCTGCCACCGCGTGCCTTCTTGGTCGGCTTCTCGTCTTCGCTTTCGCGCGCTTGCGCTTGCCTCTTGCCGAACTTCTTCTTCGGAACGGCCTTGGGCTGCGCCTCCTCGTCCCCGCTGACGGGCTCCTCCTTGGCCGAGGGCACGATCTGCCCAGTCTTTTTCTGCCTCCCTGGCGCGTAGCAGCTCGTGCGCCCGCCGACGGTGACAAAGGCGATCTTGTCGCCGTTCGGCAGCGCCGACGCCGCGCCCTTGCTCCCCTTGCCCCAGCGGTAGTTGAACAGCCAGTCGGCGGGGAACTCGTCCGAGTCGCCGAGCTTGTCGACGGCCGTCTGGCACACGAACCGCACCGCCTCGTATAACCGCGCGACCTCGGCCGCGTCGAAGCTGTCGCAGTACTGCTCAGGGTGCAGCCTCGCCTGGTAGAGCACCTCGTCGGCGACCCAGTTGCCGATGCCGCTGATGTGGGACTGGTCCAGCAGCAGCGCCTTGACGGGGACGTGGCGCGCGCGCATCTTGCCGGCGAGGTAGGCCTCGGTGAAGACGTCGACATCGACGACCGGGTCCGGCCCGTTCTCCTTCAGCGGCGAGTGCTTGCGGATGTCGGCGCCGGGGCAGTCCACGAGGCGGATGCGGCCGAAGCGGCGGGGGTCGGTGAAGGCGGCGGCGACGGGGGGTTTGTCGTCCGTCTCGAGCTGGAACTTCCAGTACTTTGGCGGCCAGACGTCGGCCTCGCCGTCCTTCATCTTCTTGTAGTAGTTTGTGTAGGCCGTCTTGTCGCCCTTGATGTGGATCCAGCCTGTAAGGTGTTAGACCCGTAGCGGGGAGGTTGGAACGGATTGGTGCTCATACCCGTCATACCCAAGTGCATCACCGCGTGAGGGGGCTTATCAAAGGTTATCCTGTAGAAACCATGAGCATCCGACAACCGTCCCGCGCGAAACCGAGACATACCAAAAGTATTTCCCCTGACTTCCCACAGACACAACCTTCCGGCCTTTCAGAGCCTTCTCGAACGCCGGGCCGCTGGTTCCGACCTTCCCAAAGACATTGGCATCATCAGGGGCAGAGACCTTGGCGATCGTCTTACCGAGGAGATGGTGGCGCAGGAAGTGCACGCACCGGGCGACTATAAAAGCATGAGTTGTCTGTCTGATTGAGGCAGATACCAGTCGTACCTTCGGCAATTTCAGGCATTATGTCTACAATTGTGAAGCGACTTGAATCACCCGTCGTGAACCGTCTCTACTTGGTCGTTTGACGATATGGGGACGAGCGGTTCCATGACGCAGACAAACGGGACGCGTCGAGCTCTCGCAGCCCCATCCGCGTTCTGAGCCGCGAGTACACGTGACCAGGTCCCTGAACTGCCCATTTTAGTGGGTCGTGGCCGACCGCGCGCGCCGAATTTTTCCCAGCCAGCCTCACCCCACTCGAGGCTCAATTTTCCACCACCTTTAAAAATCTTTCCTGGCAAGCTTCCGCATTCTCACGATCACTCCTTTCACCAACCAACGCCACGAAACAACGCGGCAGCGGCAGGGAGAGCTACGTGGCCTCGCATGATCCGGTAAGTTCGCAACGCGCGCCTATTTCTTTCATTTCTTCTGCTATACAATCCCAATCCTTGGTGATGACACACAAACACCGCAAACTAGAGTCTTTGACCTAAATGGAATGAAACCTCTGTTTTACACGTCAGTCTGATAGGACACGACAAACATCGCTTTTCGTTGTTGGACCTTGCGCTTCGCTTGAGCAAAGTCGCTAACTCAAGCAACCTAGGCTTTACATGCAGATCATTCTGACGCCGCGCTTCATATGGCCACGTTCCCGCCCTGAGATGGCTTGAGAAAAGGTACGATGCGCCCGCAAACGCTCCCTACACTGCTCCCGCCCCCGAGAACCTGATGATCATTTTTTCGTACTTTGTACGGTTGGAATTACCGGCTGAAACTTACTGTTGAAAACAACTGGCTGTTTCTGACTGTTCTCGTTACCACTCATTTCCGTGTGCTGTGCGTACTCGTGGATCACCATAACTAACATGGAATCCAATAGCCATCTCATACCCGATCGACAAGGTACATACGAACCCCCATTTTCTACCTTCATTACTACATGATGAAACGGCACTGGGCTCCGAGAGTACCCATAAGGGACTCAGCCATGAGCAGACAAGCCGTTTTGTGGCAGGCCTAGAAAACCTCGCCCACTGATTCCGAGCCAAACACTCAACTTGTTGGAAAATATCACTGTGCAGGAGGCTGACTTGCCTGTAACAGTGTCGAGATGGGAGCTTTGCTATCAACATTGCCTCGGCTGCCAGTGCAGCTTTTCGACCCAACCACCTCCCCCCTGGTCCACTCTTGGTAGGTCTACAATCTTTGTTTTTCTTACAATCCCCCACTGCCTACCTGATGAGTACATTAGATGACGAGTCTGATTTGGATCTTCCAATGCGGATAACCCTTTTTTATACCATTCATGCAACGACTGAACCTGGCAATCATACCCAAATTTTTGAAAGACGATGAAGCATGAACATCGCTAACCATTTCCAGATCACAGTTGTTGAAATGACAGGCACCCTGGAGGGGGGGGAGGAAACTTCATGGTTCAAGTGGTAAGCGCAGACTCTTCCTCTTTCACTACACCCAGCCTACCCACGGCTCCGTTCTTATGATGAACGATAAACCAAAGACAAGCATATGTCAGAGCCTAACGGCGAAGCTGAGACACGTTGACTACCAGTCATTCTGATCAAACGACCTCACAAATGCACTTTTTTCGGGACCATTGGAGACGTGCGGGTGGCTAACCTGACCTCCAGACCCATGTTGGATTCCATGTCGTTCGATCTTTCACCAGCAAGAACCTCGCGCCAACAGGTAAGCTGCTTTTCTTCCTCACTCTCATTTACATACACCCTCCTTCCCCGCGTCTACATGATGATCATAAAATTTTCACGACGGTCTCCATAGCCATATGCTTTGATGATAATGCCTTTGACAAGGCCTCCATACTGATATGACGCTTCATACACTGTTTTCTTTTCAAGTCGTGTGGTTTGCAAACAGTGGCTAACTGAAGTTCCCAGGCTCTCGTATTCACATACAACGTCGATTGATTTTGGCGCAGCAATGGTAAGTCTAGGACTAGTGAATTATATAGATGTCCGAATATAATGGCTCGTTTAAGAGCTCTGTTTTACTATCAACGTTACGGGCATATGACTCGGTGTTTTTGAGCTACTTTCGCGTGATCGCGGCATTCAGTATACCAGAAATATCAGACTCCCAACCATGGCGCGCCTATCAATTGGCAAGTGGTTCGCCGTATTTGCCAATTCGCCAAGACGGACAGGCATGCTGCAGGTAAGCCCTCACGTGGCCTGCTTCCTGCAGCAAAGCAGTAGTCTGCCTTGCTGCTGCTGCCTTATCTACCACATAATCACGCAACCCCGCCATTCTCGACGCCAGCTTCAAACGAAAGGCTCTTCTCTTTGTGTGGCCATCCGGATTTTCATCTAGATTATCGTCCAAATTTTGTCTAGACTTCTGTCAGACTTCCATCCAGATTTTTTATCCGAATTTCCATCTAGACAATAAATCTGCATGATGCGGATGCTTGCCAGGGTCGGACTAGATACCTCTGATCTCCAACATGGCAGAAGCATTCGGCCTCGCAGTCAACATTGCAGCCATTGTCCAGTTATCAACGAAGATTGCGAAAGTATGCCTTCAGTATTCCAAAGAGGTCAAGAACGCGAGGGAAGAGATAGCCCGGGTTGAAGAGGCGACCCTTAACCTGAAAGCCGTCGCTGAGAGTGCCTTAAAGCTACTCGAGGGCCCCCATGGCGCCACGCTGAAAACGTCCCAGACGTTGCTCAGTGCCGCCCGGGCAGCTGCGTCACGGCTCAAGGCTCTCGATGCCGAGCTTCGCCCTTCCGATACTCGCAAGGCGATGCGCCGGTTCGGCGTCCGCGCCTTCAAGTGGCCTTTCCAGAGCAAAGATGTCGAGAAGATAGTGCAGGATATTGAGAGATACACGCAGATGATCTCGATGGGGCTGCAAATTGACCAGACGTACGTTGGGAAGCCCATTTGTCATACCGCTGTCAGGTACCGTAGGCTAACCAGCCCATGTCACAGAACGATTCTACTCAGCCTCGATCAGAAATTCGTGCTCGACAAACTACCAACCGCCCCCGAGGCCTCATTTGATTCCCATGCTGAAGAGCATAATCCGACTTGCCTACCAAGTACGAGGGTAGAACTCCTGAAGGAGCTGGATCGATGGACCAACGACCCCATCGCAGAGGCCGTCTTTTGGCTCAACGGGATGGCAGGGACGGGAAAATCAACAATCTCTCGGACTGTCGCCCAGTCCTTGGCCAGAACAGACCAATTAGGCGCTAGCTTCTTCTTCAAGAGGGGCGAGGGTGATCGAGGTCACGCATCCAAGTTCTTCACAACGATAGCCTCACAGCTAGTGAGTCGTCTGCCAATGCTGGCGCTTCACGTGAAGGGTGCGATCGATGCCGATCCAGCAATACACACCAAGTTTTTACGAGAGCAATTCAACAAACTTATCCTTGATCCTCTTGAAAAAGTCCAAGGAGCTTATAAGGGTACTTCTGTTGTTATTGTTGTTGATGCTCTAGACGAGTGCGAGCAAGACAATGATATCAAACTCATCATTAACCTGTTTTCCTCCGGGAAGTCTCTCAAGTCTCCACGACTCAAGATTCTCCTCACGAGCAGACCGGAACTGCCTATTCGACTAGGGTTCAGTGCAATACAAGGCACATATGACAACCTGGTTCTTCATGAGATACCTGCTCCGATTATTGAACACGACATATCGGCTTTCCTAGAGCACGAACTGGCGCGAATTAGAGATGAGTACAACAGCTCTGTCTCAGAAGAAAGACGACTATCTCCAGTCTGGCCTGATAAATCGAACTTTCAAACCCTAGTGAGAATGGCAATTCCGCTCTTCATCTTCGCAGCAACCACGTGCCGTTTCCTTGATCAGCGTAGACGCGGCAACCCAGACCAACAACTGCAACGAGTCTTGGACCACTGGAACCGAAGCCAGGAACTAAAAGCAGACTTGGTCTCTAAATTTGACCCGACTTACCGGCCAGCGTTAGATCACCAGCTTACTGGTCTCTCTCTCCTGGAAAGAAACGAAGTTCTCCAGCAGTTCTGTCATATTGTTGGCACCATCATCTTGCTCTCGAGCCCTCTCTCGGCGGGTGCTGTGGCGCAACTATTGAATATTTCTCGGCATAGCGTCGAAGACAGGCTCGACATGCTTCATTCTGTCCTCGACGTCCCCGAGGATTCTGCTTCTCCTGTGCGATTGCTTCATCTGTCCTTTCGCGATTTCTTAGTAGACCCCCACTACCGAGACAGCAATCCATTTTGGATAGACGAAAGGGAGGTCCACCTCCAAACGGCGACAAATTGCCTCCGTGTCATGGGGAACCATCTCAGCGAGAACATCCTGAACTTGAAAGAGCCGGGCACTTCCCGGTCCATGTTGGACTTTTTGGACATTGATGCTCGCCTGCCATCAGAAACCAAGTATGCGTGTCTTTACTGGACACATCATGTAAAGCAAGCGAACTCCGGGGCAGACCTTCTTGGAACCGTCTATGATTTTCTCTGCCGCCATTTCCTACACTGGCTTGAAGTGCTGGGCTGGCTTGGAAAGGCCTATGAGATTGTCGCCATGCTTCGGGCAATTCAAGCCGCTGCCGCAGTAAGTGCATATAGAACCGCTGAGTACATGATGGCTAACCAAGGAACAATAATAGCACTTGGACAGCGGCGCGCTTCAAGAGTTTGTAGGCGACGCCATCAGATTCGTCCGCTCAAACTTGCACATGATCAGCACCGCACCTCTTCAGCTTTATTCATCTGCGCACATTTTCACTCCCCAAAGAAGCATAGTGCGTCGGACTTTCGCGGAGGCTACGCCCTCCTGGATTTCCCTCCAGCCAGAACCAGAACTAGACTGGGATCAGTGCCTGCAAAAGCTTGAGGGCCATGGCGGTGCGGTATATTCAGTCGCTTTCTCTCACGACTCGACCTATATAGTATCGGCATCTTCCGACCAAACGGTCCGAGTCTGGCGTACGGATACAGGCGAGTGTATTCACAGCCTGGAGGGCCATAGTGATACAGTACAGTCAGTTGCTGTCTCCCACGACTCGGCTCTTATAGTGTCAGCATCCTTTGACAAAACGGTTCGAGTCTGGCGTACGGATACAGGCGAGTGTATTCACAGCCTGGAGGGCCATAGTTATCCAGTACAGTCAGTCGCTTTTCCCACAACTCGGCCCTTATAGTGTCAGCATCCTTTGACAAAACGGTCCGAGTCTGGCGTAGAGATACAGGTGGGTGTATTCAACAACTTGGCCATAGTTATGCCGTTTGGTCAGTTGCTTTCTCCCACGACTCAACCCTCATATTGTCAGTATCGCGAGACGGAACAATCCGTATATGGCGTACAGATACAGGAGAGTGCATCCAAACGTTGAAAGACCACAGTGGAAAGGTGTTTTCAGCTGGCTTTTCCCATGACTCGGCCCTTATAGCGTCAACATCAGGGGATAGTACAGTCAGGATCTGGAACATCAAAGGAGGAAAGCATACCATAAAAAGAGAGGAACCTAGCAGTGCTTTCAGTTGGGTTGTCATCTCAAACGACTCTGATTGGATAGCATCGTCATCGTACGGTAGGCCCCTGGCCTGCCGTACTGTTACAGGCGACTGTATCCGAGAGCTTGGAGGCGATATAAGTTCCATATCAGCCGTTTTCTCGCACAACTCAGCCCTTATAGCATCGGCAGAGCATGATAAAGTTCGAGTCTGGTGCGCTAGGACGGGCATTTGTGTCAAAGAATTCAGAGCCGACGGCCTTGACCCCACTAGTGTCGTCTTCTCATACAGCTCAGCCCTTATAGCGTCAGCATTACATCGCGATAAAGTCTACATCTGGCATACTGACACAGGCGAGTGTACACAAGTGCTGGAGGTCCCTGACAGACCCAGATACAAATATTCACCCACTCGATCCGTCACTTTCTCACACGATTCAACTCTGGTCTTGGCAATAAGTAACTATCCTGATATTATTCAGATCTGGCGTACCGATACAGGCAAGCCAACTCAAAAGCTGGAGGGCCATAAAAGGGTCGAATCTGCTGTCTTTTCGCGCAACTCGGCCTTTGTAGTGTCGGCATCGAATGATCAAATCAGGGTATGGAGCACTAATACAGGCGACTGCGTCCGAGTAGTCCCTACAGGCGGGTGGGATGTGCGGCTCTTGTCGACCGAGCCTGGCAACTTGACATCCGAGCCAGGCAACTTGATATCCGACCTTAGCAGCACCTGTATCGTCACCGATACGGGCGTTGTAGCCTTTACCGATAGTGCTACAACCTTGACTACTGTTGGCATTGGACTTAGTCGAGATCGTTGCTGGATCACCTGGAACGACCAGAAACTGCTGTGGTTGCCGGTTGAATTCCGTTATGGGGAGACAGCTGTCCGGGGGTCGACTGTCGTGATCGGGTGTGACTCTGGCAGACTTATCGTTTTCCGGTTTTCCGAGACCGCTCTCCGACTGATATACGGCTAGACTTCGGGTTGGTATCCAGCAAGAGCTTTGTACACGCGTCAATGGACGACATCATAGTTCTGTTCTTCCTTCCGTTCTCACTTCGTCGTGTAGATTCCTGTCATAGGAACCAATCCAGATGTGGCTTTCGAGACAGAATGCTACCAATTCGTGGCAAAACGCAGAGCTAGAGACAAGGTTCAAGGGGCGCGAAATCGTTGCCATTACAGCTATCGTTAAGAGGGTATCATTAAAGTATTCAGCCAACACGTCCCGCACATATCTGTAGTGCCCCGTTTTCAAGTTTTTGTCCGCATTCAAATCCCAGAGAACGCCAATCACTGGATGCACCTAGACCCCATCCAAATGCTCCTCGCCGTACCATGTACAAAATGTACAAAATGCTCCCCTGAACTTGGTTTCCTTATAGACCCCCGACGCCGACGCACACCGCGCCGGCCATCATGGCGACCAATGCCGCGAAGGAGTCTCTCGGCCTGCTGACGGCACCGCCGCTCTTAGGCGTCGCAGTAGCGGTGAACAGCCCCGTCAGCACCGTCGACGAAGACGAGGCAGCCGGCTGCGTCGACGTCGGGGCCTGCGTGGCCAGGGGCCAGTCGCTCGAGGCGCTGTACAGCACGCCGTTGATGACGGTGCCGTCGCCGCGCGCAATCATGCTGACCTGCTCGTCGGTGCAGGAGCCTTCCATGTACCGCAGCCAGCACGTGGGTTCCGGCGAGCTCGGCAGCTTGTCCGTGTGCGTCGCGTGCGCGTCGCCCGAGGTGTTGAAGCTCGCCAGGTCCACCCTGTCGCCCGTTGAGACGGAGGTGCCCATGATGACGCGCGCAAAGACCTGGAACGCGGTTTCCGGCTGGTAGGCGGGCACCGAGTGACCGGCTTGGTAGATGCGGCTGAAGGTCAGGTTGCCGAACTGGCGGACGACGCCGCCAATGTACGAGTCGTTGACGATGATGGGGGCGTAGCCGGCGGCGCTGAAGCTGCGGCCGTAGACGGGGCCGGCCTGCCAGGCGAGGGTGGTGGAGGCGGCCTCGCCGCCAAGCCAGTTGCAGATGTAGTCGCGGTCGCCATAGATGAGGGCGACGCGGATACCGCGCGCGAGGAGGCCGGCCAGTTTCGGCATCAGGGGCCCTCTCATGTGGTCGCCGGTCGTCTCGAAGGCCGAGAGAACCGCCTGGCTCGTCATGGTGAAGTTGATGGTGGAGCCGATGGACTGTTGGAAGGCCGCCGTGTTGAGGTACTCGAGGTAAGTATTTGGCGGGAACGAGTCCGGGATCTTGCGCGCAATGTCGTACCAGCTGCGGCCGGAATCGGCGTAAGGTAAGATGGCGTCATTGTTGCAGGCGGTGTAGGCCTGGGAGCATAGGCTGTTCACCATGGCCACGCCGCCGGTGTTGTTGGCGTCGAAGACGGATTCGGCGGTGCGGCACTGCCGAATCAGGTCAAAGCAGCCGCCCGGCTTGTATAAAGTGCCGTTGACCAAGCTCGCGCGGACGTCGTTAATGGCCCTGAACCCATACGTGTTGTTGCTGGCCATGACAGGGTAGAATTCGGCCTGAATCTGGTCGTCGATGCAGCCGTTGATGATGCCCAGAGAGGTAAGGTGGATCTCAAGCGTGTTGTTGGCGGACAAGGACCCGTTTTGGCGCTTCTCATTCTGCATCTCCCAGACATCGGAGAAGACGGGGCCATATTTGCCTCCGTAGCTCTCGGCGAAGAGGTTGATGCCGAGGGAGCTGTTGTCGGGAGGGTTGTACTGGGGAAAGGCGCCCAAGAAGCCCTGGAGCATGTGCCATATGGCGATTGCGGCCGTGGCGGTGGTGTTTGCGGTGTTGTTGACGTTCAGCGAGCTGAAGGTTCCGTTGAGGAAGGTGGCGGGCGGCCGGCCGTTGGGGACGGGCTGGGGCGGGCTCGACTGGTTTGCATTGAAGAGGTCCATGGAGCCATTGGTGGCAATGTCGTAGGAAAAGCCGACTTGGTTAGGCTGCAGAGGGTCAGCTTGAGATTAGGCAAGAGCTTGGAGAGCGGCGAATGGCGTACCTGGTCGATGAATAACATGTTGGAAGCGCGGTCCCAGCCCCATTCCCTCGCAACGGTCTCGTACTGATCCAGGCCCTTCTCGACAACCTCACAAGGACCGACTTCGGTGAACAGGCCAAACAGCGAGCTCACACCCGGGCCACCATTGAGCCAGATGGTCATGGCCTCGGTGGGCTCGCGTGCACCGATGAACCAGAAGAACATGTTGGTCGGGAAGGGGCCGGGGACGGTAACCCATCCTGTGTACTGCTGCTGAGAGGCGTATGCGGTCTTGCAGGCGCCGTCGGGGATCTTGTAGCGAATGGTGACATTGCCGTCGACTGGCGACGTGATGGTGGTCAGATTGACCGAGGTGGAGGGGAACTGGGCGGCTGCGAAGGTAGAGAGCAGGGCGGCTCCGGCGAGGACAGCGTGAGAGAGGCGCATGGTGAGATGTCCTGCATCGTGACCTGGGCGCATCCTCTGTCGTCTGGGTCGGACGACGGGGCTCGTGTTGTTGTGGCTGCTGTCCCGTCGCTGCCGAGGTCCGATTCGAACGCCCGCGTTATGGTGCGGGTGTGCGGACTGGGCTCCGAATGGGATTGTTGAAGACTAATGGAGGAATGACGCCGAACAGACGAGGAGGAGGGTGTGGAATGGAGGAGCGACAAAGCTGCCGGGACGGGGATCGGGCGGGAGAGGAATGTTAACGTTTTCAAGGTTCGCAGTTCCCGCTGGGGCAGCGGCTTGGCAGACGAGCCCCTGCATCATCCTGGTGCTAATTTTACAGCAAGTTCCCCCAGTTGAACAGCGCGGCACAGGCCTGTCGAGACGCACGCGGCCCGCCGCGTGTTTGCGACAACGGGATCGTCTTACAGGTGCCGGGATCCGAGGGGCGCACTCACTCAGTGGTCGCAAGTCACTGACTTAGGTGGGTAGGTAGGTAGGTAGGTTCTCGTACAGGTATGTACACCAACTATTGTAGGTAGTCAGCATCGCAACCGCCTTTCAAATTCCCGCATCCACCCCGGGAGTTGGTTTGGAGATGCCGCTTTACCCGCAGCGATCCCGGAGACGAGACGAGGCCGTTCGTCCCATCCCGTCGCGTGACTGACAAACAAGCCCCGGCTGGGCCACGGACAGACGACCAATGTTGCTTGAAATGGGCCGAACCTTATAGGTAATTAATTGTCGGGATCTGTAGCCCAAGTCAAAGATTGGCACGGGATGCGTTTGTCATTCTGGAAACACAATACTTTCCTTACACCGCCCCGACTTTTACAGCCAATTTGTTCCAATTTCGACTGCCCCCGATGGAAGATACCTTTTTCATGATGCTGCACTGCACTGCACCGCACTGCACTGCCCCCGCACTCTGCAGTTGCTGATACAACAGGGTAGCGGTTAACAGGCAGACAGATTGCGGGTCAAACCTTAGCATCTCAGACTATCTCAAAGTACTGACCCACCTCCTCTTAAGTCACAAATTCTCCACACCACCAACTTCATCTACTAACTTCAAATCTTTAACTCCTAAGTCAACAAAAAGAAAAAAAAAGCTTTTTAATTAGTATAGTCTATAGTATATATACTTTTGTTTAAGGGGTAAGTCTCTAGGGGTAAATTTCTCTAAAAAGTTAATTTATGCTATTATATTCTAGATGCACCTTAAGCTTATAGAGATATCTCTGTTTTCTTCTTTTTTCTGTAGGAAAAGGGTAAGCTGGTCTGTGCGTAGGTCTGTGCAGGATTAAGCGAGAGACTTCAAGAGGTACTTTGATGACTTAAGTGCTGCCCCGCAATCTGTCTGCCTGTTAACCGCTACCTACAACAGGCATCCGGCTCTGTTTAACACCAAAACGGCTAAGGTCATCGCCAATGGCTCCCCAAAATTGCCAGGAACCGGTGCGGCTGAAGGTCGCCATCCAGGGGTGCTGAGTTCCCATGGCTGACGCAACTTTTCATGCTTTTCTTCGACCCAACTCTCAACCATTGACCTTGCTCAGGAACTCCCTTTGGCCTCCAAGACACTCGTTATCCCTGGGCCAATCCGAGACCCGCGGTTTCCACCCTCAATGGCCGACTCCGGCACCGGCTCCGGCACCTCCGCATCCGCCTCGGACATCATCACTTACATCGGCGTTCCTCTCGCCGTCCTCGGCGTCCTCCCCATCCTCTACAACACCGTCGTCACCCTCGCCGCCCGCTCCCGCATCCGCCGCATGCTCCGCCATGCCCGCCTGACCGCCCTGACCCGCTCCGACATTGTCAACCGCGTCATCGAGGTCGACCTGCCGCGCTACGCCATCATCCCCTGGGACCGCTTCGACCACCGCGAACAGTACTGGTCCCTCTCCCGCCACCCCTCCTCCATCCCTGGCGGGTCGTGGACCATCTTCAACTGGCGGACCAACACCATCGGCCTCAAGACCCAGAGGGTTGAGTATGCCGACCAGCTATGCCTGCCCCAGGCCGACATCAACTTCGAGGACCTGGTCTCGTACCTTCTGGACCTTGGTGCCGTCCCCGATGCTCACGGATGGAGATTGCTCAGAACTACGGGGTTATGGACCCCCGTCGGCTGCACTCTGATGCACAGCCCGGATGGTCAGCACAAGGCCCTTGCCATTGCGCCTCTGAACGACTCAGACGGCCATCTCTCGTTATCTGTAACCTGGTCCTCCCACTGGACCACAAGAAGCCATCAGTCTCTACCGCCTTATTGGCTCCGTCTTCCTCCGCCTCCCGAGGTCTCTCCAACCGACCCCGAACCCGAACCGGCTGAGGGTGCCAAAGAGCCACACTCCCCGGCATCCTCTCTCTCCAGCATATCCCGCGCCGTCAACGCCGCCGCTAAATCCCCAATCGCCTGCAAGCTCTCCTCCCACGGCCTCATCGCCGCCCACTCCGAGGTCGAGGGCCGCCCCGCCACGCCCCTGCACATTGACCACGTCCGCGTCCGGCCGGGCCTGTCCGCCGGCGTGTGGTTCGCGAGCGCCGCCACAGCCTACGGCACTTCGAGTACCACCGTCCTCTGGAGCTACACCATCCCAGACGACGTCCTGCGCTTCGCCCGCGCTTCCTCCGTGCCCTGCGGCGTGCTCGAGCTCCTGGGCCTCGTCGACGCGTCCCAGACCCCCGAGTGGGCGAGCTCGCACGATGACATGCGGGACAACCTCGACCTCGTGAGCCGGCGGATGCGCGAGCAGCGCAACGCCATGGCCGCCGAGTCGAGGATGAGCCCCAAGGACAAGGAGCAGGCCGTCCGCGACCGCCTGCGGAAGGAGGCAGAGCAACGTCTAGATGACCGTAGGTCCTCCCCAAACCCCCCTTCCATCACCACCACCACCACCTTCTCCTCCTCCCCCCTCCTCATATCCCAGCCCTGACCTCTCAACATCTCCATGACTCTTATTCTGACGCCGCTGCAGTCAAAGACAAGATGCGCCTCGATGTCCAGCGCCGCGACCTCCGTACCCACGAGGCCATCCAGTCCCCTAAATGGGACGCCGCCCTCGTGGCCTCCCACGCCCTCCCCTGGCTCCGGCAGCACGGCCACCTCGCCCCCGAGACCGCCGCCGACCCCCGCGCCGCCGCCGCCTCCCTGCTGCACCGCATGCTCCGCGACGGCGCCTTCGCCGCCCAGACGGCTGCCGTGCTCGACGCCTGGAAGGCCTGGACCGACAACGGCGGGATGCGCAAGGCCGACCTCGAGGCGCTGCGCGAGGCGCCCGCGCCCTTTGCGCTCGCGAGCCTGCTCGTCGCCGTCATTCAGGGCGCGGGCACCGCGGCCGAGGGCGGGCCGAGCGTGGATCTGCAGGAGTGCCTGGGCATGTGGCGACAGGTGAGGTTAGGTTAGCAGTGGGTGTGGTTTGTTGTGTGTTAGTCCGTGATACCCGTTGGTTTTGCTTAATGATGTACGGTATGGAATGCTCAGTACCTTTTACGCTGTATGGATACGGAGGCGTCACAACGGTCAAATGCAAAATGAAAAGAAGTTTGAATTCCACTGGTGGCCGTGCAGTCCCGATTCCTATAATTTCAAACTCGTTGTGACTTCCAGCCCAAGCGACCCATCTATGATCGATACCCCTTATGTCCTAATCCTTGTTATCCCAGCGAATCCAATCCAATTCCCAACTCCGTCGCTCCAAAATCAAAATGTAAAACATCACTCCCGCGATCCCATTATAGCGGCATGAGCCAGGCCCTGCTACAGCTCATCATCCTGCTCCGAATCAAATATAATGTCATCCTCGTTCTCCCGGCCCTCTGGCAACAAACTCTCGGGCAGCATCTGGCTCTTAGACAGCAACTGAGACGAGTCCAGCTGGAACGTGCCGGACGGCAAGCGAATTGGACTATCATCATCGTCGTCCACGAAGATGGGCAGACTCGAGTCCGCGTGTGTGGGCCGTGGCACCGACTTGGACGACGACTGCGATGGGCTCGACGCCTGACTGGCCGTCGTTGCCTGCGAAGGCCGCACCACGCGGCGGGGTGTGGGTTTGGACGGCCGGCTGAAGGGCGTCGGCGGCAAGGCCGGCTTGGTGAGGTGGAGCTCCGTGCCGAACTTGCGCCGACTTTTGGTCGGTGTCTGGCTGGATGGCACCAGCAGGTCGGCGTCCGATGAGGGGTGTTGGGTCGAGTGCTCGATATCGCTCCGGATCTGCTCAGCCAGTTCCTGTGATATCGTGGGATCCTGCGAACGCCCACCTCCAGCAGCCGGTAACGATCCACCCCTACCGGTTTCAGGCTCGGCCTCATCCTCCTCGTCTTCATCGTCTCCAAGAACGGAGCATCGCAGGTTGGCCATCAAATGCCCAACGACGGCCGGCGGCACGTAGGTGTACTTTTGTGGCGGTCCATGCAGGTAGTCCCGATCCATCATGTACTGGAGAGACATTGGATCGTTCAGCTCGTAGAGTTTGTACAGATGATAGGCAAACTTGGAGCCTTTCTTCTGATTAAACTCGGCGTTGCCGATGCCGTCTTCATCGATCTCGCCCGGTGACTTTGCGTCACTGAAGCATGCCATGTATTTCAGCTCTGCCACCGGTTGAGTGATGTAGAGCCACATGCGCGAGACGGTATGCGGGATCTTGTAGTTGCGGAACTCGTGGTTCTTCCTCCCGGACACAATCTCCTCCATGTGTTCAGGGTGTATTGAGATGAAGATGTCGGTGCGATCGCCCTGGGGGCCCATGCCGTTGATAACATCTCGAGGGAGTCGCTGACTCTCCAATCCTTGGGTGTGAGGCGTCTTTGGCGTCTCAACAAGGCCCCGTCCTTTGGTCTTGGGTGTTTTCTGGCTTTGCGTGGGTGTCTGACAAATAGACTCGTCATTTGTCTCCCCGCTTGCTTCATCAATACTCGAGTCACTATTGCGGGTAGGCTCAGGAGAAGACGTAATGACCTCGACGGTCTCCCTGCGATCTGACGCGGTCGAATCCAGGCGTCCTAGCTCGGGGAACACGAACGGCTTCGACAAAACCACCGTAGCTTCTTCCTCGTCCTCCTCGTCGGCAGAAGGGGCGACATTCTCCTTATCAGAGTCGCCGTCATCTGCAGGGGATGCCTCCTTGGAAGCCTGCTTCTCTTCCGACGAAGCAAGCAGCTGATTCATCTGGAGCTGGGTTTCTTCACCGACAGCGTCGTATCCTTCAGCCTCTTCGTCCAGGATTTCAAGATCTCCGGATTCATCCTCAGAGTCGGCAATCTCGCGTAAAGGTGACCTCGGGGGTCGGCGGGGCGACGGGCTAATATCACGTCCTTCCTGTTCTTCGCTGTCCGTCTCTTCCTCTTCCGCCGCCTCCTCCGTCGGAGGTTGGCTGGCTGTGGGATGCGGCGTGATAAAACGAACATTCTTGGCGGGCTGCAGTGGCACTTTGGAAGGAGAGGTGAACTGCTGACTTGAACCCTGGCTGCCTGTGGTCGCGTAGGAATCCTGAACTGTAAGAGTTCGTGGACGTTTGACAGATCCGGTAAGCTTTGGCAGCGGGGACATTGTGTTCGTTGACTTGTCTTTCAAGGGAGACCTCCTTGGCGCCGGGCTATACCTAGCCAACATGGGAGTGAGCGGGCTGCCTTGCGACGATGGAATCTCGAGAACGATGCGCTTGTTTGTTGGGGTTTGTGGAACAACGGACGGCGTCCTGCTTGGGGCATTCTTGCCGGACAACAGGTTCTCCTTATCGTTGGCCGAAGGAAGCACTGGTGGGCCGTTCTCTGTCTCATCATCCGATGACTGGAATTGCCATACATCTTCCTCTTCTTCCTCGACTGGGGATTTATCTGAAGATCTCCGCGACATCTGCGTCAAGGTCTGCGTGTGAAAGGAAGAGCTCGGTGTCGGTTCATCCCCCATGGTCTTTCTCCTCTTCTTCTTGGGCGCGGGGGTTTCTTCATCGTCGGATAGGTCTAAGCGCACGGGCGATGAGCGCGTGGTCTCGAACATCTGGGTCAAGGTCTTTTGCTGGTGATTGGGGATACGGGCGGTGGGCTTGCGGGCACTGTAGGTTCGCACTTCTGTTCGTCGATGCGGGAACTTTGCTTGCTTAGCCGGCTTGACGGACTTATAGACTCGGTCTGGAGGAGGGGCAGCTGTAACCCGTCCGCCGGAGCGGGTCTGTGGTGGCATGATGGACGGTTGGTGGAGTTGTCACTGGTGGGAGCTTTGCGTGATGTGATGACTCCCAGATCGTATGGATCGTCGAATGAGCAATGGGTGGAACGTTGAACCTGCGCGCAGGATAGGGGCCAACTCAGGTGGTCGAGAGCATGCTGACTAGTCCTTGTGCGGTTCGAAGGGCGCGTCGCGTAGTAAGTGGGATCGATTTACGCGTGTAGCTGGCGTGTCGGACGTGGTGACATCTGACATCACATGTATAAAACGGGGCGGCGGGGAAATGCATGTGAGTGCTGGGACGCCCGCTTAAGTAAATCCAAGACACCTGCACAATTTTTCGACTCGTTGCTGCAATCACGCCTTTGGGTGTGGCAGATTTCGTTGACAACACTATGGCACATTGTGTGTTTCATGAATTAAGGGGACAGCCGCTTGCGGCCGAAGTCCATGAATGTATAACTATTTCATATCATTTCACGACGGTGTTTATGCACAACATACTCTGAGTGGTTGAAGAATAGTAGTGGTTTGGAATTCTTAGTGGGTTCCAAGCTTCTGCTCTGACCCTGGTATCCAACTTGTAATGTACGCCCAATCCTCACGCCCAATGCTTGAATGCAATACACTCTTTCATACACCGCGCCCAGCGTGTATGTCTTCTTCATCACACTTTATTACGCGACCTAGCCTCCCTCTCGGCTGGTGTTGTGGTGTGTATGGTTCGCGACTCTGAGGCCAAACCTAAGCCCACAGCCTGATGTGAATGTTATTTGATCGAAATAGAGCCAGCTCAAGAGACTGCCTGACGATATAAGTCTTGGTCGGCATGTTACGAATCAAAACTTTGTTCAGTGAATATTTGTACAGGAGTCGTTTGGTGATTTGTGTGGTTGTGTGAGGCCATCCAAGGCAAGCGCCTCCTCAAAGCCTTTTCCTGGTGATACGTCGGAGAAAGCGTCTCAACTTGGACTTGGACTTCGTTAAAGAGTTGTTCGAAACCAATGAGACCGAAGATTGGGCGGAGATGGCCTCAAGGTGATAGTATTGCTCGATGTAGTCATCGATGAAGTCCTCAAGAGTAACGTCGTCAACGGCGAGGTCAAGGACGTGGTTCTGATAATATTGGGTTTTGGCCTCGTATCTCAAGTTTGCCATCTTGTCTGCCGACAAAAGCTGGGAAGTTGAAACAGTGAATGCGGCCATCTTCTAGCGTGTGAGATAATCTTTTTTTACTCGGTGACTTGGCTAGACGAGGGTTCCTTTTCTTCTTCTTCTTCTTCTTCTTCTTCCTCTTCAAGAAAGGTCAAGTAAGTATCGCTGCTGTGACTGGAGCAGAAAGGAAGGATGGGATGGGGGGAAGAAACAAGGGTCTTCTGGGGGCTCAAGAAATGCTTTGAAGGTAGAATCGGTGGGAAGAGTCACGAGCAGTACCAAAACCCAACGGTTGGTGAACCGTGGTTGGAATTGAGGTTAGTTTACGATGGCAAGTGGCCCATCTCCGAAAATACGCCCCGGCCACAACTCTCACGATACTTTGGGTTTATGGTTATGAGAAACCTGGCAAAAGCCATAGTTAACCACGCTTTTTAAGCGTTTGGCACAACCGCCTAAGGAGCAGGCGGACAGTTCAGCCATGATGGTTGTACAGCAAAGAAGATTCTAGAGTCAGTTATATACACATCAGAACCTTCTGATTTATTTCTTGGGCTCCTCCTTCTTCTCCTCAGGCTTCGCCGTCGGCAGCTTGAAGGTGTCCGGGCGTCTGTCCGTGCCAGGTCCAACCTGCTCCCAGGCGCTGCTGCCGCCCTCGAAGTTGCGGAAAGCCTGGGTCAGCTCAAGAGGCTCGGTGACGATGCGCTTCTTCTCCTCGTCGTATCTGATCTCAGTGTAGCCGGTAAGGGGGAAGTCCTTTCGCAGGGGGTGGCCCTCGAAACCGTAGTCGGTCATGATTCTGCGCAGATCGGGGTGGTCGGTGAAGAAGACACCGAAAAGGTCGTAGACCTCACGCTCGTACCAGTTGGCTCCGTCGAAAAGGGGAGTGACACTGGGGACGGGCGAGGCCTCGTCGGCGTACGTCTTGACGCGAATGCGCGAGTTGTGGCGGACACTGAGGAGGTTGTAGATGACCTCGAAGCGCTGGTCCCGGGTCGGGTAGTCAACCGCAGTGATGTCGCTAATCTGAGTGAACTCGGCCGAGGTGTTGTCTAGCGACTGTTAGATGTGAATTGGGCTACGTCATGGACAATTGACACGTACACTTGAGGAACGACATGATGGGAATGATTCCCGAGGGAGAAACGTAGATAGTGAGCTCGTCTTTCCAGACCGAGATCTGCTGGACGTACTTGGGCAAGCAGCCCATGATCCAAGATCCGTACTTGTGCAGGTTTTCGGCCTTGGAGCCGTACTTGTCGGCCGGGTTGACGAGAGGGGCTCTGAGGGTGCCGACGTGCTGGCGAGGCGACTTCCTCATGTTTTCGGCATCCTTAGGAAGCCCGGTCGGGAAGCCGGCCAATTGAGGGATGGAGGTCGAGAAGCAGCGAATCTCACTGGGGCGGCAGTTGCGCAAGCCCGCCAGAGCTCTACCACGATAGAGCTTGGTCGCCATCGTTGCCGTTGTTGCAGTGCTGGGGGGCTTGATGCCTCTGAGGAAGTGGTGATTGATGATGCTGTGCTTCTGTGATATGCTTGGGGAATGGAAAGAAGCTAGCCGGTTTAGGTTCACCCCCGGGGGCCCTGCTTTTGCCTTTCCCTGCTGCTTGAAATCTGGAAGGCTTATGTCTCTCAGTGCCCACTTGCAATTCCATATACCAAAATACTGTCAAAGGTCCTGGTACAGTTTAAACCCATAATTCTATCGAGCCGCCACACGCCTAAAATATCATCTTTCATATCATTTCAAAAGTCCATGTATTTGCACATGATCTCTGACGCTATGTCTTT
Organism: Colletotrichum navitas; assembly: GCF_030913465.1. Taxonomy (NCBI): domain Eukaryota; kingdom Fungi; phylum Ascomycota; class Sordariomycetes; order Glomerellales; family Glomerellaceae; genus Colletotrichum; species Colletotrichum navitas. The sequence continues at coordinate 81,856 of NW_026850582.1, forward strand.
CTTCTTCTCCGGGAATCTAGACAAACGGGGAGGGTCTCCCTAGACTCTGCTGACTTGCACCATTCTGAGCCTTTTGATTGGCCCACAAATCGGAATCTCACGGGGATCACGTGATGATGTCTGTGGGCCTCTGCTTCTTACCTAAGGTGCCAAACCTACAGACGACCCAGCCGGCAAAGGCTTTGGCTTCATTTGCGTATTGAACAACTTCCCTCTCCTTACCACCTCCACCCAGAAGCATACGAGCAAACCTCGCACAGAACACACTTACACCGCCCCAGATTGTCACCATGGCACCCCAAGATACTTTTATCGACGAGGAGGAAGACACATGGTCAGTCGCTCCCCTCCCTCTCATTTCGCGCCCATCGCAAAATTGCAAAGGCTTTCCAGTATTGGGCATCGTGAACTGACTTGCCATTCCACAGTCCGCTATGTATCGAAGAGTTCGACCTGTCCGATCGGAATTTCCGACCTTGTCCATGCGGCTACCAGGTACGGCAGCCCCTCGATCCGCCCGTCCTAGTTCCCGCCGGCGACCATCGATTTCTGACTGTTTCATAGGTGTGCCAGTTCTGCTTCAACAACATAAAGAACAACATGAACGGCCTGTGTCCCGCATGTAGAAGACCGTACGATGAAAAGACGATACAGTGGAAGGTTGTTACCACGGAAGAGTGCGTAACCTAATTAACCCCTTTGGGGCTGCCACGGTGACGCCACGCTGACAAAGTTTTAGGGTTGCCGAGTTTCGAGCAAATATTCAGAAAAACCAAAAGAAGCGAGCCCAAGACCAGAAGCAAAAAGAGGTTCAGAAGCGCGAGGTCGAGAAGGAGAGCCGCAAGAATCTCGTCGGCGTCCGGGTCGTTCAGAAGAACCTGGTCTATGTAACTGGTCTGACACCTACAGTACGAGAGGACGAACTACTCAAGACGCTGCGCAAACCCGAGTTTTTTGGTCAATACGGCAACATCCAGAAGATCTCGATTAGCAACCGGAAGACGTCGGACGGCCAAAACTCGCTCGGGATTTATGTGACTTTCGAGAAGAAGGAGGACGCCCAACGGTGCATTCAGGCCGTCAACGGTTCTCAGAACGGTGATCGCGTACTGAGAGCCCAACTGGGCACGACAAAGTACTGCTCGGCGTGGTTGCGGCACGAACAGTGCGCCAATAGGCAGTGTATGTTCCTGCATGAGTTGGGCGACGAGGAAGACAGCTACACTCGGCAGGACTTGTCTTCGATGAACAGCATCAGCTCTCAGCGGCCGCTGCCGGGTGGCTCCTCATCCAACAGCGGCGGCGGACCGTCGCGCGCTGCATCACGGCAACAGAACACCACGCCCTCTGTGCCTGCGGCTCCGCAACCCATGGCGCGATCGTCGAGCAAAGAGGGATCCGAGAACGGTGGTGATGGCCCGGCTCTGCCAGCATCGGCCAACTGGGCGAGAAATCCTCAGCCCAGTCGCAGGGGAAGCCACGCCACTAGTGGCGCCGCCTCCAGCCCTGCAATTTCGACAGCTCTCCCCGCAACCGCTGAGGCAGTACCCGAGGCTATTGATGAGACGCCCTCGAGAAAAGAGTCCCCTGCACCTGCGACCGAGAGCAAGGCCTCCAAGTCCCCCACCACAGCTGACAGCAGAAAATCCAACAGTCTCCCGGAGAATCTTCTTAAGGGACTCCTCAAGGCCATGCAGGGTTGTCCTTTCAGATACCATGCGCCCGATACGAACCAGATCGAGACGATATACCCCCCCATGTTCGATATCCGCGGAGGCGAAAAGAGACGAGCTATGCGTGAGGAGGAAGAGGCACGCTTGGGCGTTGACCAGGAGCAACAAAGCGATGCACAGGAAGCCTCGGAGGGCGAGCCAGAGACGGGAGGCAGCCTAGTACTCGGCGGCGAGCCTGAGGATCGGGATGCCGCTCGCGACGTCGCATTCGAGCAGCGTCGACCTGGAACCCAGCCGCCTATCCAGCGTGCCAACGGCGATGGTCTCTTCGGCCCTGCACTTGGCTCAGGGTTCGGCCAAGCGTCCGTATCTGGTGGTTCCGTCGGCGGTAGCCGCTCGATGACGCCTCAGCAACAACTCTTCGTCCGGTCCCAGAGCGGTTTTGGTGATCATTTGCCCCCGGGCATCGCAACTGCGCAGCCTTCGGCGGTTCAGCAACAAGGTGGCAGCCACAACAGACAAGGTTCGAGGTTCAGCTTTGCTAATGACAGCGCGGGCACTTCAGCTTCAGTCAAGGTTGCCGCGAACCCGAGAATCATGGCGCAACAGACGGCCATGATGCCGTCAGCTTTCCACTCGCAGCCCGGTAGCCAGTATTATGCATCCTCCATGCCCGGACCTCCTCCGGGTCTCAAGTCGACAGGCACGCCACCCAACATGTTTGGACAAGGCCACTCGTTCGGTGGCAGCTTCGGTGCGGCCTCAAAGGATTCCGCCGAGCTTCTTCAGACGTTGATCCGCGGTCGGGGAGCCAATGGTCAGGGTCATGATGCTGGTAAGCGTGAGTACATGTTATCTTCTTTCTCTAATCAGTATCCATCCTCTACCTCCTCCACCCCAGCTCCTGCTTCGGGCCTCCTGGCGTCGCTCTACGGTAACCAGCCTGGAGCATTCCAAGACTTCGGTCCCAAGCAGAAGAAGAAGGGGAAGAAGCACAGACATGCTAACACTTCCTCCTCTGGGGGAGGTGGCTTAGTGGATCTTGCGGACCCGAGTATCCTGCAAGCGAGAATGCAACACCAGTCGCAGAGCAACGCCGGAGTCGGACAGGGACTGTTCGGTGGACAGAGCCAAGGTGGGTACAACCCGAACATGATGTACAACACGCGCTTCCCCGGCGCCGGGTGGTAGCTTTTTCAGAGAGACAGCGCGATAGACTAGGGGCTTGATGTTTGTCGTTTACGGCTTTTGTTTTACACACACGCATACACACACACACACTTCATGTATCATGAGAAGCGAGGGCGTCGCGGCACATCACGGGCGGACGACGGCCCTTGGAAGGGGGCCGGGAGCGCACCGCACACATCATGCATTGATTCAGCGAGCATCGCGGAAAATATCAGGGGCCGCTCAGGGGAGTGGCAAGGGTTGCATTTGGCGTCGCGCTTCACACGTTTTCTTATGGGCAAACAAGGACCGACACCTACACGCGTCCCGGCACATTATACCTCTTTCTTCATTGGGACTCGCACGTCATGGATCATGGGTCACGTCAGTCAGGCAAGCCATCATCGTCTTCCGAATCGCCTTAATGTACGTTAACTCGCAGACCATCCTCCGGTTATGAGGATGGTGGGTGGCATAAGGAACAATATAGCATTTTGCTCACACCTATCGCTCGTTGTCCCCGCAAAACCATCAAGGAAGACGATGATGGCAGCCGTGAAGTGTTCCTGTAATCCGCACCCCTGTATATAAACGTTGTCTCTCGTGCTACCATGCTCTGGCATCTCTTTCCTTCTTCTCTCTTGCATCGGTTATTCGACGTCGCTCTGGGGAACCCCTGGCTAACTGGTTCCCTAGATGACGAGTTACTCTCACTCGACGAGGCTGCCTTCTTCTCGGTTGATGCACTGGTATCTGACGACCCTCTGCCGAGCCATGTTGGGACGATAGGGGGGTTAGCAAGGCCAGCGGTCCCAACACCGCCGCCTGGTCTCGGTCACCTTTCAAGAACGGCATCACCGGCTCCGCGGCAAGCGCCCATTCCGGTGGTACCTGCTACTCCACTTACGCCTGCTGCCCCGAAGCCTGCGGTTCCGACCATGGCCAACATTGTTCGGACGTCGTCCCCGGACCAGACCCCCCATAAAAAGGCTGCCGGGACGGAGGCCAAGAAGAATATCAAGGCTTTGGCAGTCGAGAGTGGCCTGTCCAAAGACATCGCGTCGCAAGCATCTCCGTCCAAGGGCAAGCCTCTGTTACATGAAGAAGATTTCCCTGCGTTGGATGCCGTCAAGGGGATTTCCACGCGGCCTGGCACACCGTCCAGGTCTGCCGTTGCAACACCAAAGATTGCTCCAGCCAGCATCAAGAAGCCCCAACAAGAGGCACCAACTGCAACTCCGACCCCGTTGGCCGAGGCGCCCAAGCCCATGTCCAAGGCTGCCGAGAAGAAACCGATGCCGGGCGTCTTGAACATTGCCGCGGCCACCAAAGCGGCTCAGTCGAAGCAGCCAGAGGCAGGTACGGCAGAACAGTCGGAATCGTCCGCATTCCCCGCCTTGCCAACTCCGACAACTGCCAGTGTCGCATCTCCCATTACGAGAGCTGCACCTAAGACTCTACGTGTCGTCTCGACTCCGAAGGCGGAAGTACCACCGGCCCTGCATTCTGGCACCGCCTCCGCTGCCGCCAGAGCCGTGTCTACCGCTCACGGTCGGCCCGGAACACCAGCGAGTGAGATCATCAGCGACAGTGCATCCATCGTATCGGCATCTGTTTCTGCATCCCGCACGAGTTCGCCTCCTCCCACCAGGATCGGGACAGCGCCCGTCCGCACTACGACGAAGAGCCAGCAGCGTAAACAACGCAAGGAGGCCCACAAGGAACAATCGGCCACCATTGCTGTGGTGCCGAAAGTAGCGGAAGCCGAGGAGCAAGCGCCCATCATTGGTCGCAAGAAGAAACAGAAGAAGGAGAAGCCGGTCACCACACCCCCGGCAGTGCCTAAGAAAGCTGCCGAGCGCGCAGCGACGCCGCCTCCCCCGCCGAAGGAGCCTACCCCTCCTCCCAAGCCCGTCGTCGAGACAACGATCGTTGATCTGCCACCTCCAAAGGGCAAAGCTGCCAAGAACGCCGCTAAGATGGCAAAGGCAGCCGAAGAGAAGGGTAAGAGCAAAGAGGCACCTGCGACAACTACGCCTTCGCCTCCAGCGCCGACTGCCGTCGCGGCGCCCGAAGAGTCGCAAGACATTGGAGACAACCCCAAGACCATCCCGGAAGTCGTCTTCCAGGACCTTGTCAGTGCCGGTGAGGCTCCTCCTCCCGACGCCCTTGCGCTGCTCAAGCCGCTCGCCGAGCAGAACACCCGCATTGATCGAGCGCATGCCGCTGCGGCGCATGGCACCAGCCCGCCTCCGTCGACCGCAACTAAGAATATGATCGCGGAAGCAGACCACGCCGTTCTTATGACAGGCCAGCCGGTTCGTAAAGTGATTGACGGCCACCGCGTGCTCATCACGCCCAACGGTGACTGTGTCCGCAATCTCACCGAGGAGGAGGAAGATAGATACCTGGAGCTTCAAAAGCGTGTTGCCGTGGCCAGCGAGCAGCCCGACAGTTTTGTTGCACCCCGCCACCAAGCTCGCCCTGGTGGCTTCTCCCTCATCAAGGGACGTGCTGTGCCCAACGGGCCTCCGTCATACTTCCCGCCATCCCCCAACGCACAGAAAATGTTCTCCGACGACCCGGTCAACAAGATCCAGCGCGAGGAGGCCATCAGCTACATCAACCAGTTTGTCCTGCCACGACTCAACCTCGGCAACACCAACTTGTTCCCGGGCAGCTGGAAGTCTGCGCCGGGCGCTAAGGATGCTCTCTCGGCGCGTGAGACCGCTGCTGCCAGCCTCAACTCGCTTGCTCCCTACATCTACGGCCATGACGCCGCCGCCGGAGCGGGCATATACTCGGCCGAGAGCGGCGGTTCGGGCAAGGACATTCCCGAAGACGAGACGCCCTTTGGCGGCCTGGACTCGCCGCACCACCAGGGTAGCGAGGTCGCCGTCGCGAGCGCCTCGGCCTCTGCCGCGGCTGCTGCTGCCGCGCAGGCCCATGCCCACGGCGGCAGCGCGCACCCCAAGCTCCCCGGCACGCCTCTTAATGCCATGTCGCTTATGAGCGTCGAGGACGCAGAGACGGCGCTGGGGCTGGCGCGCAAGGAGACGGAGAAGCTCGAGAAGGGTCTGAACCAGGCCATTAAGCGTAACCGGAGACTGCTTCTCGGCGGCAGGTGACTAGCCGTGAGTCTGATCGAGTTTGTCGAGAGGGCTATCGTGGCCGTGGCAATGCAGACGCTGGTGTTGGGGGTTGGTGTGGTTGGCACCGTCGTGGATCTCCTGTGGGATGCTGGAGGGGTGCGCTGGTAACTTCCGTCATGCGTCTCGGAAAACTTCGGCTTCGTGTTGCGTTTGACCGTCGTGATGGGCGGGGGCATTGCATTGGTACGATATGGAGGGGACGTTCAGGATACTTTCTTCGGCGCGTTCGGCAGGGCTTTTTATGACATGCACAAGGAATAGGTTATGTGTGCTTCCGGTTGAAGGATATGCTGTACTACTACTGTACATGTTGTTATTTGTACCCTTTACGGCCGCCCACGGGACGGGACGAGACGGGACGGTCGGGCACATTCGAGGAGTGGGATGGATGAAGCTTAATGACACTGATACCCCTTTGCGACGATAATGAGCTTTCAAGTCTTTTTCCCGGGTGTGAACGTGCTGTGCACGGGCATTGCTTGGGGCTACAGAAGATTCTTGCCTCTTTCCTCCATCCTATCATTCCTTTCTACTCCATTCCCAGCAGCTATATACTGACCGGATGGAGTACGTAACCTACGTATGCTGTTGTATGCTGATGCAGAGTTTGTACTTCTAATGCGCCTGGTTCGATACACATCATCGGATATAGACAGATGTTGTTACATGCAGTATATAGCAAATAACGTAAAAGATGAAAATGCTCAAATAAGAAAGTAGCAAACGCTGCCGGGGTATCACTCGCGAGACGTCTCCCGCACCTCGTTCCGCCCCTTCTTTTCGTCGGCCAGGTGGCGCTCCCTGTCCGCCGCGCTCTTCCTCTCCAGCTCCTCGTGCCGCACGACGTCGAGCTCGTCCCGCAGCTTGGCGATGAGCTTCGACAGGATCCACTCGCTCTCCTCCTGGCTTCCCATCAGCGGCGACTGCGGCCCGACCCAGGACCACTTGTCATCGAGATGCCACTTGCCTTCCACGTCGTTGTCTGCGTCGCCGCTCTTCTTCTTCTTCCTCCTTCTTTCGTTGTTGTTGCTGCTACTGCTGCTGCTGCTGTTGTTGCTGTTGTTGCTGTTGTTGTTGTTGTTGTTGTACTTGCCCGACTTCTTGCCGTGGATATGCGGGCGCGCCTTGCGGTGCATCTCGGGGTTGGACTCGTCCTCGCCGATGAGTTTGAGGTACCACGCCCACTCGGCAAAGGTGTACCGCCGCGGGGGCTTCTCTTTGGTGTGCTGCTGGACGGTGGCGATCTCGGAGATGAGGAGGAAGTGGTAGTCCGCGCGGGAGGCCGGGAGGGGGGTAGTCGGGGAGCGGCGGCGGCTGCGGCCGGGGGGGGCAGGCTCGCGCTGGGCGGGTTGTTTCTCGCGGAGTTCGTGGTCCGGCGACGATTGCTGGGTGCTGTGTGAGCGTTTGAGCCCGGGCGCGGACGAAGGCTGAGGCCCGCGGGAGTTCGCTTCCGTCCTGTCGGATTCGTCGTCTTTTTCGAAGAAGGACTGGCGTCGACGGTGGGAGTTGGAGAAGAAGCCTGCCGGCAGCCCGTTGTCCTCTTCCGAGTCCTCGGTCTGCGTCTCCTCTTCCTTCTCGGAGGGGCGGAAGACGGCGCCGCAGGAGAGGTGGTGGAGAAAGGACTTGAGGTCCCTGCGGAAGCCGCGCTCGCCGGGCAGGATGGTGATGTTGCCCAGCTCGAGGGTGGCGTCGCGGACGGCCTTGACGACGGTGTCGCCGGCGTTTGAGATCATGACGGTCATGGTGGGAAGGGCCAGCAGGGACCAGAAGACGAAGAAGGCCTTGCCAGCGTTGGAGACGGGGGTGCGGTCGCCGTAGCCGATGGTGGTGAGGGTGACGAAGGCGAAGTAGAAGCCGTCGAAGTACGACCAGTCCTGGTAGGCCCGTTCGCACTCCTGGAAGATCTTGGCGCCGACGAGCCAGAGGATGAGCACGGAGGAGAGGGAGATGGACATGGCCATCCAGCGGCGGCGGATGGAGGCCTCGTTCTGGATCTTTCGCATGAGGTTGAACTCCCTCTCACGGCGCTCCAGTTCGGCACTGCGCGTCGAGGAGGGCTTGGTGGACGGGGCAGAAAGATCGGAGTCCTCATGGATGGGCTTGAGGACATCGTCCTTACCTTTGCGGATCATCTTGCGGATGAGCTGGCGGCGCTTCTTCTCGACCATGCGGGCGTCAAGGCGGCGGCGGCCGCGCTCGAGGACGAGGCTTCGGATGGAGCCGACGACGAGACCGAGGCTGATGACGCCGACGAGGGCGTAGGGAATGAGCAGGGCGCGACCGAGGTGGGTGGCGGCGGCGAAATCGCCGAAGCCGACGGTGAAGAGGGTGACGTCGGCCCAGTAGACGGCGTCGAGGTAGGCCCAACCCTCAATGGTGGAGAAGACGAGGGCGCCGAGGAGGAGGTAGAAGAGGAAGAGGATGGTCTGCAGCATGAGGGTGCGCTGGGCGGGGGAGAGCTGGAAGTCCTCGGAGTAGTGGCGGGTGTAGGCGCCGTAGACGGTGACGACCATGAGAGAGGCGGTGAAGAAGTAGAGAATGGCGGCGAACATGCCGTAGTAGAAGGCCTGGGAGAGGATGTACTCGTCGGCGGGCTTGAGGACGAGCGGCCCTGAGGCGGTGGCGTTGAGGGCGATGAGGCAGACGGCCGAGACGTACCAGCCGGCGATGGTGATGGGCTGGGCGAGGGAGAAGCGCACGCGGCGGGCCATGTTGAGAAGGAGGAAGACATTGGAGATGAGGGCTATGATGAGCTGGATGGCATTGACGATGATGAGCCTGCGGGCGGGGCTGGCGTCAGTCTCGTCATACCGACTGTTACATCCTTTCCACATCACACTCTCTTACACCAAGGGAACAGGAACAGGACAAGAAAGACACCGGAGGGAACGGGGGAAGCGTACCATTTCGGGTCTTTGACGAAGGCGGCGGAGGTGATGTCGGTGCCGGGCAGGTGGTGCTGGCGCCACGGCCGGACGAGGGCGCATATGGAGAAGGCCGAGGCGACTGGGCCGAGGGTGCCGGCGATCATGGGGAAGGCGGAGGAGGCGAACCACCAGCGGCTCGGGTGGAGGTGGGCGTCATCGTTGGCGAAGCGCTTGTCTGACCGGGCCTTGGACTCCTCGAGGTGGCCGATTCGCTTCTCGATAGTGTCGCCCAGGTCGGCGTCGTTCATTGCGGCGGCTGGTCGGGGCGGCGGTAGTAGTAGCGGGCCTGGGGTGAAGGCATTCCAAACTGTGGTTTCTCTGGCCGGGAACGGCGGCGGCGACGGCGGGGAAAATCGATGCTTGGCTAGGTAGTCGAGGTTTTATCTTCAACCACTCATTCTCTAAATCCAATTTCTCGCTCTAACATACCTTTGTTAAATAGTATAGCTTACTACACGAATACGTCGCACGAATACGTCCCATGAAGAAGGTCCTGGTAACGGCGAAAGAGGCTTCGACAGATATAAAAAGAGTTTGGAAGATTACCCGTCATTAAAGGGAGAAAATGTCAACATGAACTCCCAAGGTCCAGGCCCGTGGTGGTCTTGGACTTGGAGCGTCGCTCGCCTGACCCCCTTGGCTGGGATGCCCCCGATCAGAGAGACAGAGGTACCTCGCGATGACGTCGGTCAGTGGTTCGAAGAGGGTGTGCAGCCCGTGTCTTGGCCTCGCTCAACTCACTCGCCCACCGGCCACTTGACGTTTTCTTGTTTATGCCGCGACACCGGACGACGTTTTTAGTTCCACGCATTCGGAGGCGAAACAAAACGTGGCGTGGGGGTGGTGTAGACGTGTGTCTGTCTGTCTGTCTGTCTGTCTGTTCAGTCCGTATGATCCCTGAGAGGCTCGAAGGCGTTGGAAACTAGTAGCGGAAATCAGGCGGTCTTTTGGGCGCCCCAAGCAGCCGTATTTGTATTTGTATGTGCGCGGCTACCGCGTTGAAACGGGGTCGACGCTGGCATTGCCCTTTTCATTAATTCATCCTTCTTGTGTGTCCGCCATGGACCGCACGTCTCTGGAAGGATTGTAGTGGATCATCGGCCTGGTCAGGTTGCCCTTGCATGCAGAAACGAGGGGGGCTCATGATCTTTGATGCAGCACAGCCAACACCCCTTGGCCGTTGGCCCTAAGGGAAAGCAAGCGACGGGCACACACGAGGGGGCGCTGTTTGGCTCATTTGGCGGCCACGAGATGACTCCCTTTTTTTATCGGCCACGGGGGGGGGGGGCGAAGACTTGGGATCCTGGGCGGTGCGACGGTGCAGAGCTAGTGTAGCTGGGGATGGGATGTGGAGAGGACGGATTGGCTGTTGGTTGGTCCGAAGGATACCCCCCAGCCTGGGAAAGGCGCGGAAAAATCGCGTCTCCGCCAGTGTTTTGCTTACTCATCTACGTTGTACATGGTGGTTTTCATGCAACGTCAACTCATATGAGGAGTTGCGTGAGTAAGAGCCAAACTGAATCATGCGAGGTGCGCAATATCTGCCTCCTGTTGTCTCTTTTTTTTTTTTAGACGATGAGAAGATGGCCGGGACCCAGGCTGTTGTCTCGTCTTCACTCAGGCCGCATCTTCCAACGGCGATGCTTCCATCATGACCCTTCGCCCGTTGTTGACTCTGTCGAGGTGGTTTGCGCCTCCTCGGGGAGCATCACAGTAGAGTACATATCCTTTGTACTCCCAACCGCCCGTACTTCTAAAGCTAACTCCTCTTCAGCCTGCATAATGTCGCCCGGCACGCCTCCTCAACCCCGCTGGTGCTGTACATCCCCCCCTTCTCACCAGCCCCGGGTGCACAGCCGGTTGTACCACGGTTCCTTCACCCGTACCCTACCGCCGTCATCAACTACAGGTGGTCCGCTACGGCCCCCACCCGGCAGCAATCCCCGGGCACTGTCGACCAAGAGCACGACTTCACCACGCCCTTGCAATGGCCGACGCCGCTGCACGACACGCTCGCCGGCTACACCTGGGTCACCGAGAACCTCCGGCCCCTCCGCGGCGCCCGCCGCGACGTGTACGTCTATAGCTCCCACGCCGGTGCTAGCATCGCCGCCTCCCTGGCCCTCACCGAGTCGCACAACCATGAGCGCATGGCCGTCCGCGGACTCGTCGCCTGGAACGGCATCTACAACTGGTCCATGTTCCTACCGGATCACAAGGTCAACAAGCCGGCCACCACGCGCAGCAAGAAGCTCCCACCGCGGCCCGAAGAGGGTTCGCCGCTGCACATGTTGCAGATGAAGATGCCTGAGCTGTTCCGCGCGCCGGTGGACCTTCTGGACCCCTTTGCGAGCCCGAGCCTGTTCTTTCAGACGGCGGGCATGATGGCGCCTCTGACGTTTACGCAGGCCGCTGCCGTGACCTCCTTCTTGGACAAGCTGTCTTCCTTGACGAGCGAGGTGAAGCCGTCAGACATACTGGGCCTCACTGGCGGCGCGTCCCCAACACCGAGACGGAGCGCGCTCATGTTTCCCCCGAGGAAGTCAACGCTGAAGCTGCCCTCGACATTACTCCTCCACGATTCCCCGCCGACCGAGCCAGCACCCCAGCGCAGGGCCAAAAATACGGCATCATCGCTGGCCAGGGAGCTCGCCTCGAGGACGGCGAGGCGGCGTCAGGTGGCCGGGCACACGTTCAAGGCCCAGACGATGGAGCTGGCGGGCCTGATGAGGCGGAGCCTGGAGAAGCTGGAGTTCAAGACGCGGTTGGCGTGGGACGAGGACTTTGACGAGGTCGCCGAGGCCGAGAGGCGGGTCAGCGTCGTCGATGCCGGCGAGAACGAGGGCTTGGAGCTCGGCGAGCAGGGACAAGAGGCTGTGCGGGAGTGGCTGGAGGACAGGATACGTTTGTGATACCCCCTTTTTACCGCGTTCTCTCCACTCTTTAACCTTTTTCTGAGAGTATGGCTGAACAGATCAGACGTTCTGTTTCTTTTGGTCTGCTCGCTTCGAGAGTTTTCCGGTGACGTATGAGGTCGTCCCCGGCGAGGCAGCAGCTCGGGTCCACGACGACTCGGACCACTCACACGCCCTCGTCGAAGACCCGGTCACGTGGGATCGCGAGGTGAGGTCGCGGTTACCATGGAAATCACCACCGCACCTGCATGCACCTTTTGTACACCAGCCTCCCCCCTTCGCTCCTTCCCTCCGAGCCTTTTATCAGGCAACGGTCCCCCATTCCTTCCAACCAGGACCAGCTTAGACCATGTGTAACCCGGGGCACATGGTCTAGTTGGTGGAAGAGACAAAAGAAATATCACGATCGGGGTCTCTCTGGTTAACCCGCGTGACGCGCAAGTTCAACTCGAGTGGGTTGACCTTGGGCGTGTACTTTTTTTTGCCCTTTCTACCCTCAGTCCTGGTTTTTATCCTCCTGATTTAACTTTTGGAGACTATTTTGAGAAAGGAAAACCTCTTGTTTACTCTCTATACGTAAGGAAAGTAGAGAATTGAGGAAATTCTATTCCGCTTGCTTGTCATTGCCTGACAAGCGGAGCTGCTGCATAAGAACAACAAGATGAAGGTCGCGTCTTGGGCATAAACATTGGAGGCAATGAATGAGCTTGGTAATCATCAAAACTGACTGGGCCTCTCTGTCTTGGGTGAAAACGTCTTTATTTTCGGATATCGGTTCATCTCGTAGCCGAACGAATAGAAAAGTTGGACCATGCTGGAAGAATGAATGCATGTGAAGTTTGGTATCAATCCCGGATCTCATTCATCGTGTCCAGTTCAATATCCTTCCTCATCAACCAAGGTAGTTCTGAGATAAACGTCTCGTAGGCCTCCGTCCAGATTAGGTCTCCTGGACGTTCTAACCCCTCGTCAACACCGTGTGCGAGCCCTTCTTCAATACCGACAGGCACCAGAGTAGGATACCCTGGTAACTCTTCGTCGCCGCCAAAAGCCGTGTCAGGGTCGCCACCTTTTCCGTCGTCCACCTCAAAGGTCTCCCCAGGAACCTCGCATGGAACTCCTGATACCTCGCACTCGGCCTCGGAAGTCCCTCTTGATGACCCGTACTCCTCGTCTGTTTCTTTGTCAACCCCTTCATCCGACTCGTAGTTGTGCCCACATCCGAGTAACTTCTTGTCGTCATATAGCCTCTGATCGGCCTCCTCCCAGGGCCGGTGAGATTTGATTAGTCTTGCCACTGCATGATGACCCTCGCTCTGGGCAAATCTGATCGCTCGGACGTATTGAAGACGGCCACTACCGACGGTCTTGACCCCAGAGTTGAGGAGTAACTGAACAACGTCCAATTTACCATGCTCGGCGGCGCCTTCTAACGCTGTTCGGCCCGTTGAACACCACGCTCCCAAGGCATTAGGATCTGCCTGGAACTCCAATAATCTGCGTACCAAACCAAAATAACCCCCAATGGAAGCATATTGCAAAGCAGTGGCGCCACGAACGCCAGCAGGAGCGTTGATGTCGGCACCGAGATTCTTGAGTTTCTCCACTAGAGGTAGATTACCCTGCCGAGAAGTCGCCTGGACAGGCGAATTTTCAAACCATAGCTAAGATCTTCACTTGCGAGGTTGACATCGACACCTGATGCAAGTAGCCACTCAGCGACATCGTAACATCTCTCCCCGATCGAACCCGAGAGTGTTCTCGACGTCATCTCCACACCAAAGCTCTTCATGGTTTGGAGATCTTCAAGACTTGAACAGCGTCCGAATCCGGGGCACCGAACAATCCGGCCGTACCCATATTGTCGCAATAAGATAAAAAAGCTGAGTCCTCGATCGTTGAAAAGACTGAGGGCACTTTCAAACAGATCAAGCTCCTCATAATCCTCGGTGTGAATCATCGAAACTTCGTGTCGCCATAGTACATAATCATCTGGCACTTGTAAATTCCCGTATTGGAGATCGTAAATGCCATTTTCGCAACCCACAACCAGACATTTCTCTGGTCGCAGCCCCGATGCCAGCATCAGTTCCACAATTTCAAGAAACCCGAATATTGCTGCCAAGCACATCGCTGTGCGATGCAACCGAAATGTGACCCAGTAGAAATTCGAAAATGCTTAGATCTGAGGTGGATTCCGCAACAAATATGGCCGCCCAGAGAGAAGACGCAACAACAGTCTGTGAGCTGTTTTTGATGATCTGAGAAATCAAAGCCATGTCTTCTGTGAGAGCCACAGTCTCCAGAACCGAGATTGCATCAGATATAGCTGAAGTCTCCTCGAAAGATGCTCCTTTGATGAGGAGTTCATCAACAACCGCGTCTTGACGGGATGCGATTGCGATTGCCAGTTCGCTTCCGACCAACTCGGGTCCTGCTTCGAGGAGGAAAATTGCATTCTCGTTGTTGTCCCAAAGAAAGGCCGATTGGAGAGCAGTTTTCCCAATATATGTGAAATCGGCTTTATAGTCGTTTGAATTACCCAAAGGCCATGCAAATCGAGAGCTTGAAGGATGGGTATAGTTAATCTTAGCTCCATGCCACAGTAATTTCTGAAGCATGTCGGCATCGGACACATAGGCAGCGTATTGAAGGGGAGAACAAGTAGTTAAGGTCGACGACGGTAGGTCGAGCGAGGCCCCCTGGTGAACGAGGCGTTCCAAAAGCTTTGTGTCTCCTGTATCAATAGCAGCCATTATTGGTGTAGCCCCCACTCGAGTCGGGTGGTTAACATACGCGCCAAAATGGTCCTGATCCTCTAATAGTAGATTCAGGACAATTCTGCTTCTTGCTTTGATAGCAGATGCGAGCAATTCCGGTTTTGATGCTGGGGTGTGAAGTCTTGTCCGAAAGAACTCAAAAACTTGCCTAGTGATTGGGCATGCCTCGACAGAAGCAATCTGTTCAGGCAGTTTGCAAGCCTCTTCATCGTCTTCCTGACAGAATACGAAATTCGACAGCAGAGATGTCATTGATCCCAAAGTCGTGCCGGGGGCGTTCCGGTATCCCCAAGCTGACCGTGTCAGTTCCAAATTGCTGCTTGGATGATTGGCATCCAACTCAACGAGTAGTTGAATTAAGGGGCGGTCGTTCGTAAAGATTGCATATTCGAATGCAGTTGCCGCCCTATGTATTAGATACTGTTGGAGGATGCTGGTCAGGGGTTGATTGGCATCAATGCCCACTCGAATCAAAGACCGGACAAGAGTAAGATCGGATCTTAGGATAGCTTCCTTAAACAGACGGTTCAGCGCCGATTGAATGCTCACTGGAAGATCGCTGTACTGCTGTGACATCAAAGGCGCCCAACCGTCGGTTTGCGGCAACACATCGAGCAACACTTCGATGACCTTATTATGCTCTTTACGCCAAGAACCATACCGATCAACAGCCCTATCAAGAAAGTTGTTGGTCAAGAGAAACAACATCACCTGAAGAGCACCTGTGATATTGCTACCATGCTTGGACGACAGGAGGAGGCTCTCGGCGTGGTATACATGGTCTTGTTGGAGCTGCTCGGGCATTATCAGGAAAGGGCCTCAAATGCCGACTGGAGCCTAGCTGTATGATTGGCTTGAACTAGAGGACGTTTAGTTGCCAACCTGAGGACCTCGTCTCCTGAAAGTTTGATATCCCAGAAGTCATCAGCAGTCCGCAACGAAGCGTACCTTTAATCAAGTTTCTGGCTATTAATCAAGGAATCTCGTACATGTTGTTCAGTTCGAAAACACTCTGGGGAGAAGGCGTCCGTATGATCAGCGATAGATCTATTAGCGACGGTGGCGCAACAACCAATCACGGCTGTTATAACTTGGTAGTCCGCGAACCAGCAACAAATGCCGTGAAGCCGCAACTAACCTCCCATGCTCTTCTCTAGAGCTGTCTCGTAGCAATGACGAACCCTTGCCTTTTCAATCGTCGCATCTCGCAGTTGAACGCCTGAAAGGTACACCCTGCTTTCTTTGCCTGCGGCGCGGCGCCTGCGAATGCGATGGTGTACGTATTTCCATTCCGAAGTGATCATCTTCTTGGTCATGCGCCATTGCGTCAGCTTCCACTCGAGCTGAGCTTTACTGTAGCGAGTTAGTGTACTGAAGATGCAGAACAACTTGAAGCCTGATGCTTTGATAGACAGCTCAGAGAAGCACACAGATAACTGACCTCGGACGGAAGCCATATGACATGCTGAGAATGGTCAAGAGGTCTTTTAGACTCTTGTCTTCGGTAAGATACAGCCTCCGGATTTCCGGCTGGAACCTCTCCCATCCCTCGTCGTCTTTGATATCACTCTTCTTGGCGCGAGGAGGCATGCTGGGGGCTGC
This sequence comes from Colletotrichum navitas, assembly GCF_030913465.1. NCBI lineage: Eukaryota > Fungi > Ascomycota > Sordariomycetes > Glomerellales > Glomerellaceae > Colletotrichum > Colletotrichum navitas. The sequence goes on from NW_026850582.1 coordinate 98,075, forward strand.
TGGTGTGGTGCGTATCTCGACAAGCGATGTGAAGCCCGGCTTATAGAAGGGTAGTCCAAGCCTTCGGTAGTAGTCTTAGACCCGAACTCTGAAAAGGAGAGGCGCTGGTGCACGACTCTCATCCGATTGCGTTGGAGCGAGCACATTGGGGCTTTTGTATGTCATTCGTGAGCCCGGAGGGACGGCTGTCATGATTAGTCCGTACCGAAATCTGATGCGCCTGCCTGCCTGTTGGTGTTGGTGACAGGGCACTTCGAAATGGACGGCGTAGCCCAACGCAAATGATTGGCTGTTGCCGAAGTCTGGTTTCCTCGCATCGGCGGCGCTGACGTATCACGGTCGCAGCTGCAATGCACATTGATGCCGAGTATGCAGGCTGAGCGGTCGCCTGGGGGACCAGCTCAGTTGGTCGTCGGAAATAAGGCTGGGATGGAGGTAAGAACATAGAAAGGTCACCGGAACTACAAAGGCATTGCTTTGCGAGGGAATTCTTTGGAACGACTCAATGAGCCAGCTTGGTTCCATTCTCCTGCTTACGGGAAAGTTGTTTGGGCATCATGATACTGGAATGATGTGATGCTGAAAGGGCTAAGCTAATGAGACCGACGACTCAACAGGATTTGTATAAGAAATGCCACTGCATTAACCCACCTCGCCGAAATAAGGCGAGGGCAGCCCAACCAAGGTAAAACGGTGCTGGCTTCATGCAGTCTTCGAGTTCCCGAGCGACTGTGCCACTACTTTCTGTCTTGCTGGAAGCTCTCATGAAAGTCCCCCCCATGTGAGGCGAGAAGGAAAGTGAGTTACTATTAATTGCTCCGGTCTCAAATAGAACAACTCCACCACCGACCGGTTACAAATCGGCAGCAGCTACATACAAGCCGGCCCTTGCTCTCGAGTAGTTTATCACGGCCCGTCCAATCAGGAATTCCAACCTAGCTCCGCCCGTAGCAACCAATTTGATGGTCTGCCGGGAGCCACTTACACTGATTTCATTAACCTCTCTTCCCCCCTTCCTTGAAATTTTTTTTTGTCGAAAAGCCCAACTCGTCTCTCGACATCACTGGCAGCAGCTTTGGGGTTGTCTCTCAAAGCGCATTTTGTTTACCCCCATGTGCCCCAAATAACGGTGGTACGTACAGGAAGCCCAGACTGGCCCCCAGAAAGTCGCTTTTGACCCTGCGCAGCGCTGCAGCGGTAGGCGAGCGTGCCCACTGGCAGGCTCACCTGCCGTCAGTGCACGATCTACGAAACATAGGTTGCTAATTCGCCATCCCTGGCACGTAACAATTTCACATTTCCAGCCGATGATCGGCTTGTCGTGGCTCAATGGTCTAGAGGTATGATTCTCGCTTTGGGTGCGAGAGGTCCCGTGTTCGATCCACGGTTGAGCCCCAACCTTTTTAGTCCCTATTGCGACGGTTTTTTTTTTTTTGTGCAACTCCTCTTTGCCAGTGATGATGGGATTGATGGACACTGGAGTGATGGATGGAGTGATGGATGGATGGATGTTTGCGCACAAGTGTTGTGTGTGTTGCGATCCGCATGCACGAGGTGGATACGAGGCTGCTGAGTCTGCTCCCCATCCCGTTGGAGGTCATAGATCCGACGAAAGGACGGGAAGTTAGGTGAAGATCAACAGGCCAGTCGAGATGAACGGCCTCCGGCAGGCGAGGAAGACCCATCCGCACCAATTTCGAGCAATCTCGAGCCACGGCTCCAACGTTTGAACTTTCGGTACTCGCTGATTGTCTACGGAGTACCGTATACACTCGCTAGGTTCACAAACCGCACGGATCACCCACTAAGCCTATCTTGCAAGGCGGTCAACCAGCTTAGCCACCCACCCACCCATCCAACCCTAACCCTTGCCACCTAACTTGCTGCTAACGTTGACTAACCCCTGCATTTGCCACTTCTAGATCCCTGTTTCTGCCAGTCCGCTAGCCCCTATCCAGCAGCCCGTGATCAGTGCGGTTTGTGAATCTAGCGAGTGGATACGGTACGGATATCTTTCCCCAATTCTATTTTCCTTTATTATTATTATTTTCCTTTTCTTACTTTTTTCGATGGGTGTAAGCTTCTCCCTCGGCCCAGAACCAGCCTAGCGGCACGCGGGCTGGCTCGAAGGTGGTGTCGGACCCCTGTAACGCCCCAGCTCTTTATAGGAATGACGGCATTCCGTCAGATGTCGCGTTCTGCGCCAGCGCGTGCTTCATTAGCACAACCTGCACGAGCCAACCCATCAGGGCAGTCCTTGATTCTGCGGATGGGACGGGGCGAGAGAGATGACGGCCCTTGGCCCGGCCAGCGCCGAGGTGACGGGCGATGATAGGAACGGACGGGAATGGGACAGGGTTGGGGCGAAGAGATGGTTTGAAATGGAAAAAACTTGGCCGCATCTGCAGCGGGCGGGTGAGCGAGCAAGTAAGCTAAGAAAGCAAGCAAGCAAGCAAGCAGCCCCCCGAAAAGCAAGGTTTCAGCATCCCGCACTCTGGTCATCCCGTTCATCAAACTTCGGACTCGCATGAGGAGGGAGCTCTTTGCGATACGAAGAACGCTGTGCGAAGCTCGGATGATGGAAGGCAAGCAATATTGTCATGTTATATGGTTTAAGCCATGATGGCGGAGAGGGACAAAGGGTCCGTATGTCTCGGCGGCAGGCCCCCGTCTCTCTGGTTGTTGACGAATAGTTTCTTGGCCAGACGAGGTGCTACTGCAGTCGGCTGCAGAGTTGACGGCGGGGGGGAGGAGGGGTGCTGAGCTCGGAAACGTACCCAACGCCCGTTGGTTCGTGTTTCGCTCACTCGCTCGTTCGTTCATTCATTCATCCATTCATTCATTCATCTCATCCCTTGCCGTGGCGGCTGTGCAGCAGATGCCATCCCTATCCTGCCGCATACGACATGTACGGTGTACCTACCTGTATCCATAGATGAGTGTGTTCGATCCCAGTGGACCCACCTCCCCATTGATTGTCACTTGCCCCCGCCAGGCTTTTTCCAGGGCGGTTAATGCAGCCCCATTGGACCTGAGGTAGCTCTCTTTCTACGATAGGTACCTGCCGCCTTGCGCAGACACGGTGGGTGTAATGCAAGGTCGCAGTATCCCGGTATGGGGATGGGGGCAGCGACAGACAGAAGGTGCAGCAGGAGCAGTTCTTTCCCTTGCAACCCACTCACTCACTCAACCACTGTCGCTGCTTCCCCTTCCTGGTGGATGATGTGCCGCCGGCCTGGGCCAGGGCCATGCCATCCATGCCCATGCCAAGCATCCCATGGCAGTCACGCTGCTTGTGCCACCTTATGCTGTGCTGAGACGACACGACCCCCTTCCCTGGGCGTCTATTTCTATCTCGAGACCCCAGCCAAGCATCGTCACCCGTGTCCTCTTCTCTTTTTGATTCCTCTTCTGTCACTTCCATACCTCTGACTGACTGACTGCTCTTCCTCTCGTTGCGACCACTCCTCTACGGAAGGTCCATCTTTTTCTCGCCATTAGTAGCTCTTATCAACCACTACCGCTTACGCTGTTGCACGACACTACACGCCTCTGAAAGCTTACACCCGCGCAATCAGTCACCATGCCTGGAGTTCGTGAGTAACCGTCTTGCCCTTGCCCTGTCCGTTGAGGTATCACGACACACATCGAACCTTCCCACCGACGGAACCACATATGAACTCACACGACCCCGACCCCGAATGCCAAGGAATATTCGCTAACACGCTCCTCCTTCCAAACAGCCATCGACGCTCTGGACAATCTCAAGTCCAAGTTCAAGGCCATCTTCAAGAAGAAGGCCGACAAGAAGGCAGACGCCCCCAAGCCCGCCGAGTCCAAGCCCGCCGAGACTCCTGCCGCCACCACCACCCCGGCTACCGAGCCCACCAAGACCGACGCAGCTCCCGCCGCTGCCCCGGCCAGTATGTTCTCCCACCCGGACTTTCCTCGCCTTTTCAACGAACCGCCAACTAACAAACAAATCACAGCCGAGCCTGCAGCTCCTACCCCTGCTCCCGCTGCCGCTGCTGAGCCGGCCAAGGCCCCCGAGCCCGAAGCTAAGAAGGACGATGCCCCGGCCACTACCGAGCCCGCTAAGGCTCCCGAGCCTGGTAAGTTGAGATAAACAGCCCAGCTGCTTTGAAACTGCATCAACTGACAATTCATTTCTTAGCTCCTGCCGCCCCTGCTGCTCCTGCAGTAGCCACCGAGGCCCCCAAGGCGCCTGAGCCCGCTACCGCTCCTACCCCAGCGCCCGAGCCCGCCCCGGCTGCTGCCACCGAGCCCGCCAAGACTGAGACTCCCGCTAAGACTGAGACTCCCGCTGCCGCTGCCCCGGCCGCCGCCCCTGCTGCTGAGACCGCTGCCGCTGCCGCCCCCACCGAGGCCGCCAAGCCCGAGGAGAAGCCGGCCGAGGAGAAGAAGGAGGCCACCGCCGCTTAGACGGCGCTGCCGAGTGTCTACCATCTGGGCTTCCGGAAAAGTGTCCGAGGGCCGCGGCGGGTGAGCAGACTACGTTGGCAGCCGTCAAGCCGCGGCAGCATATAACGGGGAGGGATGCACGCGGAAGGAAATTGCATGACTTTCTTGCTTGGATTAGACCTTTTGGTCTAGTATGTTCTTTTGCTTAATTGTCGGATACCCATTAGTCTAGTAGTTGATTCAAGCGTGCCATGTTTACACTGTCCCCAAGGAGTACACGCCGCCTGTGCTTTTTGAAAAGAGTATACCGTGACTAGTCCGTACCAACACAGCTAGCTGTATGTAAGCTGCTTTTCTTCTACTGCCAGATTCGCGTGGAGCCAGCAGTGAAGGCAAGACTGGGGAAAGCGGGGTGCTTTTTTCCTCAGCGGGAGGCCGTCTTGCGTAACATCCCGGATCAGAACGCAGCAGCAGCTCCGGGTTTGCTCGAGATCTTTACTCGGTCAACCGCCACCTATTTTGCGCCCCTCTCAGATTGATGCTGGAGTTCGTGCCTCCTTAATGGACCTCAAAGCCCCCCTCCCTCCCCCCCTTTTTTTTTGGTTCATACAAAGACCGACACCAGCGGAGCCTACAAGTCGTCATCTCATCTCATGCTGCTAAACCCTGCTCACTTGGCCCACGGCGCCTTGGTCAACGTAATCTGCGCATCCGTCGTGCCGGCCCCGCTGCCTTGCCTGGCCTGCTGCGCGCCGGGGGGCATCGGCATCATGCCCGGGCCGGGTGGTGCCCGCGCCGCTGCCGCCGCGGACGAAGGCGTCGACGGTTGACGCGTCGTGTAGGGGATGCCGGCGCCGCCCGTCGGCGGGGGCATGCGGCCCGGGGCACCGGTCGCCCAGGGCGCCGCCGTGCCTGAGCCCTGTGGGGGCGGGGGCGCTGTGGTCGCGGGGTAGTTGTACGAGGGCTGGTTCGCGGCGTGGACTGACTGCGAGACGGGGATGGCGTCGGGGTCCTGGTCCCAAGAGAAGAGGGAGCCAAAGGTGAAGTGCTGGACGACGGGGAACTTTTGGAGCACCTCTGCGTTGAACATTTTGAGCATGCCCTGAGGCGGAAAGGGTGGGGGATGTCAGCATGCTTCCGTTCCTTCATACGGCCCCCCCCCGCAGACCGGGGTGTAGAGAGACTCACCTTGTTGATCTTCCCCCACCCATCCTTGACGCCCGACACGTCAAAGAGGATGGGGCTGTGCTCCCAAAAGGGGCCCTTCTTCACGTCGTTGATGAAGCCGACGGCGGAGAAGTACATGTTCTCGGACCGCTGGGCCTCGACGACGGCGGGCTTGACGATGTCACCCGTCTTGGGGGCGCCGCGGACGGAGCCCTCGGTGGGCATGGGGTCGGCGCCCGAGGAGACGGGGCTCGTGAGCTGGGCGGAGCCGAAGATGTAGGGGAGGAAGGAGTGGTCGTCAAGGCCCCAGACGCCGTGGGAGCCGGCGGGCTCGAGGGTGTAGGTGAGGATGAGGCGGCGGACGACGCGGAGGTAGGGCTCAATGACGCCGAGGACGATGGTGCGGTCGAGGGCGGCGGTGTCCGGCTCGCTGGCGGCGGCGGAGGTCGGGATGTCGTCGGCGAAGAAGGAGAGCTTGTAGAGGGAGCCGAGGAAGGCGAGGAAGGAGAGCTCGTGGCCGGTGCCGTAGTCGAGGCGCTGCGGGGAGCCGAAGGCGCCGAGGAGGTAGGAGAGGAGCTCGGACGAGGGAGGGTCGGAGCCCGAGGCGGTGGGAAAGGCGAGGACGGAGTCGGGGAGGTGCTCGGCCAACAGGCCGGGGGCGCGTTCGGCGAGGAGCTCGTGCCACCTGCGGAAGGAGACGTTGCCAAAGCGCCGGGGGCCCGGGTCCGGGGGCGCGAGGTCGATGAGGGACTCGGCGGCTGCGAGGAGGTTCTGGAGGGCGGCGATGGAGGGCGGGAGGCGGGCCGGGGGCGGCAGCGAGGTCAGCGGGTAGGTCGTGGCAGGGCCACCGCCGCCACCGGGCGGTCGGCGCGGGCAGAGGGAGCGGTTGAGCTGGAGGAGGAAGAGGAGGATGTCGCGGTAGGCCGTCGTCGTGAGGAAGGTCGAGAGGTCGGCGCCGGTGTTGATGCGCTTGGTGGGGGTCTGGAAGCTGCGCGGGGCGCGGGGCAGGGGTTTGATGGAGGGGAAGGCGGGCTGCTGGGGCGTTTGCGACGGCGGCGGCGGTGGTGTCGGCGTCGTCGACGATGCTGGATCCATGGTGTGTGTATGTGCGTTTTGGCGTACAGGCCGAGCGTTCGCTATGCAAGAATAAGGCGGGATGTTTTTGGTAGGTAGCTAAGTAGCTGTAGGTGTGCCAGCTCAGACAGCTCCCGGCGGTCGTGCGGACGGAAATGTGAGGCATGGAGGGGCAAGTGACGACACAGTGTCTTAGTCAGCGGGGCCGGACCGCGGGGTCATTCTCCTTTCCTCCCCCCATTGATTGAATGAAACAGGATGCATATTCCTCCGTTTGCTAGATTGTTCTTGAAGCATCTCGGCCTCGGGGACGAGATTTCCAATGACTTTCGGTCCTAGGCGGCTTTCTCTTGTTTGCGTTGTAATCATGTAATCCAGGGCCCCTCGCAGGGGACGAAGTGGAAACGGGACCGCGTCTCGGAATGGGCTGTAATTATTGCACGTCTATGCTTAGGTTTTCCTATCCAAACCTCGGCCATGTCTGAGCGCCGCTAATGGGACCCGCTCCCTAGTTATATGGACTCTCTCTTTCTATATGTACTTTTCGGCCGAAACCTTACGTCCGGGAGGATCTAGAGAAGCATAGTAGAAACTTGAGATAGATGGAAACAAAAAAATCTACAATGACCTGTGTTTCGAAGTAGCCATCTATTATCTACGAGGCCGCGCGGCCCTTTGAGGGCTGGCCTTCCCATCCGCACGTCTCCGAGTGCGAGCCGGGCCGCAAGTCTCTTTGCCCTGTGTTTCTCACGTTCTCGAACCGTTCAAGGCGGGTTTTCTCTCTCTGAAAGGGATGTCTATTTTAGCTTGTCGCCGACGAACTGCTTGATCTGGTCACCGTAGATACTTGGGTATTGCAGATGCGCGACGGGGTCGTTGCCGTTGCAGCAAAAGGGATCAGCCTCGTCACAAAACGACTTGATATTTTCCCCGTTTGGACATTGGAACCCCTGGGGTCGAGGTGCAAACTGGCTTGTGTGTCAACAGACCCGCAGTTTACTACTGGACGAATGTGTGAACTTACACCTTGTGTCTTGCAAGTTCCGACCTCGTAGGGAAGTCCCGCCACGTATCGAGGGTCGCCCATGAAGATGGCCACTTTGACCTGCCCCAAGGCCTCGTTGGAGATGAGCACGTTGGTTCCCTCGACGCCCTCAATGGTGTCTCCGCCGCCGCAGTACGCATTGTCCATGATTTGGGCTCCCTGACACAAGTTAGCATTTGCATCCAGGTGCATAAAGTCTGCCAAATCACCTGCGAAAAGCCCAGCATGACAATCTTCGTCTTGGGGCATTTCTTGTTGAAGTCGTTGACGGCCGTAGCGACAGCCACGGTCCCGTTCTTCACCGAGTCGGCGTAGCTCACGCCCGAGCAGTCAGCCGCCCCTCCGCAGGCAGGATACACAATGGGCTCGTTCGTGGCCCCCTGGTTTGCTTTCGTGATATCATCCACGATTCCAGAAGCCGCTCCGAACCCCGGCGGCGCCGTCGTCTCTCTCGCACCAAATATGTGTACGGGCGGGCAGTCGTTGCCTTGTCGTTGGCGGAGTTGCTGAAGAGCACGAGACGAGGCCAGTGCCTGGCCGAAAAGAAGTGCGATCCCCACGCTGAAAAGCATACCGGGCAATAACTAAACTTCGAGGCGGGACTCTTCGTAAATATTGGATTCGAAAACGAGTGAACATCAAACCAATCTCGCGGCTGGGCAAGAAACCTGGCATAGGTACTTCTGCGAGACGAAGACAAGCAACAAAAGGCTGGGCACCACCGAATAACACACTGCCACGCCTTGTGAAAAAACAATGCCTGGTGTATAGTCGATATGACTGAATCTTACGAGCGGTCAGAAGAAATACATTCATGCTTTCTAATACCACAGTGTTCATCTGCGGCATGGCGATCGAATCCTTATACGGCAGGCCGCCTTCCGCCATCAACTAAGGACGGCATTACCCTTTCTTTGGCGTCCTTGTCAAGGCTAGCCAAGAAACCAGGCGGGACGAAACGAAGATGGCGGCCACAGACGCTTGGAGGGCATTTCCATGCTCGAGAGTGGCAGTATGAAGCTCTGGCTCCGGGAAGCGAGGAAAGCGGATGGGACGTGTCGCAGCATTCGGATGAATTTAGCTATGCCGCATGATGCACGATCGGCACGAAGTTGCCAAGGCAGAAATGAGCTACGGTATTAAAGACGGGACTGAACGACAAGTAAGAGGACGAAGAGGATATCAGCCCCCGGCAGGTGGTGTGAAACGGGAGTGGAGCTGGATCACTATTGTGTTGGAACACGTCATTGTTTGACTTGGACCTCCATGCTCGACGTGTCTGTGTGCCTGGGCTGGATGAGGTCGGCTTTCCTGCCGATTGTATGCACATCCAGTCTAGGTCTGATGGGTTTGTTGAAAGCGTGGCTGCTACGATGCTGGTTCTTCTATCCTGTCGGAGCCTCTGAAAGTGAGTGCAAACCTATCGTCTAGGTACCTACGCTGATATAACCTTGTTTGGACTTGGGCTAAGTTAGAGTCGTTAGCACTTTACGATGAGCTCTTTTCCAATCTGACAGGGTCCGAATCGGGTCGAATGACGACCATTGGTGATGTTGTGTTACATTTGCAAGACTTCGGCCAGGCTGGAAACCTGACCAAATGACGTCTAGATGGGCGAGATAGTGACAGCACCGTCGTATTCGGGGCTGTAATGGACAGCCATCATGAGCCGAAGGCAAGCTCAAGTACATCAAGCCAAGAAAACGGCGTAGAATTTGCAATGGAAAAAGCCAAGTCCATCGCAATTGCAAACGGGATGGCATTGCCGAAGTGGCATAGAGAGAAGTCAGACTTGTGGATGCCTCACATCTTGACTGACGGAAGGTCTCTGATGAAGTCCTCATGGAGATCCACACTGCATCACCTTACCTTGTAGAAAAATCCGGTATTTTCAATCTTCTAATTTGTCCGTATAGTCCTTCCTGGAGTTGCTGCGGATGACGCTGATCCGACCAGTACATCCCTGATATCCGTACGTATGCTCCCTATATAAATCCGCTAACTAGCCAAATTATCACATACGACCATACCCACTGGAGAACTCGGGATCCCGTCCGCTCTCCCATAGATAAGCCAGTGAGGGCCGGATTAGTAGTTGGGTCGGTGACGACCAGCGAATACCTGGTGTTGTATGTTTTCGCCCCCTTTTTGTTCGGGCGGGGATGGAGAGTTCTATTTTGGTGGCGGGCGTCGACTTATAGTATAAGGTTGTTCGACTGGATGGTCCCGTGCTCATGCTTGCTTCCGGTAAACCGTTTTGACATAAAGTTAAATAGACAAAAAGCTCCATTCGTGGTGTTTGTCTCTTCGGATGCAAAGGTGCTTGTGCATCTTTCCGCAGCTCAAAACAAACATCATGGTGAAGTTGTTTGTAAAATGTGACAGACATTAAGCTTTCGCCAATGGCCCCCAGTCTTGGGGTAGCTATTACTTGCTGACTCAGCCAAGAAGGTATGGGGCATCGATCGGCCCCACCAGAGCATCGGGCGCTAGCAGGGTGGAGACCTGTGCGGCGTGGTACGATGAGCGCGTTTGCTGTCGCGCGCGCGAGCTTTGGAGAGGTCCCTCCGCTACTGGACCACCATCAGCTACGGTAACACAACAATGCGGCGCCAAACGCCTTGAACACCACAAAAGCAGCACTTGCAGCATGTTCTTGACGTCTTCTCTAGTGTTCAAAGTTATTTCGCCCTGCTGGCCTCACTACTGTGGATGTCGCCATGCCGACCTCTGCCAGAAGATCTCCACAGACCAGCTTCGATGGCGACCCTCCCGGGATCCGGCGTAGCAAGCGCCTGCGTCACGTCGAAATCGAAGATATACGGGACTATGAAGCGTTGAGGACAAGGAAACGACAGCGGATGCCTAAGGACCCCGGCGAAGGAGATGTCCGAGGTAGCGACGAAGTCGATCAAGAAGAAGGCGACGGCGATCAAGACGAAGGCGAAGGCGATCAAGACGAAGGCGAAGGCGATCAAGACGAAGGCGAAGGCGATCAAGACGAAGGCGAAGGCGATCAAGACGAAGGCGAAGATGCCGCCAATTCCACACCTACTTCTGTACCGACGGCGACCAGAGTAAGCTCAATCAAGTCTCCTGTCTTTCGCTCTGCTCACAAAACTCCAACAGGTTACGGATAGACCCGATCGGCAACAGGTACGGACGAATCTCCGGGTAGACACACTTCGCAAGGCCGCAAACACCACACGGCACATGAACAGTCGCAGTTCCAAGGCCGTCAAAGCCCCCCGGGCTCCCGATCACATAAACAGGGACACCAGATCGGCGAGTCTTGCCAGTAACCTCCGTGAGGCGCGTCCTCCAAGATTCATCTCACTGGCCAACAGCGAACATGCTGCCGAGACCGAGCCCGTCGGAGATGTTTACGAGTTCAGGGCTAGCTCGCCAAGGAAACCCAAATCACAAAAAGTTACAACCACTAGACCCCGAAGCCGCAGGGTATATACTCCGCAGGATTTCGAAACCGGCCACGGTCTTTTTGTCCAACAAGAGGCGGACGATGGAGATGAGAATGACGAAAATGGGAACGAAGGGGATGTGAACGGCGAAGATGAGACCGGCGGAGATGAGACCGGCGAAGATGAGAATGGCGAAGATGAGACCGGCGGAGATGTGCACTTATACGACGACCCCACCATCGTAGGACTACCACCTTCGGCGCAAACAGAAAGCCAGGCCACCGAAGATGCCGCACATGGGGCGGGGCCGCAGTCGAGCGCAGCAACTGAGCAACTCCAACACCTTGTTGCCGATATGGGCTCGGCCTCTCCCGAGCCCTCAGATGAAGCCGATGACGGATATCCGGACGATCACCTCATTTTCAATGAGCCTACGAGACAAGACCGAGTGGCCACAGCATCAATCAGGTCTTACTCCTTGAAGAGCATTACGGAGCTAATGAGGGGAAACGGCTGGACAAGATCTCGCGAAAAAATCACGCCCATGACCAACAAAGAGCGGCTCTCGAAACGGACACGTCCTCTATGGAACGAACTTTGCCACCTCAGAGAATTTTGGGAGGGAATGCCACGGGCGCCCCTGTTCGACCAGCAATGCGACTACTTGCATTCGGGCGACGAAGATGCGATAAGTGCGCGGCAGACCATCAAGAACGTGGACAGTCTTGTCAGCGCGGTAGCCTATAAAGCGAAGAAACCCAGCCGTGGAGAGGAATCACACATGCCGCCCCCACGGTTTGTGGTAGACCTCTATGAGAGTATCATTCCATTTCTCGTCAACATACTCGAAATCGTGTTCCAGAAGGGGGCCGAAACCGAGAGGTCGTGGTACACCGGGAGGTTCACCAAAATACTATTGCAGATCATGCAGAGATTGGTCGCCTGGATCTATAGGCTGTACGAGGCAATGCAGGCGAGCCTAGCAAGAAGAAGGCTGATGGAGCAGTCACTCTCGAAAAGGACCAGCCGAGAAAAGTTGGGCGAGTATCTGCGAGGCTTCAAATCTGAGCTCAGACAAATATGGGAGGAGACAGATGAGATCATCGAGCAGCAACAGCTTTATGAGAAGAGGTTGCTGGAGTTAAAAACCAGAAAGGAACGGGAGCAGCGTGAGTTGGAGGCAGCGAGACGACGGCAACGGGAGCTTTGCGATAGGCGCTTGCACGAGCGTCTGAGACGCAATTCTGTCCAAGCGGCACAGATAGAGGCATATTCGTCGCAGTATCCCTCTCAATTGGTGCTCTCTTCGCAGCTTCAGTCTTCTCAGCGGACAAGTCGCGGGACACAACAAGCGGCGCCGGCCCAGATCGAGCCAGGGGACCGCGAAGAGACTGCCATCGTCGGACCCAGCAAGCCGTGGCCCGAGGACGACGCTAAGAAGCTCTTGCAAATACTGACAACGAGGCCGTGGATGGAGATGGAGGCCCTGGTGTGGGAGTTCGAGCGTAGCGAGGAAGACGTTCAGGCCATGGTGGAGTTGCTGAAGCGGAGTGCCAGGACGTACGCCGCGTCCAAGGGCAAGACGGTTCCGGCGTTTGCTGCCAACTGAGAGAGCATAGGCGTTCCGCGTTGTCTGCGGAGCGTTTGTTATTGTTGGTTGCGAGGTCGTTATGTTTATGATACCCAAGCGTGTCTTTGCTGTAGAGTTCGGGATCGGTGTCCCATGGTGTTATTTGAGCACAGAGATGCATAGACCTTGGTGCCTATGGGAAAGTTTGGGGAATTGGAAAGGAACTCATTATCGATCATATCATATATCATTACCCCGTTACCTGACCACCCATGAACCCGAGCCCAGCCAAACTCCATCGGGTGAGAAGACTAATCAAGCTTCTCCTTCCAAGCGAAATACTGGTATGGGATGTAAATCGCGGCCACAGCCGCCAGAAACGCCGCCAGAAACGCCGCCAGCCCGAAACCAGATGAATCGTCCGCCCTCAGCGCCAGATAAGCGCCCATGATTGCACCGATTATCACGATCACCGTTAGGATAAGGAACAGGAACTGGCCCCAGTTGAAGCACTCGTTGACCCGTATGCCCCATCCGATGACCGGCTTCCCGTAAACCTCCGCCTCGCGACGCAGGGGATACCGGAGCTTCTTTGGGAACGTCGTGATCCAGTACTTGTCGCTGTGTCGGCCCGGCCGCGTGAGATGCCACAGCGGGATGGACGCGAGCGCTACGTTGGCCATTGGCACCGGCTCGTATAGATAGTTCCCGGCCTTCGCCTCGGAGCACGGGGGAAACTCTCCGCACTTGAAGTGGTTCGGCACGGTGGCCTCTCCAACCGGCACGAGTTGAAACTTTTTTGCTGGGTCAGCGGACTTGTCCTCTCTATTGGTGTCCAGGGACAACAGTAGGGGAAAGTTACCCGGACGAAATCGCCAGTATCCATCTTGAACAAGCTAATATCAGACAACGATCGAAATAGTCGGGATATCCATTTCAGCCAACTAGGAGTTCTTTTCTCAAGAAAGTCTGATACGCTGCTCATCACAGTAGCGATTAATAAAGGAACAAGAAAGGACGTCTTCCAGGTTGCCCCCTCCCGTATCATTCGGTAATATTCCCAGATTTCCCGGCAAAGGTACTGGTCATTCTCGAAAGAGCTGCACTCGATGTGAATCAGTATCGGGAAGCTCTTCTGGTTGATGCACGCCAGAAGGTACTGGAACCCCGACGGCTCTTCCTGCAGGATTGGTTCCTCGGACCACGACGAGGCTGACGGTGTCGAAGACCGTGTTGCGGATGAAGAGTTCCAGAGCTCGGAGCTCTGGAACGAAGCGGTAGACGGGCTTCTCTCGGACCGGAGATGCGCCGGGGGAGGCGGAAAGAGGCCTCTCGGAGCGTCTGTCGTCGAGTCTTGGGCGGCGGCGGCAAAGCTAGCCAGCCCATCTCTGGCCAACCGCTCGCGAAACCGTCCTACTCCGCCTGGACTTAGCTCCCTGACATCTAGAAACGTGTTATCGCCACATTCCTGTAGAAAAAAATCAGCCCAGGTTTCTTACGGAGCAGAGAGGTAGGAGAATGCAGCCACCTACACAGACGTACCTGACTCTCTGATTTCCAGGCTTCGGGGGAGAACAAAGGTCAAAAATTCCAGGCCGACAACCTCGCTCCCCAACGCAAGACCTTTGGTCGTTCAAGCGGCTTCGCAACCCGCACCCGCGGCGTCTCCTTTACTCGCTCGCGGCCTCGGTTGAGCAAGTCTTGAAACTCGGCTTTGAACCGAGCTAAAGGCACTCCAGAGACAAAGAAGCTCCTGGTCTCCTCGAGACCGACGCGGGCGCTGATGCTGTGGCGGTCCTCTTCATCCATGGAGCTTTCGTCATCTAAATCCGGTACGGTTTCCATGGCGTGTGTAGGGAGGCCCTTCGAAGTGGTTTCGATGCTGTTGAGATAGCGCTCCAGCGTCAGGTCTCGCTCTTCGTCCTGGGGCAATGCGGCGTGCACTCTTTCCCGCTTCGTCTTGTCGTGCGACTGCAACTTCTCTAGGACCTTCCTTGAAATGAGATCCCTGTGACTTCGCGGCCTGAGAAATTCAATGGCTGCCCTCTGTTTCTGATTTGTAGTTCGTGAACGCAGATACAGGTAGTATCTCTTGAGCAAGCGTCTATGGTTCCCAAAGAACCGGTAATCTTCTAGGCGTTGGGCCGCGTCTAGGTACAGAGGGGTCAAGTCCGGGTCCTCGGTCAATACTTCCGTCAGATAGATAGCTGACCGCAGCTGTTCTGAGCGCCCAAGGGACAGTTCCTGACCCGTCTTGGGATTGGATGTCTTCTGGTTCCGAAGCCAGGGATCAGATTTCATCGTTGTCGCCAGGGCGGTTGTCAGTGGTCTCGGTGTGGCTGTAGAAGTCCTTGACCTTCTGCTTGCGTGCCTCGTTGTCTCTTGTATGATTCGTTTCTTCTTCGAGCGATGATAGCTTCGTGGATGCGAGCTCCTCGCTGAGTAGCTGACTGCCTCTACCAGAGCTGGCGCCACTTTCAGAACCGCTGGAAGCTGTACTTCTTGAGTGTCCAGTCTCGCCGACTTCTGGTTGGGTTGGCGATAAAAGCGAACCCTCAGGAGGGTCAGGGGAAGCTGAAGCTTCGGGAACGGAAACGCCACCGTCTCCAACGAAGTATGGATTCTCTTTGCGTGGAATTGGGTCTTTTGAATTTTAGCAAAGCCGCGGTACATCAAAATGAATACGTAGGTTGAGTGCGAGTGGTCGTCGGTTCTTCTGCTTGTCCGTGGTTTTCGAGAAACGCTCTGGTCGTGGAAGCTGCCATTGCAGCAGCGAACTTTTGCCAACACTCGCCCTTGTGACTGTCGGCGTAGTCACACACCTCTTGATGATTATGCTCTGGAAATCGTCGTTGCGGGGCGGTCGGTTGGCCATGATGAGTCCTCAAAGATGTTGTTGAAGCTGGTTCTCAAGAATGTGTCTTCTCTACCTACTCAGCCTGGATTAGCTGAGGTCGTTCAGAACAGCCTTGCGAGTCAATATGAGGATATAGGCAAAGAATGACGATGGCTGTCGGAACGCTCTGATTAGGATGCAAGGCTGCGCCTCTACTAATATCAGGCAGGCGTGTCATCTGCAAAATTGATTGGTTCGTACACACAAACTGTGCCTCTCACGAATACTTCCTCCTTGTATGGCCATGTACAGGTGGTGCCATCATTCTCCAAGCTGAATGCCAAAGACTGAACACCATTTTGTCTGAAAAGACGCTTCTCGTTATCAGACCCAACGATGGCGGCGACTGAATTGGACGAGGCTCTATCAAGTTTCCAACGAGCTCCAATATAGGACCGAGAACACACAACACAGTAATTGCGTGATTTGAATCCCAAGAGGCAGTAAGCACTCAAGGAGGGCAGGCTGTACGGGCATCATATGGCTGGTACTTGTCAGAGGATTATACGGCGAGCAACTGCCAACCGGATCCGCAGATGTCCGAGCACTGAGGATTCACAGCTTCAGAAAGCTGGACGTTGCCTTGTATGCAATAAGCTTTTTGGCATGCTGTGATCGGCATATCGAGCATGCCAGTGCCATCAGAAAGTGGCTTTCACAGCCCAGGCTAGTTGAACCTTCTAATCCGCCGAGACTTCTGCGCAGGGTTCCCACTCGCATCGTTGACGCACTGGACGATGATGACTCGAGCCCGGTGGTTCCAACAGTTCAAAACTAACCCGGCCGTAAGTAATCTTATGTGATTGGATTGGCCTGCGGCAGTGATTCAAGTCTCAGTCGTCACACCGTATGAGGGGGCCTGGACAGGAGGGAATTGGCATTGCCGCGGCCCACGATGCATTTCCTTATTCATTCAAGGGCATCAACAAGGCCATCACAATGCGACGCTGACGCGATGCCGAACGCCGGTCTTGGCGGGACGGCGAATCTTATTTGTTTTATTTCCACGTGGCCCCCGACCGGTCCCGTCCGTGTCATGAACGGCAGTGAGAGTGGTACGGTAGGTAGAGCGGGCGGCGCATAGTGGTCAGCGCATGGAGGCGCGCGCGCGCTCTCTCTCCCATTCCTCTCGATGAGATCTAATGGCGGGCCCGTCTCTCGGCGTAGCTATACACCTAAGTCGAGGAAAGACGGCCGCCAGCCGTGTAGTCTTCATGATAGAGAGAGCTCACGAAAAACAACTGCCGAGAATGCTTTGGCGTGATGAGGTTATGACGCCACGTAGGTGACACTGGATCTGTTGGTTTTGGGGGGGTGGGCGGGGGACTTCGGCAGATGGATATGGGGGGGGATTTGGAACGGGAAGCGTAAGGGTCGGTCCCTGGACGGCCTTACTCTGTTGCTGACTTGGTTTCCGACGGGGAAACCAGTCGGTAGTTCCGGCTTGGGACGAAAGGAAGATCAGAAGGGCCTGACTCGGTAGAATGCGATTGCGCTTGACCGCAAAAGAGAGAGAGAGAGAGAGAGAGAGAGAGAGAGAGGGAGGGAGCCGCCGCGTTGGAGGGCAGTGAATGCATCTTAGCTCGAAGCGGCGAGCGGTGAACCGCGGTGGTGCAGTTTTTGGTGTGGTCCAGAGCCCCGGGACTTGGTTTGAAAGCCTAGAACATGGCCATTTCTGCTTCTTTACAGCCGACTTGAGGGAATAGTCCCCGCCCCAATTCGGACACGTGTTGTGGAAGGCTTTAAGGACCGGATGGCGGTCTTGGGGCTTGATGGGCTGGACGGCCAAGCCCGGCAGACAAGACGGCTGGCTTGGCTTAGCGATGCTGGATTCCCAGTGGCCCAGGTTTATCTGCTGGGCGAAGCTAGATAGGTAGATGGGGTTGCTGTTGGAAGACGACGGAATTCTGCCCGCCTTTCTGGCTGAGCCTCGGCGGGATTGAGGAGTCTACTGCTGCGTACTTAGAGGGAAGCGGTTTAAGACATGCCAAAAGTGCTGCGCTGTAACCCAACCACAACCCCAGCCCCTTCACTCAGCCCTTGCGGCGAGTGTGGAATCGATGATGCGGGTGCGGGGAACCCATGGGTTGTCACATGGGCGATGATACATACCCCCTTACGTAGTAGGTACCCGGGAGGTGCTGAGACGACCGAGAGCTTCGGACGTCGGCGGTGGGAGAAGGGCGGAGAGCGAAACCTGGAGTGAGAGTGCGGGGCCGAGAATGGATGGAAACGTGGGCAGCAGCAGTACTCTGTACAACACAATAGCAAAGGCATTAGTAGTAAGGCATAACAATTGCCGAGATGTGCTCTCGGCGGTTCAACCCAGTCAGTCAACAGTCAGTCACCGGCGTCCGGCACCAGGAAGAGACGAAACGGAAAAGTAAAAACAACGTTCGGCGGACCAGGACTAGCGCTTCGGATCCGAAAGCGTTTGACGAGTGTGCAGGGTCACTTGAGACGGGAGGTAATTGGGCAGGCTCCCGGAGAGGTTGCAATGGGGGGTGACTTGTGAGGGGGGCTGGTCCATGGAGGATGCCGAAGGGTGTCTTGGATCTCGCCTGTAGTCGTATTACATGCCGCAGCACTAGTGGACCTATATTAAGAGTTATATGGGTGTGATGCGCCAGCTAAAGCGGATAGATTCCCTGAGGGGAGGGGGGTCTCGGGTCAGAGAATCGGCAATGAGGGCCGAGTCGACGTTGAATTTGAGTGTCTCTGATGCTCTCATGGCTTCTTTGGCCGTCTCGACCGACCCATGGCCTGTTGTTGTTTGCCTCCGTTCGGCGAGAGCGGCTGCAGGAGACATGCCGACAAAGAGAAGTCGGGCCAAGAAGACGAAAGAAAGTCTGATCTGATATGATATCACGGAATCGTCACCAAAGCACGAGGAACAAAGGAATGAAGCAAATTCCCTTTTTCCCTCCCCTCGACTTGCCGAAATGGCCCAGAGTCGCTTCAGACTCGGGGGTTCTCAAGAAAGTCTTTGGCTGGTGAGTGAGTGAGTGAGTGAGTAGGTGAGTGAGTGAGTGAGTGAGCCTTCTCAACCCGTTCTGAGAGCGTGGGCGAGGGCAAACACAACTGCCGTGTCGCCAGGATGTCATGACCAAGAACTCATGCCTGTTTCCAGTCTCCAGTTTTCGGCTTTCTATGGGGTTTCCCCCCCCTTTCCCCCGCCGATCAAGTACACCGTAAATGCTGTGTATGTGTCTCGATACATACATCCATACCACGATAGAATTGCATCAGTATCTCCCTGACTCCGGTGGATTGTTCTGGCGATGCTTGTTTCCTTTGCCTGAGGTTCATTGGCGTCGGTCGACGTGCGCAGACGGCTCCGTTGTTGCCCGAGTCTATCTTTGCTGCCGTGACACCAGCTTTTGTTCCTTTCGGCTAACAATGACCGGACCGCACTTGGGACGAAATGCATCTGCCGAAGATCTCTCCCTCATCACACTAGTTACGAGCGGGACGATAAATCGTCCCACCTAACCGGAAGTATCCTACCCTGCCCAGCTCTCTCCCCACCCTCCCCTCCCCTCCCCCTCCACTTCCCAGCGCCATCCGGGGTCGGCATTGGCGATGTGTCCATGTCCGTGCAACCCGAGGGATTGACTGATGGAGTAACCGTACAGCTGCAGGCGCACTAGTGACATGAAGCGTTGTTCATTTCCCTTCGGCAGGCAACTCGGCTGCTGTGCAGCACCCTCCCCCTCCATCATTCCAGCGCGCTCTGTATGGGATGATAGCAAGCAGCAGAGATACCACACAACCCGTCTCGCCGTGATTCCGATGCGTCAAGCTGCATGTCTGGTGGATAACCGAGGTACTTACTGTACGTTGCCAGGAGTTAGTATCCGTCCATAATCCCTCGGCTCAGTCCCAGGAAACCTTCCCGCCTCCCCCTCCCTCCTCCCCTCCTCTCCCAAGGATTCTTCCCCATCCGTACCCCAGGATCTCCTCACGCGCTTGGCCACCGCATAATGGTGACTGACGCCTTTCAGGCTTCTCTCCCGACGCACTACCTGGCCGAGTGACCTCCCAAAGTTCCAAGTGTCATTCTGCAAGCTTCTGAGTGGCCAGCCGCCCCCCCCCCACGGTACCTGAGGCCGTACCACCAAGGCCACGGATGCTGCGTAAGGTGTGGCATTCCATTCGCTCATCTTTTTGGGATGACGACGCACTGGGCACTGAGCACTGTGGTAACGGAATCTCTGCCTGTCTAGCGGCGATTCGATCACAGAGACAGCCGTCCATCTCTACCTGTCCTTGTCTTCTGCGCTACCCGTTGACGCCACCACGGGGGCCATGGTGCTACGGCTACGAACGCCAGGCGGCTCGACTGAAAGCTACTCCTCCTCCTTATCTCTAATGTCTGCCTCCTGAACGGACTGGACCGGCTGGCCCGATTTGCGACAACGAAAACTAGTGTACGGATTCTTTTCCGGACCAACTGAAGAACAAGTAGTAGCCAGCCATCCAACGTCTTGTCCAGGCTCGCGGGTTCTGGCAGTGACGATCCCGGTATCCAGGGCCATCACTCGTATCGCCACCATCCCAGCCTCTCCCGTGTGGCTTTTTTTCATACTTTTTTCATTTTCATTTTCTGGTTTCTTCTTTACCCTTTTCCCGGCTCTATTTACCACGTAGCCTGCATAGTTCTATGACTTTCTCTCCCTCTTTCGAGATTATATATCTTCATCAGATTAACTTCCCATCCACACATTTGGGGAGGCATCCGCCAGACCAGGATTCCAGAAAGGCACAGAAGCGCAGATACCCCTTGCGCATGTATCCGAACTCTACTTCTCGCCCGTACTCTTGTCTCATGTTTCACGAGGCCTGACACCGAACACCTGCACCCTTACCGTGGCCCGTGGCAGCCAGACACGAGACGGCTGCAAACCCTCTCTCCGAACTTCCTTCTCTCCTAACTCTCCGCTACTTATGTACCCTGTAGCACGTTTATGAGCGTTAGCAAACTTACGTCCTTCGGCTTTCACCCAGGGTCCAAGATTATTTGCCGGGCCCGCAGCCTGGAGAAAACACACACACACACACACACTCACACACACACACACACACACACATGCACATACGATAGCGCCTTATCTGCTCAATTCGCCGAAAGCCTGGAGAAGACGCTCATGCTGCTCCACTCGCCGCAGACACAGTCGTAGCAGCTGCACGTCGACCCGTACGGTATGCCCCCTCGTACACCTCCCCGCCCCATACGTTCCGTCCGATGCGTCCCAAGGTAGCAACTGGATAAATTGCGTTTCGGTAACTGGCCCGGGAGTTCTACCTGGCGGCTGTCTGACAACACCTCTGCCTGCCCGCTTGTGGTTGTCCCCGTCCGGCCACAGTCTTATCCTAGACGGCCCTTCCCCCTCCTCCCTCATAACTTCCTTCTTTTGCCTGTTCGTTTCCCTTTTTTTGCCTCCAAAGGAAACAAACAAACGTCTTGACCTTGTTACGTGGCGCGGCAAACCTGTCAAGATGCACGGCATTACGGAAACCCTGCTGGACACGCTGGCCCAGCACTGGCTGTCGATAGGCCTGTCGCTGGTCGTGGCCTGGCTGGTCAAGAACCGCTACCACAACGGGCTCAACAGATACCCCGGGCCCTTCCTGGCCTCGTTGACGGACTGGTGGCGCTTCTTCGACGTCAAGGGCTGCCGGCCCGAGGTTACGCACCGGAGGCTGCACGAGAAGTACGGCGACATCGTCCGTCTCGGCCCCAACACGCTCTCCTTTGCCAACCCGGCCGCCCTCAAGACCATCTACGGCCTGAACAAGGGCTTCGTCAAGGTAAGCTTTTCTTCCCTCTCTCTCTCTCTCAATCTCTCTCTCAAACACACACCTCTTTTTCTTTTTCCATGCTGCCGTCTCGGCCGTGGAAAGGGGCGGCCGAGCTCGCTGCTGACGACCCCCCTCGCAGTCCGACTTTTACATTGTGCAGCAGTCCATCGCCAAGGGCTACAGGTTGGAGTCGCTCTTCAGCACGACCAACAACGAGTTCCACTCGCAGTTCCGCCGCTGCGTCAACTCGGCTTTCTCCATGTCGGCCCTGGTTCAGTACGAGCCCTTTGTCGACAACACCACCAAGCTGTTCCTGTCGCAGACGGAGAAGCTCTTCGCCGGCAACCCCGAGGGCTGCGACTTCACCACCTGGCTGCAGTTCTATGCCTTTGACGTGATCGGCGAGATCACTTACAGCAAGCGCCATGGCTTCGTTGAAAAGAACGAGGACATTGACGGCATCGTCGCCTACCTCGGCAAGCTGTTTCTCTACGTGGCACCGGTAAGTCCTCCCTGGGGAGACGATTATAAGTCGAAGGGCGTAGTCATCTGCCCGGGGCCACATACCCATGACTAACATCAACCCACCCCCTTAGATCGGCCAGATCCCCTTCCTGGACCTCCTCCTCCTCAAGAACCCCATCTACCTGAAGCTCTCTCAGTGGGGCTTCATCGACGCCACCTTCCCCGTCGCCCGCTTCGCCCGGGACCGCATGGCCGAGCGCCTCCCCGAGCTCGGCGGCGGCGGCGGCGGCGGCAAGGAACCCCTCCTCCCCGTGACGTCGGGCAAGAAGCTCGCCCAGCAGCCCGACCTGCTCTCCAAGTTCCTCGCCGCGCGCGAGGCGCGGCCCGAATTCATGAGCGACGTCCTCGTGCAGACCATGGCCGTGAGCATGGCCTTCGCCGGCTCCGAGACGACGGCCATCAGCCTCGCCGCCGTCTTCTACTACCTCCTGCGCACGCCCGCGGCGCTGGCCCGGCTGCGGCGCGAGCTCGACGACGTCGCCCGCGCCGGCGGCTTCAGCGATTCGGAGACGGGCCTCGTGACGTGGACCGAGAGCCAGCGGCTCGAGTACCTCGACGCCTGCATCAAGGAGGCCTTCCGCATGCACCCGGCCGCCGGCCTGCCGCTGGAGCGCGTCGTGCCCGAGCAGGGCGCCGAGATCGCCGGCACCTTTGTCAAGGGCGGCACCATCGTCGGCTGCAGCGCTTGGATCATCCACCGCCGGCCCGAGATCTGGGGCGCAGACGTCGACACTTACAGGCCCGAGCGCTGGCTGCCCGAGCCGGGCAAGGACCCGCTCGCCGAGGAGAGCCGCATCAAGGAGATGAACGGCCACATGTTCCAGTTCGGCATGGGCAGCCGCACCTGCATCGGGAAGAACATCAGCCTGCTGGAGATTTACAAGGTCGTGCCGAGTCTGCTGCGGAGGTTCGATGTGAGTGTTCCCTGTCTTTTTTTCTTCATCGTTCTTGTGCCCTGGCGTGTGCCGGTCAAGGGCGAGGAGGTGTCCGTACGTGTACACATGCTGACCCGACACCTTGGCAGATCTCGTTCAAGGACCCCAGCGAGGAGTGGGAGCTGGTCAACGCGTGGTTCGTCAAGCAGAACAACTTCAACGCAAAGTTCGAGCGGAGGGACATCATCAAGCCCGAGGTCGGCGAGAAGGCCGAGTCGTGAGAGCGGTTTGGTGTGCGAGAAACTCGATTTTTCCGATCCACCTAGTCGGCCAAGCAAGCTGCCAAGCAGGCTGCCGTACAGTGGCTTTTTTAGACTTTTTAGATACCAGGGCCAACTGACATGCCGGGCTGATTGAGTCGCGTAGGAACATTATACTTGAGATCATCTTGGCATTGTACCCCAATTTGTACAGCTGTAGCCTGGTACCATACGAGATACCATTACGGATTAGCATCTCCATTTAGCGTTCTCCATATTTTGTCACATCTTGTCTAGCTCCACGAAAATACGAGATACCGTGTTGGGATTACTATCCCCATCTTTTCACATTCTATCCGTACTGCAGGGAATGAATAGACGGCCAAGACAACTCGATTGCGGCCAAGCTTACTATAGCATGGTCTTGCTCGTACTACAATCCACTAGCCCGATCCTGTAGTCATTTATGGAAGAATTTGTACACTTGTCTATATAAAAGTTAGATTCCTACGCTCCTGGCCTGAAACAACAATAAATTCGTACAAGTATCCACGCGTGTTCCGTGAAATTGCACTTCCAGTGTATACTCTAGAGTTACTGTAGATGTGGTTTAGAGGATGTATATAGTTCTGGGATATCGTATGCGCTCTGTGAACCTACCTGTCCACCGCTTCTAGGCTAACAGCAATAGGCAAGGCGGTTGCCATAAAGAGAGTTAGGGTACTAGCACAAACCAGGCCCAGATACTAACAGAAACACTTCATCAGTCAACCTAAATAAAATTAGAAGAAGGGTTTGACTTAGTGTTTACGGTAATTAGAGCAGGTCACACTACCCAGGCTAGAATGTGTCGATAACCTAACAAGTGTCCAACCCGATCCGCGACGCCTCACGAACTCTGAATCCCGCCTTGTTATATTAGCCTCTCCCCCCATCCCCTCGGGTCCCCAACGTCCGTCCCACCCATCCCCTGGTTCCGATGGTAGGGAGAACAAGGCTCCTAAACCTGCCTTGCCTTGATCTCTGCGCTTCACTTTGGATCAGCCCCCCGGCTCCGTTTGTGCCTTGTTTCTCGAAAGAAGGAAAAAAAAAAAAAAAGAGTCGGAGCCGCCAAGCCAAGCTCAAGCTTGGCAAGATTGGACGGGGCATTTCCCCTCGGTAGGCATAAGCCGAGCTGACCCATTACCTCGATGCCTCCGTTCCCGTCTCCGCCGTATATCGGCTTCCGTCCGCCCCCCGCCCCCGTGTCCCCACCTCCCGTGATATCCGGACACCATCGGTGGGCGATGGTGCTCTCTGCTTCATACCTGCGTATCATCCCCCGCACCTACCAGACCGACATGCAGTCCGCATCGTGGCGTCCGCCGTCGTCTCCCATCGCAGACAGCTCTGGCCGGCCACTGCCGACGTAAGCTTCACTTCCACATGCATACTTACACTGCTACCTAGTCAGATTTTTGACTTTCCCAACAGCCATCGAGGCAGTCGTTCATCAATAAGGGAAAAAGGGGGTATCGTCCATTGCTATCTCGGCCCGTCAAAACACGCCACTGCACGCGTTCTTCGTGTAGTTACACAACGGCGTCCTTCCGACGCAACGCGCCTCTCTCTTACACACACACACACAAACACACACACACAGCAGGGCTCTTCCTCCTCTCTGACCAGCTGTCTTCACCCCCACTCCCTTCCTCAACAACCAATTTGCTACCAGTTCGTAAAACGAGCACTCGTTCCTCCGTCTTTTTTCCACTTCGACAAGCCAGCGCCAATACTAGGTACCGTCTGACAATGGGGAAACCCCTCGTGCTGTGTATATTAAAACAATAAACCTACACCCGGCCGTGCGGGTGAGGAGAAGTGGCCATAAACAAGCCCTGCGCTGGATAGGTTGCGAGGCCGTGGCGAGCCCGCTGGCCCAACCAGAAACCGTGCTCCTTTCTTCTTCGTCTTCCTCCCTTCCCTTTCAAACGCGCGCACGATGCCTTCGCTTAGTTGTTGAGCTGCGGCGACTGCTGGAAGTCCGTGATGGACTCCAGCATGGCCAGGTTCTTCTCCTGCATGTCGCGGTCCATGTTATGGATCTGGTTCGCGTTGACTCTAGCTCGTTGCAGCTGTCACACTGGTCAGCTTCCCGTCACCCGTGTAAAGGGAGCATCAAGCAGGGCCTTCCCACCACAGCTAGTGCCTCGGAGGAATGGTCTTCTTCCTCACCTTCCGCGGGCTTGTCCGCTGCCTCCTCCGCCTCGCCGTCGCCGTCTGCGAATCTGCTTGCCGCGAGTCCCTTGGGCTTCGCGAGCGCCGCATTGGCCTGTTGCCGTGTCAGTCTCGCCCTCGTCCGTGTGCCATATGCTGTCTCGTCTTGTCCTACCTTGGCTTCCGCAATCTCGGCGTCCTTGACCTTGAGTTGCGCCTGGAACTCCTCCACGCCCTTCTCCTTGTCGGCCAGCGTCTTCTTCAGACCCTCAATCTGCTCCTCCAGCGCCTTCCGCTTGGCCTGCTCCTCTTCCACGATCTTGGTCATCGTGTCGTTGAGCTCCTGGTAGTCGGCCTTGTGCGTCTTGAGCTGCTTGTCGGCCTCGAGCTTCGACGCCTCGAGTTCCTTCTGCGCGAGCAGCAGGTCGTCCTTGAGGTCCTCCACCTCCTGCTTGGCGGCCGCAAGGCTCTTTTGGACGATGCTGAGCTCCTCCTCGAGCCCCTTCTTGACGTTGTTGAGCTGCTCCCGGAGGCTGTCCGCCTCCGATGTGTCGGGCGTCTTGTCCTTGACGGCGTCGAGGGCCGCCTCGGCCTCGGCACGAGCCATCTTCTCAGTCGATATCATGGCGCCGAGCTCGGCGCACTCCTCCTCGAGCTTAGCCTTCTCGGCCTCGACCTTGGCGACCGAGTCCTTTGCAGCCTTGAGTGCGGCCTCGAGCTCGGCCGCACCAGACTGGCTCTTGGCCTTCTCGGCTTCTGCCTGGGCGACCGACTGCTTGGCGGCCTGGAGCGCGGCCTCGAGCTGCGAGTAGTCGGCAGAGATCTTGTCCACCTCCTGGGCGAGCGTCTTGCTCCTGGCCTCGTACTCGCTCGTCAGCTCCTCCACCACCTTGGAGTGGGCCTTGTTGATCTCGTCGAGCTCGGCCCGTGCACCCGAGGAGCTCTGCTGCTTCAGCGCCTCCAGCTGCTCCGCGTGCATCGAAATGAGCTTCTCTATCTCGTCCGAGTGGCTTTCGTCGAGCTTCCTCTTGGCCTCGGCGAGCGCCGCAGCGCTCTCCGTCTCCGTCTCGCGGATACGCGTCAGCGCCTCGTCGAGCTGGATCTTGAGGGTCGCGAGCTCTTCCGAGTGGGCGCTCTCGCTGGCCTGCTTGATGGCGGCCAGCTCCGCCTTGGCCTCCTCGAGCTCGGCCTGGTGGGAGGCGACGAGCTTCTCCTTGGCGTCCGCAAGCTCGGCCGCGTGCTCGGCCCGCAGCTTCTCGGTCAGGGAAGCGAGCTGCTCCTCGTGGGCGGCCAACAGTTTCTCCTTGTCGCCGGAGCTCTCGGCGAGGGCCTTCTCCCTTGCGCTCGTCATCTCCGCGAGCAGCCTCTCCTTCTCGCCAGAGGTCTCGGTCTGGAGGGCCTCGACGACCTCGGCGTGGGAGGCCTTGAGAGCCTCAATCTCCTTGGCCAGGCTCGCCTCGCTGTCGCTCTTCAGAATCTCGAGCTGCTTGGCGTGGCTGTCTTTCAGGCTCTGGAGCTCGGCGAGCTGGGCGTCCTTGTCAGCCGAGGCGCCGCTCTTGGCGCCCTCGAGCTCCTCGGCGTGGCTGGCGCGGATGGCGTCCAGGGCCTTCTGATGTTCGGCCTCCTTGGCCTCGAGGGCGGCAACGGCGGCAGCGAGCTCGGCCTTGGCAGCCTCGAGGGCCTTGGTATTGCCTTCGGCGGCGTCCGCGTGGCTCTTGGCGAGGTCGCCGTGCTGGGCCTCGAGCTCGCCGTGCTTGGTGGTGAGCTCGGTGTGCTTCGACTCGAGGTCGGCGAGTTTGGCGGTGAGCTCGCTGTGCGTCGTCTTCAGCTCGCCGTGCTCCGTCTCGAGCTCGGTGTGCTTGACCTCGAGGTCCTGGAACTTGCGCTTGAAGAAGGCGTCTCCCTTGAGCGACTCAATCTCCTCCTCGTAGTCCTGGGACACCTGCTTGAGCTCGGCGTCGTGCTTCTTGACCTGGGCCGAGTGTTCCGCCTTGGCTTTTTCGAGGGCCTCATCCTTGGCGGCCACCTCCTCCTTGATGCTGTCAATCTGCTTCTGGAACTCGAGCGCCTCCTCCCGGGCCTTGGCGACGTCGGCCTCGGCGGCCGCGAGCTTGCCCTCCAGGTCGGCGACGTTGGCCTGCACTTCGGCCAGCTCGGCAGTCTTGGCATCGAGTTCGGCCTTGGCCTGCTCGGCTGTCGTCTCGGCGGCCTCGAGCTTGCTCTTGAGGTCGGCGATCTCGCCCTCGACGGCGGCGAGCTTCGCCTCGTGTGCCTCGGCCTCGGCGGTGATCTTGCTCTCGTGCGCGGCCTCAAGCTCCTTCTGCGAGGCAGTGAGGTCGTCAATCTTCTTCTGGAGCTCGGCGACGGCGTCCTCGTGGCCGGCCTTCATCTTGGCCAGGGCCTCCTCCTGGTCGGTCGTGGCGGACAATCCCTGGCTCAGCTCGTCGGCGTGCTTGGCCTCGAGCGCCTCGATGGCCGACTTGTGCTGCTCGGCCAGGGAGCTCTGCAGCTCCTCGAGCTTGCTGGCGTGCTCTTCCAAGGCCTTGTTCATAGCAGACTCACTCTCCTTGAGTTTCTCCTCGTGCTCGGCCTGGAGGGCCTCCAGGGACTGCTTCAGCTCGGCGAGCTCGGCCTGCGCGGCCTCCTTGGCGGCGACGGCCTCTGCGTACTCGCTCTGCTGTTTCTCGTAGTCAGCATCGGTGGCCATAAGATGTTCATTGGCCTCATCCACCTGGTTCGCGAGCTCGGTACGCTTAGCTTCCAACTCGATAACCTGGTCCTGGTGGGCCTTTTTCATGTTGAGGACAGCGTTCCTCACCTGGACGGCATCCCTGTTCACCCCATCAGTGTACTGGGCGAGCTTGTCCTGCGACTGCTGGACCTGGGTCTTGAGCTCGTTCAGCTGCGACTCCTTGTCGGCAAGCTGGGTCTCCTTTTCGGCGAGCTGGACCTTGAGCTGTTCGACCTCCTTGCCGAGGGCCTCGGATGCGCCCGAGGAATCGGGGCGGGTCGAGGTGCGGGCTCGGGGGGCGGCGGCGGCGGTGGCAGTGCTCGAGGCGGTCGAGAGACGCTTCTTGGCCTCGGCGACGGGGCCGGTGGCGGCGGTCGAGGAGCGGGAGCCGATGGAGGGACGAGGCGCGACTGAGTTCGGGGTGCGCGTCGAGGTCGACGAGGGCCTGCCGGCGGTGGAGCCGGTGGAGGAGGTCGCGGGTTTCCTTGCGGCGGCTGTGGCGGCGCCGAGGGTCGAGGTCCTCTTCTCCTTGGTGGGCGAGCCGGCGGCGCTGGGGTTGCTGTTGGGGGCAGTCGAGGTGCGGCGGGCGGTCCTCTTGCTCTCGTCCTCAGAAGCGGACACGCTGGGCCGCGAGCGGTGGGTGGTGTTGGAGGAGACGCTTGCGGGCTTGCGGACGGTGCTGGTCGAGGTGGCAGAGCCGCCACCAGGGGGACGAGTAGGAGGCTTGGTCAGGCCGCCAGCGAGGCGGGAGGAGGTGGAGGAGGTGGTGCTCGCGGGCTTGCCGGTGCTCGTCGTGGAAGAAGTGGTGGGACGGCGGGCAGCAGTGGCGGAGCTCGAGGCAGGCTTCTTCATAGAGGAGGCGGCCGAGACGGTGGACTTTGCACTAGGGGAGCCCGAGGCGGCCTTGGGAGCTTCATCGTGCTGGACGACCTCGAAGCTGCCGGTGTCGGACATAGTTGTTGGAGCTCGTGAGTCGGCGGAAGGGAGAGGTTGCGTCGTTTGATTACTTGGTTCTGCGCGGGCATGGCAAGGTCAGCCGGGGACAGTTCGTGAGGGGGGGGATTGCGGGTGGCTGCAGGAATTGGGAAACACAAGGATATGGGAGGGACGATCTGGTAGGAATTACAGCATTCCTGGGAATCGAGCAGAGCTGGATTGAGTTCCCCAAGCGGGCAATTGGGTTGGGCGAGGGGCACCGAATTGGGGGGTGGTTTGTCTGGTTTTCATGGTAAACTCACCTCGCGACAAGTCGTACTTGACCCAATTTTGGTCTCCTTTTTTTCTTTTCCCCTTGCTTTTTTCTGTAAGGAGGGAGGGGGATTTCCTCCTTTGTGAGAGAGCTTGGAGCTTAACAGCGGGGAAATCAACAAAATAATCAAAGATTGAGCAGATGAAGAAGCCCCGGTAACAATACAGGAGACGCACGAATCAACGGGGGAATCGTCGTCGTATGTACAGAATTGGACCTCTGATCAGTGGCAACGGCAGCTGAACAGAGAAAGAGTAAGAGGAAGCAATTGGGAACAGGGGAGAGAGGAAAAGATGTCGGTGTCGGGATAGAGGACGGGCGGAAAGGCACGGACGACACGACGGATGGAGGTGAGGTGTCGAATTAGGTAAGGTGGGCGCCAGCAAGTGTACAGGTACACACACACCTACATACACACACCTAGTAGACTAAGGTATCCGTACGTGGTATCAAACACAAAACAAAAAAGTGGCTTCTAGATTGGCGTGGATGGAGACATGGAGCATGGGGATGGACACTCTTTTCCTTCTGCTGCGACCCTGTGCCCAGGATTGTTTCCAGACAGACCAGGCTCAATGCCTTCCTCTCCCGGGACCCTTTCTTTTCGCCCCTCCCCCTTCTCAAATCATTGGGGGTCATCAGGGTGACCTGTCATCACTTACTTAGATACGGGTAGTACAGTACAGTACCTACCTAGGGATGCATGGGATTGGATGGCATTGGCACAGGTACCGCAACACAGACAGGCGCATGATTAGGTACGGTGTAAGTAGGTACCGTACCTACTATAGTAAGGCAGGCAGGTATCTCTATCTAGGTGCACTCCGAAGACAGTGGCAGTTGGGTTGGCATTGGGCGGCCCTTACAGGCTTGCAGTACACTAGGCAGGGACGGCAAAGTACAGAGTACATGCCGCATTCTGCACATAAAAAAAAGAGGGTAGCCGTGAGTCGCCGTTACCGGCCATCCAGGACATTGTCACACATTCGCAGTCCTTCTGTCTTCCATTTCCTTTCTCTTCCTGTCCCTTTATTTGAATCACAGTCGGCAGACCTGGAAACCAGGGGAAACATATTCTAGGTACGGATATCTAGTTATTCTACTACCTACCTACCTACCTACCTACCTGAGGCAAGGTACCGGGCCTCAGCGCGCGGCTCTCGTTCCAGGGAGCATAGGCGGTGGGCCAACCGCCTCGTCCACGACCTGTCATTTGCCGCCATCTGTTAGCGGGCCAATCACATTTCGGATCATCTCATCCTCCGGGTACGTATATCCTCCCATGTGTATCGGTACACAGTACCTACCTACCTACCTACCTACCTACCTACCTACCTACTTACCTGCCGCGACGTTTCCAAACATCTCTCTGTCTCTCACTCTGTGCCGTGAAGCTCCTGTTCCATCGTCTTCATGCAACCACTCGGCCGCCCCTTTCGATTCGCCCAGAGTTCCAGTCACAAGAAATAATGCGCCGGGGATCGCCATGGACCATCGCCCCCCGCCCCCCGGACGCTGCTTCAAACTATGGACGTAGCAAGCCCGTCCTCGGTACGACGGACTGGCGCCTTTAATTGCTCAACGAGAAGAGAGAAAGAGAGTGAACAGAACAGTGACAGAGGGCGCCACCCCGAAGCCGTCATCATCACTTCAACCCCTGAGCTACAGTACATGGCACACACTAGACGACTGACTACCTACCCAAGGGTAGCAATTCCAACCGATCCCCCCCACCCCCATCCTCTCAGCCCGGCCTGTTGTCGATACGCCTTCTCAGCTTGTGGTTGTCGCCAATGGTCCGTCCTCTGCACGACTCATTTCGGCAACATGGGCGGGCAAAGGAAACAAGACAAAAAAAAGGAAGAAAAAAAAGAGTCGGGAAAAGGGGGCACGAGCGACCGGCCGCGCGGGTCACCCGCCCAAATTGACTCCGAAATTTGACCTCAGGTGGCCCGGAAGTATCACCGCCTACCCCCTGCCTGACTGACTGTCTGTCTGTCTTTCTGTCTGTCGTATCCGTACCGTAGTTCTGATTGTATCTCCTCCTTGCTCTCTCTGTTACTCTCCGTTGACCGAGCCATCGGATGGATACCGACCAATGGCTTCAGTCCCCCTCGACCCCTCCTCGCCCTCAGCCTCTTGGCCTCTTTTTACTTTTATTCTAATTTCATAACCTGCAACAGGGTGCTGTAGGGAACAAATACTGAGCCGTCAGCACTCGTCTTCGAGTCTGGCCTGTTGCCACCCTCACCAATGTCTCTCCGACCGCGCTCTGTAAACCGAAATAGTAAGAAAAGGGAAGAAGAATAAGAAGAGGGGAGGGGAAAAAACCCTAGCTCTCGCTACCAACTGAATCACACCTGCTCCCGGCTCTCTCCATCAAACGTCCGCCAGCATGTCTCGCATGCGAAGTATCCGTAAAACAGAAGGAAAGAAAAACAAAAACAAAATAAAGAAACCCCACAGATAGATCCCTGCCTGTCACACACGCAAACACACACACACGCACACGCATGCGAGGCGAATTCCACATGAACCCCTCCACCTCCCAAACAGCGACGCCAAACCGTCCGTGATGCGCTGTCAGCCCACATGTCACCGCGCCCCTCCCCCGCCGGTGTTCATGTGGCACCCTGCCGTTGGCCCCAGCCCGGATCGGGTTTCTACGACCACTACCACCAGGGCCTTCTTTAGGTAGGCAGCGTAGCATACTTACGTTGCATACTTATGTATGTATGTATGCCCTTGGGCCTTTCGTTGGCTTGTCGAATGACGTGCCGGCGGCCTACCTGAAGAGTTCTGGCGTCCTGGTTTCTGGCGCCTAAATACCGTCTGCCCGATGATGATGCATGTACCAAATCACAGTGTACGTACGTGGACGCATTGCTCCATGCTCACAATGGCAACCAGAAGGAACATCCAAGGTCGAGACGTGAAAGGAAGCAGAATTCCTACACTTTATTTACTCCCAGCTATTATTACAAAAGACTTGGCGGACAAAGCCGTCCTGCACATAAACCACTCTAGTAGTCATCGTCCGAGTCCGTGTCCTCGTCGGGCACGAGAGCACGGTATCTCCGGCTGGCGAGGTCCTCCTCGATGCCGCCCTCGCTCTCCGGGTCCACGTATCCCTCTCCGCCGAACAGGCTCAGCGCAACGGGCAGGAAGATAAGCGCGTGCGTGCCCGCGAAGATGACGAGCGCCAGCCACACCCGGAAGTAGTAAATCTCAAAGATCTTGGACCTTGTAAAGGCCAGCACGAAGACGCCCAGAAGCTTGGTGACCGTGATACCCGAGAAGACGGAGCTTCCCACGTTGACCAATGCCGTCCAGGCGCGCGCGTCACGCCCGCGGAAGCGGTTCTTGGCGCGCTCCATGACGGTGCGCGAGGGGAACATGAAGGCCCTCGCGATATGAGCGCAGAACTCCACGCCGATACCGACGCAGATGATGAGGTTGACGAGCGACACCGCGTTGAGCGAGACGTCAAACACGGCCATCGCCCCAATGATGTCCACGACAGTCATGCAGACCGTGACCGTGACAACCAACGCCGTCATCAGCGATCCCAACAAGATCGACGTAATGACAAAGATGATTGCCACCGCCGACCCGAGGAGCGTGGCCGTCAGCGACACGATGCTGGCATATTGGTCGAAGAAGATGTAAAAGAGACTGTAAGGGAACACGTCGGCGCCCGTCGAGCGGCTGATGTCGTCCGCAATTCTTCGCGCAGCCGACATGGCGTTGATGAAGTCCTGCTGGCTGCGCAGCGGCGTGTGCATCGTCCTGAAATGGCTGGCGGGAATCGTGTCCTCCTTCGTGTCGATAACTACGGCCGAGCCGTATGACGCTTGGCCGCCTAGCGGGCAGTCGTCATTCGTAGGCGCCTTGAGGAACTTCTCGAGGTAGTGGATGAACTCGCCATCCTGGGGCATGCCGGACAGGGTGATGTTCCAGGGAGGGTTACGGTCAGCAAAGCATGCCTTGCCGTTCTCCACACAGCACGAGTCGCCCAGGTCGGGGTTGAGCCACAGGAAGTAGTCGTCGATCCAGCTGGCAGCAGGCGAGGAGATGTACGAGACCTCGGGTCGCTTTCTCTCTCCCTCCAGGATGTTGGCGAGAGAGAACTGGTCGCATGTGGTGAACCTAGCGCAGATCTCGCGTTGGTTCTCACGTGCGGTGGCGTTGAATCCCCTGGTGACAAAGTAGACGGGCGGCCCAGTCTCCATGTATTCGTAGAGATCGTTGAAGTAGGGGATGAGGTAGGACCCGTCGGGAATGGCAACACGCTGGTCCAGGCCGAGCTGGACTTCGGGGAGGAGGGCGATGCCGGCGGCAAAGACGCCGAGGAAGATGGCGATGATGACGGCCTTGGCCTTCTTTGCGAGAATGGCGGGCGCGTACGTCCTACGGACGAACTGCTGCAGCCAACTCTCCTCCGGCACTTCGTAGAATCGGGCATTCGCGTTTCCGTTGCTGCCGCTGAGGTGGACCCTAGCGGCCTTGACTTGGAGACAGGGAATGCAGTCTGCCCGGTGGTCCTCGACACGGATCTGGTTCATAGCCAGGCAGGATACGAACAGCGTGATCTGGAGGATGGCGTTGATAAAGACGGCGCCCGCGGCGTAGGCGGCAAAGTTGCGCACCGCAGGCATACCAACAAAGGTTCCAAGAGCAAAGGCAACAGTTTCGGTCAGGGCTGACAAGAGGATGGACGGCCCCATGCGACCCAATGCCTTGGCAATCCGCTCCTCGACCATTTCGTCGGGATGGCTGACGTTGACTCGCTCAAACTCGTGGACAATCAAAAAGATGTTGTCGACACCGACGGCAAGGACGATGAAAGGAATGACCTCGGCGATGATGAGTGTAGCCTTGAGGCCAAACCAAGAGAAGAGACCGATGGAGGCGCTAATAGACATGAGAACAATCAAAATACCAACAACACCGAGGGAAAACTTGGACTGAACCAGGGCCACAGCCGGGTTCCTAATCATATCTCGGAACGACAACGTAGTGGATCCAAGAGCCAGAGATGCGTAGAGGAACATGATGATGTAGCTGATAATGACGATTTTGGCGTCAGTGTTGGTGGACTTGTTCAGCTCCTGCTCCAAACTGATCTCGGTGGAGAAGGACAGGCGGAGACCACGGTCTTGGGCCTCCTGCTGAGCCTCCAGAAGACGGTCCCGTAGTGCAATCTCCCAGTCAATGGCGTGCTCAACAGCAGGGCTGCCTTCAGCTGCATTCTGAACGACCCAAGTGACGGTCATGGCTGTGGCGTTGACGGGGTCGTCCTTGTAACCGCCCAGAATCATGTTGGGCTCGATGGGCAGGCCAAATTCGGGGCGACACTCGACGGGCGACTTCGCGCACTGCCGAAGCTGGTCCTGCCAGTCGTTCTTGCCGACGAGCGAGGGTTCATCACCGTAGTAGGCCGCAACGGACTGGACAACACAGGCGTTGCCAGTGGGCTTCAAGCAAATGTCGTCAAGAGTGGCACCGAACTTAGCGCTCTTCAGCTGTCTGACACTCTTCTCGACGTCCATCCACCAAAGCAGGGTGTCGTAGCTAAGAACAGGGGCGGGTTCCTTGGAGTGCTGGTCGTTGACCAGGAACGCCTTCTCGGCACGGTAAAAGGGACCGAACTGGTCATCGAAGAAGGCCTTTTCCTGCGCGGCAGGAGAGGTAGGACTAACCCAGAGACGCGCAGGGTCCCGTTCAAGGTCGAACCTGACCCATCCAGCACTGAGAATAATGACAAAGATGAGAGCAACGCCAATGGTGATTCCCTGGTAGCGTGCCGCTGCGTGCCCCAGCTTGCTGAAAGCCGCATCGCACCAGGTGTTGATTTTGTAGTACCGCTGAGGACGGTCAAACATGGCACCATTCTGAACCAAGTCGCCCTCGTCCTCGTCGTCGCTAGGCGACGCATCTTGCAGCAGCCTGAGGCGCTCGCTCTCTCTTCTGGCACGGCGTCTCCAGGCAATGTGCCCGATGACCCCAGCCACAGCAGCGAACAGCAGAACGCTATACGTGAAGATGGCAGCAAATGAGAGGCAAGGCAGAACGCCAACGTGGCACTCGCCGGGCCTCGACACTGCAGGGAGCTCTGGGCACACGGACGGGCAGTCGACACATGCACAGCGGTAGTTGGGGTCCTCGTCATTGCATCTCTTGGACTTCAGGTCGCGGGGCGCCATGCCGGGCTCGCTGTACTCGGTGGGGAAGTTAATTTGAAAGGGAGATCCGATGACCTTCTCGTCTCCCAAGAACTTAAGCAGTTGGGTGTAGTTCTTTGCGCCACCGCCAATGAAGTCCATGGCCCTCGAGTTGGAGGGTCCAAACTTAACCTCCTTACAGCTGTCGAAAAAGCCAGTGCCGTAATCCTTCGAGATCAACTGGTCCAGTTCCGTCACCATGGTCTTTTTGTTCTTCTCCTGGGTCTTTGTGATGTTCAAGAAAAGAGACTGGTCGGGGGAGCAGGTAAAGGTGCAGAATAAGTTGAAGAAGTTCTCCTTGCAAGCCGGGCAAGAGGAGATGATCTGCTTCGGGGTGCCGAGTTCGGAGGCGAGGGACTTGACCTGTAGAGACGCACATCAGTAAGCCAGCTCGCTTGCAGTGACTGCCGGGATGGCAATTACCTGGTCAGCATCACAACAGACGGGACCGGATTTCCATTTCTCTCCACAAAGGTCAACGATTTCTTGGCGCAGCTTCTCGTCGGGTTCCTCAGCCAGGCCGTTGTCGGGGCATGGCAGTTGCTTGCCAAAGAAGCTTTTGGAGCCACAGTGGCCGCGCATGGCACATCGTCCGGCTTCATGCTTGGGCGTGAATGGCTCTGCTGTCGCACTGCTGCTCAGGCCGGCCAGCAGCAGGCCGCCAGCTCCGAGAAGCTTCCACAGCGTCATGGTGGGGTGTCGTCTCTGCCGCTCAGCGGCGATGTTGGGGGGTTTCGTCGGTGCTCAGCTGAAACTTCGAGGTATTGAAAGGCGGGCGACACCAAATAAACAAGCGGAGGAGGATGCCGTCGCGGAATAGCCTAGGATGAAGAAAAACAACAGCGGCGATGGGAGATGTGGGATGGAGGAAGGATGGCAGAGAGGAGATGGAACGGTCGGATGTTGGAGGTCGGTCAAGGTGCGACACACGATACACCTCAGCAAGCTAGCTGCCTGAGAGGGAGCTCCGGTAATACTACCTCCGTAAGTAGGTACATCCACACTATGACTAGCGACTGTGCGTGACTGCGTGCCTGCGTCATTCAAGTGCAACAGCGTGTGTCAGTGTGGACTGCTGCCGGGTAGCGGTGGCTCCTGGCCTGTGGAAGTGGAGACAGTTCACTGCGCTGTCACTGCTACAGTTATCAATGGCGTCACGGCACCAGTCACGTGGCTGTCCGCTATGATACCTGCCCAAAATGGAACGAGCTTACGTTATGCTTGACAAGGTAGAAAATGTCACGTGCATGTATGCGTGAGCCCACCATCCATCTTTTGGCTCAAGCACCACCTGGAAGGGCTTCTACCATGGTGATCATCATCCTGCGGCGCTAGAAATGCCAGGGATTCCTTCTTGAACGCATGCTTGACATCGTTGAGGCAGTGATTACTCAAGACTCTAAAGAGATGGGGAAAATCCCCAGGTTCCGTCAAAATGGCGAGAAGTCATCGCCAAGATGTGAGGTTTGTTTGCTTCTCAACATTGACTTACCAAGCACAGTGTCCAGAAACTGGCATGGCCGCAGCCATTGGTACGGCTGCTACTTTATATGACAACCTGAGTTATTCCCCATTTCTCGATGAGCCAAGCGGATCTCTTAAGTATTTGATAACTACTAGGTGACTATGATGCGGCGGCGGTGGTCTTCATCCAATACGGGAATGGTCTGCTTCAACAAATCGCCATTACAGAGGCGAGGGACGTAGCATCAGGCTTACCGAGGCTCTGCAAGTCCATTCATCTCTTCTTCGAAGTGCGGCTTCACGCATAAATATATTGAGC
Source organism: Colletotrichum navitas (assembly GCF_030913465.1). Taxonomy (NCBI): domain Eukaryota; kingdom Fungi; phylum Ascomycota; class Sordariomycetes; order Glomerellales; family Glomerellaceae; genus Colletotrichum; species Colletotrichum navitas. Next base: position 135,313 of record NW_026850582.1, read on the forward strand.
TGCGTCGTTTTACCAAGTTATATATTTGGCCTGGCCTGCCTTTGGGAATCAGTGCCGGCCTGATCTACAGTGAGTTCAGCCACCAACATCCTCCTCGAAGCGCCCTCATAAAAATTCTCACCCCCCCTCCCTCCTTCCTCCCACCCCAAAATCTTTGGTCCGAAAGTGTACCACCCATACATCTCGACGCTCCCGAGGACGCAGAACCCGGCCATCAGCCAGTACCGCGCCCGCGAGCTTGTTGTGATGTGCCGGAGGCTGAAAACGGGAACCTCGACCGTACCCCCGCTCGGCCTGTTGTTCTTCATGTTGCTGGTGCTGTTGTTCTTTCCCGGCGCGGGGCCGCCGCCCGTGTTCGCCCGGGACGGGGCTGTGGAGAACGCGGCGCGCGGGAGGGGGGCCGCAAATGTCCTGCTTGCGATGCGTGCTGTTGCGGCGGACATGGACAGTTTGTTTATCTCTTTTTTTTCCCCTCTTTTCGATGTTCTTGTAGACTTTCCCCGAGATGAAAAGAATCTTCTTGTTGAGTCCAAGATTGCAGGAACCTTGCTTATATTATGTAGAACGATCCAGGGATGCGGGTGCGCCGGTAATTGTCCGCGCTTCCCACGGCTCATCTTGTACGCTGACGGGCTTATATCCTCGCTCCGTCGCTACACGACCCGAGCGTCTGCTGAAGGACTGTGCCTCATTCATCTTTGATCGGCATGGTCGAGCGTGAACATGATTTGCCCCAGCCGACTTCACCCGCGATTGCGGAGACAGGCCTGTCAGCTCGGGGGAACTCCAGAAAGGTCTCGGGTACCCCAAATTGCCTGATTCGGCCAAGTGGAGAGATATGGTGAATCGGATGGCTCGAGCAGAAAGCGGATCCCATACGGCGGCGCTTTGACATGTATTCTTATACTCCCATCTCTATCGTCCAGCCAAATCCTATGCCATCATGCCGACACTAAACGCCCCCAGAACCTAAGCAAAATACAGTCTCATCAAGCAATTATGACTTGTTAATAGTCAGTGGCTTGAAGGGTTTCCTCAGCCGGTCTATTGGTGCAATGCCCCCTTCCTTCTTCAATGCCGCAGGTCGCTTGAACCCTCCAAACCCGTTTGTCGTTGTCGTCGTGTGCAAACAACTAGCTGGCCGTTCTCGGACAGGCGGCGGCTGGTCCGCATCTTGGTTTTCTTTCTCAGGTGATGCTGGTCGAGGAGGGGAGCTCGAGAAGTTGGCATAGTGTTTCTTGAGCCCCACGGCGCCTTCAATCGCTGGTCTCGCAGGCTTGGGTGGCAGCTTGCTTGCTCCGAGCCTGTGTCCACTGAGGCTTGGCGCAATGGCCGGAGCAGGCTGTTGCACCTGGTGCAGATTCGGAAATTCAGGCAGCTCTTGAAGGGCCGACCGCGACTGAGGAGCAAATGCACGGCTTGCTGCTGGACCCGCAGCCACCGGCACGTCAGGCCTGGACCTTTTAACAAATCCCAGAAGACTCTGCTGGTCGGCTGGCCGCTTCGTCGTTCCCCTTCGAGGCCCAGTCGACTTTTGAGCGCCCGAGTCGCTGCGTCGGGCTGATGTTGCCATTTCGTTCGCGGCTGCAAGCATTTCCCGAGCTGCGCTCGCAGTAGTGAAACCAGGCAGTGTGAAGTCGGACGCACCATCCATTGTCGTGGAGGCATGCCATGTCGACACTAGCTGAGGATCAGTCTCTTCCGATGCTGAGATCGCCTGTGGACGAGGACGCCGCTGCCATTGCCTGTTTCTACCACCAGCACCATCCTCGAAAGAGTCCTCTGGATCCTCGGGGTACAGGTTGTCCTCGGGCCGTTCCAGGACGGGCATTTCTTTGAAGACTTCGTCTTGCGACGGCACCTTGGACTCTCGTCGCAGTATGCGTCCGATTTCTTGCAAAATCCCGGGTTCAAAAGATGGACCGCGTTTTCTAAAGTACGGGTGAATCTCTGATGGAACAAACTTGGACAATTCAGTACGCTCGCCCCCGTTCCCTCCGTGCTGCGAACTGTACATCGGGCAGCTAAGATAGAGAAGCGACTGGGCCCGCGTCATGGCTACATAGAGGAGACGGCGTTCTTCGTCAAGGTCCTCTGACCTCATGTGTGGGATAGACCCATTATACACGGCAGGGACGAAGACAACCGGCCATTCCAGGCCCTTGGCTGCGTGAATGGTCGAGATGGTCACCAGTGGCTTGTTGTCAGCATCGCCTTTTTGCTGGGCGTCCGACGCCAAGGAGACATTGGCCAGGAAGCGGCCAAGAGCGTCGTCCTCTTGCACCTGTTGGACTCCGTCGATCACCGGGAGACGATCTTCGTCCGCTGTTGCGCTCAGATCCCGCATAAAATCTCCCGCCAGACTGATAAACTCCTGCACATTGGCCCATCGTGTCTCGTGCTCGTCTGGGTAGTTTTCTTGGAGGTATTTTTGGAAGTTAAGTTGCGAAAGCAGGTTTTCGATCAGATCAACCAAGTGATAGTACGGACTCCCGGTGGGAGGTTCTTGGATCTTCTTCCCGAGTGCCGACACTAACCTGAGCAGCTCTCCGCTGATCTTCTGCTCCATGGCTTTTTTAATGTTCGTCTTTGCTTGTCGTTCCCCTCGGCAATGCTTGTTCAGCAATGCCCAGACGCTCAGCTTGGAGCTTTCAGCTTCTTCGAGAAGAGACTTAATGGTCGTGTCCCCGATGCCGCGGCGAGGAACGTTGATGATGCGGGCCACTGCATCATTGTTATCTGGTTGGTGGATGACGCGCAGGTAGTCAAGGATCACCTTGACCTCGGCGCGCTCGTAGAACTTGAACCCGCCAACCATTCGATATGCTATTCCAGATTTGCCAAGGGCTGATTCGATATTTCTGGAGAGAGATGCTGATCGTAGGAGAATTGCCACATCGTCGTGGGCAAGCATCTTGCCCGCCATCATCAGAATTCTCTTGATCTCAGACACGATCCATTCGGCCTCGACGGCGGAGGACTTGAGACGCCGCAAGACCGGTCGGGTGCCTTTGTTGTGTATTGGCAGCAGCAACTTCTGGTAACGTTTCTTGTCCTGTTGAATCACCTTTAAAGACACATCCAAGATTGCCTGCGACGAGCGATAGTTTTCCTCTAGCGAAATCTCATCCGTGTCTGGATAGTCTCTGAGAAGACGGTACAGATTTTTGATCTCGGCGGATCGCCAGCCATAAATACTTTGATCAGGGTCTCCAACGATGGTGATTCTCTCCCTTGCCTGAGCGAACAGCCGCATGAGCTCGTACTGAATTCCATTGGTGTCTTGGTACTCGTCGATGAGCACAGCCTGAACGTTGGCGACACAGGATGGGTGCTTGCGCAGCAGCTCGACACACCGAGTCAACAAGTCGTCGTAGTCCAGCAGGTTGGAGCGCTCGAGGTGGCTCTGATACTCGCGAAAGCATGTTTCCAGATCGCGGCTTTGTGGGACCTCCTGGCCGTTCCGCTTCTGCGAAGTTTGATTGTCGCCCTTTGCCTTTTTCTTGCTGATCCATGATCTTGCAACCGGAGGATCAACCGAAAGCTGTAATCGCTTGCATATCCTCTGGATGATGGATCTAGAATCCGCATCATCTGCGATGGCGAATTTCTCGTCTAACCCGATGCGTTTGCCGTAAGCTGCAAGATAGCGACGCGCAATGCTGTGGAAGGTGCCGAGAACAATCTTTTTCCCACGGTCATCCCCAAGGGCCTTGGTGATGCGTTCTTTCATCTCCCGCGCGGACTTCACCGTGAAGGTGGCGACAACAATGTCAGCGGGGGCATAGCCGACGTTGTCCAGGAGCCAGACGACGCGAGAGGCCAAAGTGTGCGTCTTGCCACTTCCAGGACCGGCCAGAATGGCGACTGTAGACGCCTTGGACGTGACGGCTCGGCATTGTGCTGGGTTCAGGGTTGCCAGGATAGATTCGGCTGGGCCAGGGGCCGAGCTGGGCGAGTTCATCGTCGAAGAGCGGTCATTGGCGGGAATTGCACACCAGATGTAAGTGTTTGTATTCAGGAGGCAAGTAAGCAACCGATCATGAGCCGCATGTCCCCTCGTCGTCAAAGGCTGTCGCGTACTAAGAGCTGGCCGACGCGTTTGGAGGGATGCACAGTAACGGCGCCAGCAGCCATGTCAACATCGCGACTCCCGGCACGGTGTCACATGATCCTATCATCTACCGAGGCACGTGATGATGAACGTGATGGACCATAGCACGTGTATGCCCAATTAGGTACGCACGTGCCATCGAGATCATCTTGTCGATTCCACCCCCATCCTCAACGGTGACCCCTGGGCACTGTACACCCACTTTGCCGCCGAAGGCACGTACCGGTAATGCCCTGGCACCCTTAGCTTTCGTCGCCGGATTTCGCTGTGCGGAGACTTCAAGACCACACATCCACGAAATGCATACTCGCGCACGCTTACTAGACTATTGGCATTTCTCGGCTAGAGGTAAAGTTCGTGGTGTCGGCCGGTCCACTTCTTTACCTCGCGCGCTCAGGGCTGCGTTGTGTTATCTTGGTCCACGGCCGTGACTGACTTGCGCCCAGCGTTGCATCTTGCTGGATTCGGATGCAGTCGTCGGCAGGTTGACAATCCGTTATCCTTTGGACTAACACCTTACTCAGTAACCCAGGTAATCTGAATCACCTACAGGAGATCAGGAGGTTATCCCCTAGCCCTACGCTGAGACCATCAATCATGCCGCTGACTCGACGAACTGGAGGTTTGTTTCCTTCATCAATCGTCCCATCTCGTTGCTTCCATATCGCTACCGGCCGAGCAGAGGTGTGCAAGGTATGCCTGATTGGGGCATGGGCATACGGTTACCTAGCATGGTACGGACAAAGTTTGTCCGCACGTGCTTTGATGATTCGCAAAAAGCTCCTCTGCCTACCTACCCCCCAACAACAAACCATTGTCCGCCGCAAACCCAAAGGTTTCCCCTCTCTGCCACGCATAATAAGTTGAGCGAGTGGAAGTCTATCTCGATGTTCCATCGGCCGATCGGAGAGACGACGGTCTCAATCCTATCACGGTGACGAAGCTAACGACCATCACGCTCTAATGCTGCTCCCAATGTGAAGTCACACTCAGGCAGACATCCCATTCGAGGACGTTCTGTAATGATACCACATGGGGTGGCGGGGGGAGGATGGCCTGTGCGACGAGTCGCGTCTAATTGCAGGAGGGAGCGGCGCTTTGCGGTCAGAGAGACGGGAAGACTGGGAGGTCGAGAGACACGATCCATGGGCCGACGCAGGGACAGGCCTCATGTGACTCAATATGATCGCCCGTCTTCTTTCATCGGCGCAACGGTCAAGGACGAAGACAGGACGAGAGAGCGCGAAGACCACGACCGACAGGCCGAAAAACGGCTGATCCGGAGAGCGGTGGGAGGAACCGCTCACCTTTTCACCACCTTTCCTTCCCCTATCCAAGACCGGAACACGGTGCTCCCGCCTCTCAATGGACGGGCCGTTTGTGGCCCTGACCGACATGCCACCGCCCTGTACTGACGAATTGAGTTGGCAAAATCGATTCCGGTGTGGTACAGCGCGGGGTTTGGTCAGCTCAACTGTGATGGGGGGATCCAATCAAGACCCCGGCAACCGGGCTGGGCGCTTAAACCCCCTGGCCATCACCACGATCCGTCCAACCACACAGCCGGATGCCCTTGATGCTCCCGCCTCCCCTCCTCTCGGTAGAAAACAATAATAGCCACGGGTCTTCGTAGGCGCTATCATTGCTGCTCGTCGCCATCGAGACCATTATGCAAGTGCGACCGCTTTGCAGGATTCGTGCCTGGAGAGGGGGGGTAGGCTCCAGCAAGTCAGAGTGCAGAGCACACGGTCAGCGCCAATCTCGCGCGGCATTACCGAATCTCACCAGCCGCTATATACCCTTTGTGCGCCATATCCGTGCCTTTCCATGTAGTTTCTCCATCATAATGTGTTTCGGACCCTCCTCCAGGAGGTAAGATCATCAAAGCTGGGTTTGACTTTTAAAAAGAGTTGCTGTGTCCATGCCAGCTAACCATGAAACCCTCCCAAGCCTTTATCAACCTTCGTCCTCAACTTCGACTTCGCTTCTTGTCCATCACTTTCTTCTTTGCCTTGTTCGTCTGCAGCTGCCCTACTACCGCGCGTGCAGCACCCTCTGTCCACGAGACTCGCAACAACAGTCCTCTAAACATCAATAGGGATCTCGCACCATCACTCGAAGACGGACCCCCAGCAGCATCTGCTGGTGCTCCCAAAGACCCCTCCTACCTTCCTTACCAGATCGGCGCCATCGTCGGCTCGTACGGAGTTTCCTTGGTGCTGGTTGCCGCTTTGTTACTCATACTGTCCAAGAGACGCCGGGAAGCCCTAGCCGCCGGCAACGAAGAGGTCGACTTCGAAGACCCAAAGCCCCATCCCCCAAAGCTCACGCTAGAGGTGCCAAATTCCCCCCGTAGCATCCCGCGGAGTCCCGTTCGCAACATTTCGTATCCCGCCGCGGACGAATACCAGACGCCGGAGTACCCGATACCCCAGACACCTTACATCACCCCAACACCCACCTCGACGCTTCACGCCCCAGGAGTAGACTTTGCCGTGGACCAGACTGTGGTCGCAAAAGACAGGAAGATGGCGCAGACGCAACTCGAGGAGATGTACAAGTACGTGATGGAGCAGGAGGAGGCCAAGGCGGCGGGCATCAAGCTGGAAGGCTCGCCGGTGCTCCCCAACAGTCAGCCACAGCTGCCCACGCCGACAAACGCCGGCTTCAGCAAGTCGACGCTCAGGAAGGAGAAGCACAAGCCGGGGAACCTGACCCTCGGAGAGGAAAAGGGCGAGAAGAAGCAGTCTAGGGCGTCGTCCATCTTCGCTGCGCTGCGCTCGCCCAAGAAGCACAAGGAAGTGCGGGGCATCAGCATCTCATCACCCATCATGACGCCCATGACGGGCACGTTCCCGCGCCAGGAGTCTCAGGAGCTGAGCGCCATCCCGCCGCGGCAGTACGCGCCGCCGCCGCCGCCGCCGGCAGTGCCGGGCAGCTCGTCGACGTACGGGGGCGCGCAGCAGCACAACGGCCAGATATCCCCCGTTAGCCCGGAGCACTCGCCCGAGAGCACGCAGAGCATCGACGAGAGAATCGGCGGGCAGATACCTTTCGGTCACGCCCGGAACCCCTCGGCGGCCTTGTCCGAGATGGAGCACAACTCGGCCGTATCGGAGAGGTCCACTGCCCCGCTCATCGGGCTGCCGCAGTCCCCGAAGCCGGGCGCACGGTTCTCCAGCACTCTCCCCGCGTCCCCGAAGCCCGGGTCGTCGTTCCAGATCCCCCCGGCTCCGAGTGCCGCCGGTGGGTTCCGATCCAAGGCCCCCTCGGCCGTCCGCACCGGAGGCAACCTGCCTCTGCGCGCGTACGAGCCCGCGATGAGCTCGCCCTCGCTAGTGTCGCAGACCACCAAGCAGACCGTCTTCACTCGCGCGGGCCCGCTGTCGCCGTCGGGGGCGCGGACACCGGCGACTGGGATGGCAGTGCCGTACTCGCCCTACCAGCCCTTTACACCTTGCGTGCCCATGACGCCGACACTGGTCACCAAGGCCGACCGCAAGAGGATGAAGAAGCTGGAGCCCAAAACGCCGACGTTGGAGATGGTCCGGAGTGAAAACGATATCTGGTAAAAGCAAAACAAAAAGAAGAAGAAAGCACAAAAAAACAGCATGACCCAAGGCTGGCAAGGAAGGGGCCTAGAGAAAGGGAAATACCATATAGACCGTATGGAGGGGGGATCAAGAGCAAAGCCCGCCTGGCGGGCGACCGTGAGTGTAATGTCGTGATGAAATTTTCTGTTTTCTTTTTTATTCCCTTTTTTTGGTCTGTTTTCCTCGAAGATGTTTTTTCTTCTTCTTTTTCTTTCCCTCTTTCGCCACCCCTTTTTTGTTTCGAAGCTTTCAAAAACGAGAGTGCGCGGGTCAGCGGGCGCGGCTCCTTGGCAATGTCTCTGTTGACGTTTTGTTCCCTGCTTCAAGCGGATTTACGTCGATCGCGTTGCAGCAGACACGAGTATGAGGATGAGGATGAGGATGAGGATGGCAAGTTAGGAGAGGGAGTGAGTGGAAGAGAAAGCACGAGTCACGCGCCCTGTCGACACTCGAGAGTGAATCTGGGTGACGTGAACGAAGGGGATCCAAGGACCAGGAGGCGAGGTGAGGGGGAAATCCGCGATGCTGCGGTAATCTGAACTAGTAGCATCGACGATTGAGGAAGTAGGATATTTACATAGTAATAGGGTTTTTCCATTCTACGCGTCCTTCCTCGCCCGTCTCGGCATTCCCAGGGCCTTTCCGTGACGCGGTGACATGCATGGATGGCCCCCAAATGTCCCAGGATGGGAGGAGTGCGTTTCAGAAGGCCCGGAAGGGCTGGAGATGAGGCATGCGACGTTATCTGCCGCGTCCTTTCGTGTGTCGGGGTGGGCTGGAATGGGGAGGGGGAGCATGTGCTGATGGGCGGGCGGTGTTGCGGTCGGTCGGTCCCTTTGACGACAATGATCTTCTTTTTTTACTGGTGCCCAGAACTGTGATGCCGAGCACCAAGCTTACTGCTGATTCTACACCTTGCCCATCCGGATACGAATATAACTTCGCTGCTCTCTTCACGGACTACCTGATCAAAATCACGAACCCGAACGTATCTGTATTGTAGACCCGTAATGCAGGGGACCTCTTTGCCGCTCCAGGGCATCTCATGATTGACGCCGGGTCTCCTTGCACACCCAAACAAGATTGAGGTAGGTATATTGGATTTTTGCTGCTGGGGGTGCCCATGTTGGTGAACTTTTCCACTCGTTATAGTTAGATCTAGACCATGGCAGCGGTTTTGTACTGCCGACTTTGAGCGGAGAGAGATGGCACAAGCCGAAAAGACGAGAGAGAGCGAGAGAGAGAGAGAGGGAACGAAAGAGTCTCGGCCCACTGGGAGACGGCAATGTGCCGGGGCTGGGGATCGTTAGATGTTACAGAGGCACGGTCGATCGGACAGTCACAAGCATGCGGGGGGGGGTTCAGATTCACATTTTTTTTTTTTTTTTTTTTTGCTTGCCCCGCTGTCAGCTTGGCGGGTTTGATGTCGCACCCAGCGCCAATTGTGAGACAGACACTTACTGAGGCGTTGGAAAAGAGAGGAGGAGGGGGGTAGCGAAGTGACATGGAGGCGAAGAGGGAGATTAGAGAAAGACGGCCGGATCCAGCGAGACTCGAAGGCCGACCCACGACGACGGAAACCCGTAGGCAGCTGTGGCAGGCATCGGCAGATATTAGCTGACATTGCGACAGGTGTTTTTGGGCAAGACAGGGCGGCGATATTCAGATGGAACGGGGAGGATAGCCGAGGGCCACAGCTGTCTGTCTGTTTGCGGCTGGCGTTTGTGCGTTTTATTATTTTAATTATTTGTTTTAGCATGACCGACCCGACGCCGTGGCGAGGCGCCGGTGGGAAACCCACGGCCCTTCATTGGACGTTTTGGGAACAGATAGCCGCGGACACGGAAATTCGGGCAAAAAGAAACAGCGACCGCCGCTGCCTGTGGGGGGCTTCTTGTCTCTCTCTTGCTTTCTTTCATTCTTTCATTCTTTTTCCAAGTTGAGGAAGGCGTGTTTCCTTGCAAGGAACTGATTTGTGGGAAACGGTGGTTCACAATATCCACAAGGCTCCTTTCTTCCGCCTCCCCGCTGTCTCGCTTATTATGGCTTGTTGCTGTTTACTTGTACCTAGGTAGGTAGTATAGGTACAGTGGGGTGCCAAAAATCACGGTACACCTCACTCGATAACGCGTCACAACGCGTCCTCCAACATTCACCTCCTCTTCTTATCTCCCCCATAACTTCAGTAAATTATGGCTGACTTGCAAGCCTCTTGTTCTCACATATAAAGTTGATGGTTTTGTTGCTAGTTAAAGTGATGCAGTCATAATGCTGGTGGCCAGGAAATTAGTGGGTGTGCCAAGACCATTTGGCACCCCACTGTATGTATGTGTGCCGCTCTTTCGCTGTCGGGCAAACCTTGTTTTTCTGTTCTTTCTCCTACCCTTCTCGTTTTTCCCTCAGCGTTTCCTTGGCTGCTACCGGTACTGTCTGCTCTTTGCTAGGTACACTAGGTACACTGTACTACGCTGGCGGCGTCTCTGCGCCGTGGACCATGGTTACGAAAAGATGCTACGCCGTACGTGCTGCTTAGCGAAAATGAGAGTGGGTATGGCCCGGCTGGGATGCTCCCCGGGGCTGGCTCCGTCTCCAGCGCAGCGCCCAGCAGACGCTGAACAGACGCCTTAAGCAAGAAACATAGGCGTCCATGCTGAGATGCTTTTATGCAAGGATGCATCGATGCAATGCATGGAAGAGAAGGGAGAGTGCAGGGTGGCGGGGCCAGACAGGAAATGGCAGCCAGAGGCAGGCACACACTATCTACCTATCGACAGGCATAGGCGGGGCATAAACAGACTGAGACGGACAGACAGGTAGGTAGAGTACGAGCACCTGTCTCTACGAATGGTGGCCGAGGATAGGTAGCCGGCGGGCGGGTAGACGGACGGGACACACACCGGTGGGGACGAGGGAAGACTAAAGAGAGGCATCGTCTCATATTGTTTAGCTTGCCGAGGTACGTATCTGCCTGACACACGTGGTCCACATGGCAGCCGAGCCTACCTCACACCCACAGCCCTTGTCTTTCCCGTCCTGGACTCGACGAAGACGCTTTGGGACAGAAGAATGGACAATCGAGGGAAAGGATGAGGCCGAGTAGGGAGCTACATGGCACGCTTCGGTCATCTGCACTGGAAAGAAGGTGCTTTATGTACACGTACCTACCTACCTACGGAAAGGATAACTTGAAGGGAAAGATGGAAGGGAAAGGGGGGTACGATGAGGCAAGGACGGGCCAGGGGTGAGCAGGGACGGGCAGGGACACAGGTGGTGGTCTGGGCTCCTGCTGGTTTCTGGGCTCATAATCGTACGATGGGCCCCCGTTTCTTTCCTTCTCTGCTCTCTCGACTCTCTTTCCTTCCTCTCCCACTCCATTCGCGTCTCTCCCCGACTCTACTACGATTTCTTCCTTAGTCCCCGACGACTTCTCTCCCCCCCTGCACTGCACTGCACTGCACTGCACTACACTACACTATATTGTACTGGACTGCACTGTACCGACTGTACTCTATTGCACTCGCCTCACTCTGCTCTCCTTCGGGCAAATCCTATTCAGTCCATATTTTCTGTCTGTTCGACCGAACGAGTGACAAAGCTCCGTACTCGGTGTCGCGACAGTGGAGTGTGCGTGTCGATTCATTCCCACACCCACGACACCTTCCCCACCACCCACCGCCCAACCACTGCATCTCTTGTAAACTAACAACCATACCCGTCCCTCCCCGTCCCCATCCCTCCCTTTCCTCCCCCTTCCCTTCCAAACTTGGTGTACCTACCGCAACCCCCGCTCCACACACATCGATCATCTCTGCACTCAACCCAACCCAACCCAATTAACCCAGACTGCAACTGTGTGTGAGTGTGAGGTTAACTGCGCGAAGAATAATCGCTGCAGGGAACCACAGAAAGAGTAGGAAGGCAGAAAAAATAAAATAAGGCCAGCATCATACGACTCGAGCTTCCCGCCTGGGTCTTTCCGCCTGACCGCGTCTCAGCTGACACAACCACTCTTCGCATCCATCCCTCCCAAATCTGCTCATCCCAATCTCTGCCGACAGTCGTACGACTGACAACACGATTCCTCTTCTTGACAGAGTTCGGATCGCTCCCGTTTACACCCCGAATCTCACTGGACCCTGGGGCCCTTCTCGATCGATCCTGTTGCCACCGCCGGCCACTCACATCTCGTCCCGGGGCAGCAGCGGAAACCGGCTCGCCATTCGCGCAACCGCCCCGGCACTCTAGATGGTTTGTGCCGATTTCGATGAATTGAGCATCAGTCCATAGTTGCATACCAAACAACCCCTCAGCAACATGGCGGACCAGGATTCCAATGCCTTATTTGGCCTCGATAACAACAGCCTCGGTGTCGCCCCGTCTTTCCTTGACGACTCGGAGGGCCAGAACGTCAAGCCTGGCTCCAACGGTGCCTCTAACCTAGCCACCGACAACCAGTCCTACTACGATACTACCAATTGGTCCTTTCAGGACACGCCCCCGTACGACTCCTACACTATCGCGGCCACCACCGCCGCTGGCGCCACTTCTATCTTCCAGACGGCTTCGCCCTGGGAACTCTCTCCGAATCAGCAGCAGCAACAACAACAACACCAGCACGTCGTCCCGAACGTCTCGTCCGCCCTCGACCACTCGACCCTCGCTCAGGCTGGCTTTTATGCCGCCTCCACTCCCGCCCCTGCCCCCAACCATTACTCCCAACAAGCTGGCAAACACGACAGCCTTTCGCAGGAGAATCCGAGCCTCTTGACGCCCGCCCAGCAGGAAAAGCTCAGGAACATTGCCATGCCCGCTCATCTCCAGTACCAATCCCCCAAGAGCGAGCCGAGCCCCGGATCTGCCACGAGCGACCACAAGGCAGCAGGACTGTCGTCCCCCGAAGCTCATGACCACTCTAGCAAGGCCAGCAGGAAGCGCAAGTCGTCGGCTGATGTCGACGATGACGACGACGAGGATGACGAGAACCACCCCGTCAAGAAGACGGCTCACAACATGATCGAAAAGAGGTATCGCACCAACCTCAACGACAAGATTGCCGCCCTTCGCGACAGCGTACCCAGCCTGAGGATCATGTCCAAGAGCGCCCGCGGCGAGGATACCACCGAGGACCGCGAAGAGTTACACGGCTTGACGCCGGCTCACAAGCTGAACAAGGCTACGGTAAGTCGAGATGGCAAGGACGAAGGCACTGGCCGAAACGCGGGTACTGACGTTCACAGGTCTTGAGTAAGGCGACAGAGTACATCCGCCACCTAGAGAAGAGGAATAACCGACTCTGCGAAGAGAACAGCGCGATGCAGGCTAGGATTAGCGCCTTTGAGAAGCTTTTCGTCGCCGGCGCAATGAATGGCGCTATGAGCCCCCTCCAGCAACCGCCGACGCCGATGCAGTACCCGCAAGACCATTACATCCACACCCCATCGGCACACCGCGTGGCGAGTCCGCCCAAGGCATAATTCCCGTGCCCGAAGACATGAAGCGCATCATCTCCGCTCAGATGGCAGTTGGCCAGCCTTACCCCGTCCCGCAACAGGGCTATCGCGGAAACCCCAACCTCATGCGGCAGCAACAGATCCAACAGCAACAGCAGCAGCAGCAGCAGATGCAGCAGCAAGGACGCTGGGGCGCTGGCCCTTACTTTGGCAAGCTGATGGTCGGCTCGCTGGCTGGACTGATGATCATCGAAGCTGTGCACGAGAACGAACAGAGCAACGAGTCGCCCGACGGACGTGGTCTCTTTGCCATGCCCATTCAGCTACTCAGCTACCTCGGATCGACTTCACACATGCACTTTGGCGGCTACTACATTTCTCCCGCTCAGATCATTTCTCATTTGAAATTCTTGCTCTTCCTCGGTACCTTGTTGTGGGTCTTTGTGCCCTCGCTGTTTGTGCCATCCGAGAGGAAGCCCAAGAAGGCCCACCAGGTCAGAGAGTCACTTCAGGCCGCAGGCTCTGTTGCGTCACCGATTCATGTGCGCCGGCAGGCGTGGCTGACAGCCATTCAGACGGTCTGGGTTCCGCAGCACAACTTTTTCCTCGAGGCTGCGGCCTTGATCTTGAAGACGATGAAGCTAAGCATGCGCAACGCCATTGGCGTGCATGGCTATCAGATGCTCACTGGCCTGACCGAGGAGCAGGAGGCCGCCCGCGTCAAGGCATGGTCTATTGCCCTGGATGCACAGTTGGCGGGCGGCGACGTCGAGATTAACAAGAGCCGCCTGACGCTTACGCTGCTGGCGTCCGGTACCCTTCCCGAAACCCCGTCCCGACTGATGCTCAAGGCTCTGCATGTTCGCGTCCTTCTCTGGGACCTCGGCTCCAAGGGTCTGCACAATATTGTCGCCAAGAAGCTCGCCCGCTCTCTATGGAACGATGCCAGAACTATGAACCGCATGCTCGCCCAGCTCCGCCGCAACTCGGAACAGGTCGAGGACGACCTCCCCGACCACCTTGCCGCCCTGATTGAGCTGGAATGCGATGACGTCCTCAACAACAGTGTCATACAGCGAGCCTACAACTTGGCATGGAACCTGGCGACGACCGAGGGCGTCACCGAGCACAATGACGGCATGGACTCGGTTGTCGACGACCAGGCTGTGCGCTCGCCCCTCGACGCCGTGGCGGCGTGGTGGTCTAGCCAGACCATCCAGCGCGCCTTGATCACCAGCCTCGGGGCCGATGAGGATGACGGCGACGCTCCGAGAGTGGTATCGACTTGCTTGGAGTCGGCACTCAAGACCGCCCCTATCGGATCTGGTGTACAGGCACGTGCTCTGGTAGCCCGCGCTGTACTCGTCGACGAGAAGCGGGGCGCCAACATTGCCGCTGCACTTCAAGACATCCAGCCGACGGATGAACAGAAGTCTTTCAGCCAGATTGCCGCCATTGTCGGCTCGTCCACAACTGCCCAGGCTCCCGACGTCCAGATGGCGCTCAGGTGCGCAATGGCCATTGCCCACCTGCAGCGTGCCAAGTTGACGGCCGCGGCGCCGCAAGAGGGTCTCCGTCTCATCGAGAAGATTGTCCTCCCGAGGGCCACGGCCAACATGTCGCTCCTCGGCTGCGCCGCACTCTTTAGGCTGATGGAAGAGCTGTTTGCCAGCGGGCCATCAACCGAGTGTTTCAGCACCTCCCTCGAGCGGCTTGCCGGCAGCCTCCGTATCTGGATAGGCAGCGCGCCCGGCGAAAAGTGTGGCCTCGAGCAGGACGTCCGCCACAAAATGGTGGACCGCTGCATCGGCATTACCAAGAGCGTCGTCGGCATGGAGACGGATACAGGCTACGGCAGCATGAGCGAGTGCGAGGAAGAGGACTGCTGATGTGTTCCTTTGTTTCCCCCGTCTCTCCAGGCGGTTTCTCTCCCCTTACTACATTATAGATGCAGTCTTTTCTTCTTCTCTTTTGTATTTGCCACGGCCGGGACCTCTTTGAATTTTGGCGTCGGGCAACCGGAGCAGGATTGTATTCTACTGTATGGCTTGCAGTGGGGCGTTTCTCATTCTACTTATTATTTTTTCCATTCTTTTGTGTAGGGAAAGCAACGAGGCAATTGGCTGGAAAAGGTCGGGACCAGCGGATTTATGCATGGACAGAGAGACCCCCTGGTGGTTGACATTCAAGCTCTCACAAGGACTGTTGAGGGATGGGAGCGGTGTTCTTGGGATATGCACTTGACGGCTCGAAAAAAGTTGCAAAGGGATGTGTCTATAATACGTGGGCCATCGGGGGCCAGGCACTATGCTATGTAGAATCAATTATTGGCAATGTGTCGTTGCTTAGCAGTATATGACGGTGCATGACATTTTGTAATGAGCGATGGTGGTGAACGATGCATGGGGCGGGAAAGACGGCCTGGAGATATGTCCTGATGGAGCAGGTTGCCAGCGCTGGGAGGGTTACAACGGGCAGGATGCCCCCCCGGCGACTTTCCTATCTCGATGCAGATAGATAGATAGATAGGATTGTCGCCACATGACGAGGGTTGTTATATGATGAGCCCGGGATCACGCGGTAAAGAAAAGGGGCGGGATGGGATTGGATCAGGAGAGAGCGCCGGTGACGTTGATGTTGGAAAGAACTCTCTAACACGAGGCCAAGGAAAAAAGCATGGCAAGAGGGAGAGGACACCAAGGTGTTATGCTACACAGGTACTCCGTAGTGAGGCACGTATAGTCCCAGACCGAGATTTTCTTCTACAGGGGCGCGCAGACAGAAAGGACGCCGCCTAGCGTACCTATCTAGGTAGGTAGGTAGGTACCGAATGCAAGTATTCGTCACTAGGTACGGATATCTGTAGTGTAGTTTAGATAAAAGAAAGCAAGAGCGGGATCCCGCCTTCTCCAACTTCCAGATACTGTAGGTACGTGCATGACCCCGCCCGGGCAGAAGATAGGAAGGTACGTATGGAGTATAGACACTCAACACAACATCAACGGGGTAGCCAGGTGCCCCATCTCTTCTCGCAATCTGGGCTGTACACCACAGAAAAGCACATGACGCGCCCGAAAAGGAAACGTCGACATAGACTATTCTCTGCCAGGTGACTGGGAGAGGTTGCATGCATTCGGCGGCCTGCTGAATCGGGATTCGGGGTGTGGTCTGTCCCGTCTCTCTGAGTCGTTATCTTCTGCACATACCGCCGGCGACGCAAAAAGTAAGTCCTGGATCGGATGGGACTTTCGGCGCTGATACAACTTTGATTCTCTAGTATCAGCATGTCGGAATGAGGTCCGTTGCAAAGCGACCAACCAGTTCGCCAAGAACACACGCCGCAAAACCAAATGTCTTGGACGAGGACCGCATGCCGCCGTGATGGCTCAGTCCGCCACGAGCTGGAAGCTCTCTTTCAGCACAACCCAACCTTCGAGCCCCGGTAACCCACCCAATTCGCGACAGTCCTGTTCGATACCGAATCGGAAGTCATCCTGCCGAAAGGGTGTCCATCTTGGATATCTTGCTCCCCTCCCTTGCCCCCTCCTTTGGACCAGGACCGACCGGCATGTGTGTGCCATTTCACTCACGGTACCTAGTAAACCTGACCTCCAAATTACCATTTCCCCCGCATCCTGATGGCAGCCTACCGCTTTGTCTAGATCCAATCAGACGCCAACATCACCGGGCGCCATTTGACGCAAGATTGCAGCCGGCTGGGCAATGACAGCCTGCTCCTCTCGCCCCCCCTCTCCCCAGGCTCGACTATCGCCGTTTGCTGTCGGTAACTGGTTAGTATCGGCCGGCTCGCTCGCGGGCGCGCGTCTCTCTTTCTGGCCTTTTTTTTCTTCCAATATTGACATGTATGGTCGATCACCCTCGCTTGAGATGTCCCCCCTGCCGTCCAACCCATGTCGTCCACTACTCAAGGACTGCGCAAGCAAATCATTGTGCCCGAATTGTCGGCATACCTTCCACTTCCTGCGGCACTGGCATTCTGATGGTCAGGTACCCGTCCTGCTCATGCTTGTGTAGGCAAGGGAGATCGATTACTTTCACTAGCTCCAAGAGATCCCATAGGCAGGGGGGGGAGGAGTAAGATGTCATGTTCACGAGTTCAGTTCCTCGGCGATGGGTAGAACATTATAAAGAGCGGGCAATTGGTCGTGCCTTTGGGCTCTCGTGTTCTGGGTAGTCAAGCTCAAGCGACGCTAATCTTTCATGATGCCTCGTTACTCTCGCTCCGGGCTCGACATGCCACGGCGCTCCTTGTTCGCCGTGTTTGCCCTCGTTTCGTTTGTGCTTCTGGTCACCATTGGCCTCGCCACGCGCGGATCCCACCAGGGCCCCAATTTGCGGTTTGAGCGCAGCGACGATGGGAAATGGCATGCCAAGGCCAAGGCCAAGACCCGTGCCGCGCCCGCTGGCGACAAGTACCTCGTCGGGGCCGGCAAGGCCGACATCACCGGCCCCGTCGTTGAGATTGGGTTCGCCGGCTACGCGGACCTGTCCCAGGTGGGCACAGGGCTGCGCCAGCGCATCCACAGCCGCGCCTTCATCGTCGGAGACGTCAACAACCCGAGCGATCGGTTCGTGTACCTCGTCATGGATACGCAGAGCGGCGACACGGCAGTCCGGAAAGGTATCATCGAAGGCGTGCAAGCGCTTGGGTCCGAGTACTCCGTCTACAACAAGAACAACATCGCCGTGACAGGCACCCATAGCCATGCCGGGCCGGGCGCATGGTTCAACTACCTCCTCCCGCAGATCACCAGTCTGGGTTTCGACAAGCAAAGCTACCAGGCCGTCGTCGACGGCGCCGTGCTCTCCATCAAGAAGGCCCATGAGTCCCTGACCGAGGTATGTCGGCCTCCTCTCCCGCAGTACAAAAATTGGACCAATTAACTGACGTTAACAGGGTTACCTCGACGTGGGCACCGCCGAAGTCACCGACGGCGCCATCAACCGCAGCCTCTGGGCCTATCTCGCCAACCCCGAGGCTGAGAGGGCCAAGTATAGCTCCAGCACCGACACGACCATTACCCTCCTCCGCCTGCAGCGCGCCTCGGATGGCAAGAACATTGGCCTGCTGACGTGGTACCCGGTGCACGGCACCTCGATCCTGCAGAACAACACGCACGTGGCCGGCGATAACAAGGGCGTCGCGGCGTACCTCTTGGAGAAGGACCTCGCGGGCGACGCGAGCGCCGCGCCAGGCTTCGTGGCCGGGTTCAGCCAGGCCAACGTCGGCGACACGACGCCGAACGTGCTCGGCGCCTGGTGCGACGACGGGAGCGGTCAGCAGTGCAGTCTGGAGAACAGCACGTGTGCCGACGGCAAGAGTCAGTCGTGCCACGGCCGTGGGCCCGCCTTTGACAAGTTGGACCTGGGCATCTCGAGCTGCTACGAGATTGGGAGACGGCAGTATGCCGGTGCCAAGTCGGGCTATGTAAGTGATCTATCTCGAGCGACGTGAGTGTAGGAATCGCAGCTAATGCTGTCAGGATGCCCTGGAGTCTTCCTCGACCCCGATCGTTGGCACGAGCGTCAAGTCCTTCCACTTCTTCCACGACATGTCCTTTTACAACTTCACCCGCGCCGACGGCACCGTGGGCCAGACGTGCCCCGCGGCGCTGGGTTACTCCTTCGCCGCGGGCACGTCGGACGGCCCCGGCGCGTTCGACTTCACGCAGGCCGACTCGGGCAAGCCGGACGCCAGCCCGCTGTGGGCGGTCGTCTCGGGCCTCCTGCGCGCGCCGACGGCCGAGCAGGCCGCCTGCCAGCAGCCGAAGCCGGTGCTGTTGGACGTCGGCGAGTTGAGCGTGCCCTACTCCTGGAGCCCCAACATCGTCGACATACAGATGCTCCGCGTCGGGCAGCTGGTGATCGTCGTCGCGCCGGGGGAAGCGACGACGATGTCCGGACGGCGGTGGAAGGACGCCGTCAAGGAGGCTGCCAGGACCATTGTGGACGACGAGCCTCTCGTCGTGCTCGGTGGCCCGGCCAACACCTATTCCGTAAGTGGCACCCCACCTCCTCGATCCATCAGAGTGAACAAATCCCGGCTGACGACGATGGCGACGGTAGCACTACATCGCTACACCTGAAGAATACGGTATCCAGCGCTACGAGGGCGCGTCTACCCTCTTCGGGCCCAACACGCTGCCGGCCTACATCAACCTCACCGTCTCCAACATCGGCTACCTCGCGCCCGCCTCGACGTCCACCCCGCCCGACGGGCCCTCGCCACCAGACAACCGCGGCAACTCGCTATCCTTCATAACGGGGGTCGTCCAGGACGGGGCGCCGATCGGAAAGTCCTTTGGCCAGGTGCTCACGCAGCCGGCAGCGTCGTACTCGCGCGGCGCCGTCGTCAACGCGACGTTCCAGGCGGCCAACCCGCGCAACAACCTCCGGCTTGAGGGCACCTACACGGCGGTCGAGCAGCTCGGGGCCGACGGGCAGTGGACGCAGGTGCGCAACGACAACGACTGGTTCCTCGTGTACACGTGGAAGCGGACGAACTGGCTGCTGGGCTACAGCGAGGTCGTGATCAGCTGGGAGACGGGCGCGGACGACGGGGCCGCGCCGGGGACCTACCGGTTCAAGTACTACGGCGACTCGAAGCCGCTGATCGGAAGCATCAGTGCGTTCGAGGGGACGAGCGGGAACTTCACGTTGGTTTAGGGGATGGGGCCAATCGTTGGGTGGTGGGAGTAATGATGATATTCGGTTATGAATGAGCGGGCGGTAATGCCGATGACAGCTAGCGACTTATGGATACCTTAATGCTACGAATTTCTTGTTTGAGTCCCGAAGACGAATAGTACCCATGCCGTGTGTTTCCGCATCTGCTGGCTTTTATATACATTGTTCATCAAACACGCCGTCGCAGTCCGTCATGTGGGAAGGTGTTTCGCCATCTCACGCATGTATTCCTGGTCTCTGAACATGCACGCATTCTAGCATACGAACCACATACCAAAGTTCAGCTTGGTCTCACACAAGACCCTGTCAACAGACAAATATGCCACGCTGCAAAAAGCAAAGGATCCCGCTCGGCACCGCCGTGATCCCCCCCGCCCCCCCAATAAGCTCAGTGGCTCATGGCTCACCAGGCCAGCAGACCCTTCGTCCATCTTTTCGCTTGCTATGGCTCCTTGGCTACAGGGCGCACGTGGACTGGACAAGGTGAATGCCTGTGACCAGGAGCGAGGGCGTTGTGTGGTAGAGAGCGAAGAAGGCGTCCGGATTTTTTTTTTGGGGGGGGGGGGGGGGGGGGCGATATGGGAAGCTATTTCTGGCGAAGTCTGAGGCGGCGAGAGCATGTCCGAACAACACGGGGCCCGGAGCGGGTTCGCCACTCCGCCGTCGTCGGCCGTGTCCGCGCCGACAGCCGCTGTATATAGGCAACCCTGGGCCAGGTGAAAATTCAAGAAATGTTATCAAATCTATGTCACGACACTGGCTCTTCCTTCATATAACACATATGAGTAACGATAGTCGTGAACATGTCTGCCTCACATTCGATAATGAGGAATAAGTGATCAAAGCAAAATTGCACTCCGCCTTTGAAGTCCGCTTTTCCGCTTTTGAAATCAAGGCAATGCTACATCGAAGCTGTTTTACAGTTTTATTTTCTATCTTCCTTTCTCCACCCCCAAAAGATATCATACAGCATATCCTCCCGAGTTCTTCTGTCTCGGCTCACCCGCCGCCTCGAAAGTGC
This sequence comes from Colletotrichum navitas, assembly GCF_030913465.1. Lineage (NCBI taxonomy): Eukaryota > Fungi > Ascomycota > Sordariomycetes > Glomerellales > Glomerellaceae > Colletotrichum > Colletotrichum navitas. Next base: position 156,199 of record NW_026850582.1, read on the forward strand.
CGTTCGGCAACAGTCTCACGCCCTGTGCCGTGCTCCCGCCGGGCGCAACCCAGGTGACGTTCGTCCCCAGCGTCTGGAGGTAGCTGGTCGTGGCGTTGTCATAGGCCCACTCGAAAGCGGCGGTGTTGGGGCTCAGCTGGTCGTGGAAGCGGGGCTCGGCCAAGGCTTCCGCCGTGGTCAGGTTCCTGTCGAGGACGTTGTGGATGTTCTGGATGGTCGCCGTGGTGATGCGGCTGCCGCCGGCGGAGCCGATGACGAAGTACAGCTTGCCGTCGGGGTGCTCGACGATGACGGGGGAGATGGACGACAGGGGCCTCTTGCCGGGGCGCACGAAGTTGGCGGGGCTCGGGATGTAGCCGAAGGCGTTGCTCGAGCCGGGGATGCTGAAGTCGTTCATCTCGTCGTTCATGATGACGCCCGTCTCGGGGACCATGAGCTGCGAGCCGAAGAGGAGGTTGATGGTGGTGGTCAGGGAGATGGCCATGCCGCTGGCGTCGGCCACGGCGATGTGCGAGGTCCCCGGCGTCTCGAGCGACTCGATGCCGTCGGGGTTGTACCACGAGGTGTTGTGGGTCCGGAAGTCGGAGATCTTGGAGCGGACCTCGGCGCCGACCTCGGGGGACAGCATGTCCTTGGTGTACGACGTCAGGCCGTCGACGAACGACGGGTCGCCCAGCTTCGTGCGCTGGCCGTAGGCGAAGCGCATGGCCTCGTCGAGCCGATGGACGGTCTGGTTTCTCGCGGCGGGCTCGCCGAAGCCCTCGTACCCGCTGACGATGTTCAGGGCGCTCAGGGCGACGACGCCGCCGGACGGCGCGCCGCAGGCGGTGAGCTTGTACCCCCTGTAGGAGATGCGGGCGGGCTCCCTGATGGCGACGGTGTAGTTCTTGAGGTCCTCCAGCGTCATGATGCCGTTGGACCTCTGCAGGGCCGCGATGGTGGCTTTGGCGAGGGAGCCGGTGTAGAAGGCGTCGGCGCCCTCCCTCGCGATGACCTCGAGCGTGTCCGCTAAGCGCTTCCGCGTGATGGTCTCGTTGAGCTTGACGCGGTAACCGTTGGGTGCGAAGTCGACGGCCCACGACGGGTCCTCGGTGAGGAACTTGCCGTTCGGCGTGACGCTGTCCATGTATCGGACCAGGTCCTCCGTGACGCGGAAGCCGTGGCGCGCCACCTTGACCGCCGGCGCCACCACCTTTGCCCAGGGCAGCTTGCCGTACTTCTTGTGCAGGTACTCCAAGCCACGCAGCTCGCCAGGGACACCGCTTTCGAGATGTCAGTTATTGCCGTCCGTAGAGGGTCCCGAGCGTGAACCGGAAGGGTGGGGGGGGGGACTTACCTGGCCATGCCTCCGTACATGCTTGCGCGCGTGTTGTTCCTGTACATGTCCTCGAACGCGGCGGCCGGGGCGGTCTCTCTGAAGTCGATATACTCGTAGGTCCCGTTGCTCGACCGGACGAGCATGAAGCCGCCGCCGCCGATGCCGCTGTGGTACATGCCGACGACACCGACACAGAGGACGGTGCCCACCGTCGCGTCGGCGGCGTTGCCGCCCTTCTTGAGGATGTTGGTGCCAATCCGGCTGCAGATACTGGACTCGGATGCGACGGCGCCCAGCTTCGGGATGGTGCTCTGGCTCGGGGCCGCGAGGGCGGGCTGCGCGATGCCGAACAGCAGCTGCACGAGGGCAGCAGAAGTCAAGGAGAGCTTCATGACGGGCCGGGACGGGGGGGTTAGCTGGCGAGGGCCTGTGCGAGGGAGCTGGGCTACAAGGTCGGGAGCGGGAACGACCTGGCTGGCTTCAAGAATGTCAACAGGCGCGCCCGAGTTATAATGTAAACGAGACCCGGATGGCGCAATCGTCACGGGGCAAAGTTCACCCCGATCTCGTTATGGTTCCGACTCAGGCCGTGGACCTGGTCGGGCTGTGGAATGGTTCATTTCGGCCGCCCGCAGGGCGGTGACGATCATCACCAACGGTCGGTCCGCCTTATCGCGATGGGAACCGAGAAGCAGATGTGCCTTGGGACAACACAGGCACGCACATAGTATGTGTCGTATGCCCAAGGCAGACCAATTGGGACACTGTATCTCGGCTTCCCCGCAGGGCCCAGAAAAATCACATTTCTCATACTACGTAGACTCAACAACCTGAGATAAGCTCACACAGGACCGGGCAAACTGCCTGCGGGCGTTTTTACTGCGTGCCTGAGCCTCGTCGACAAGGACCGGGCCGGTTGTGGCCTTGAAAACTCGGGTTGAACAGTAGCATCTCATGCGCGTGTGGGTGGTTGGGAAACAGTGAAGGCTGATTGGTGATGCACCACCAAGAAATATCGAGGAAAACGCCGAACGGAAACCCACATTGGAAAAGTTCAGCGGGGTTTGATATCAGATCACCTTCCTATTCCGGATAGCTCACGGCGTCCCCGGCCGCCCTCGGAGGCTTGTATCATCGCGTAGCCACGCTCCGCAACGGGCACAACAAACATACCATGGTTGATGGTTACAATATACAGAAACGCAAATCTACCTCGTTGGTGTTCCAGAAGTCGTGCTGTAGAACAAGTCGCTTTGCCAATGTGACAGGAGTCGATGCAGAACCATCATAAACTCATTACTCGTTATCCCAGCAGAACACGTTCTAGGGCACAGCGAGCTTGACTCGGGTGCCATGGAGCATCTGTGCGAGACAGGAACAAGCCTCAATGCTTTCTACTTTGTCCATAGTGGGGTGCCAAAGGCCTGGAAATAATAATCATATATTACAGTGCAACACCAATACCCCCCTTTCCCAGACTTGGCTTTCCTGAATTAAACTTATTTGTCTATGTAAACAAGTCCGACTTTTGCGAGACGCCTTCCTTATGCGTGTTGGTGCGCATCACCCATCTCCTCTCGGAATCAAGTTGAGTCTGTTTGTGACGGCGATGATAAACCCAAAGCTGCAAGCAGAAGTTTAAACAAGTATATGCGATAGCGGTTACTGTGTGAGATGCTCGACTCTGGTTCATGAATATTGTGTTGTGGGTACAACTATAGAAACTTCATTCTACCCCCGACCAAGCGAACCCTCTTCGCATGCAGGACCTTGTCAACCAACAGCTTGGCCAAGTCGTGGACTAGGGTTACCGCAGTTTCAAACCCAATGCCTCAGCGTTAAGATTCAACATCCAAGGCTGGGGATTGCCTGGTGATAGGTTGCGAGAAAGACCAAAAAGAAGAACAGGAAGAAGAAGGAAGATAGTTACCCAATAACATTATGCTTTGAACGCCTCAATCTCGGCGATTGAAAAGAAACCCTCATGTACCTGTCACATGACACTCTTGCTCGCATCATTCTATGCAGACCCAGCAAACCAGAAACCCAACGCTTTCAATGCATTCCCTCCCGTGCGGAATAGCAGACTACTACTAGGTAGCCGAGTATCCCCCGTCAACAAAGATCGTCTGCCCCGTCACCGCGGCACTGGCGCCGCTCGCCAACCACACTGCGACCCCGGCAAAGTCCTCCACCGTGCCGTTCCTTCCGATCATCGTGCGGGCCGCGTGCGCCTCCGCCTTGTCCGTGTCGGCGAGCAGGCCCTCCGTCATCGGCGTCTCCACGAGCCCCGGCGCGATCGCGTTACACAAGACCCCGCTCCGTGACCAGGCCTCGGCCTGCGAGCGCGTGAGCGAGACGAGACCGCCTTTTGCAGCACCGTAGGCGCCGCTGTTGTCGAAGGCGCGAAACGACTGTTGGCTGACAATGTTGATGATGCGGCCGCTTCCGCGCTCCGCCATCCCGGGCCCGAACGCCTGCCCCAGCGCGAACGGCGCCGTCAGGTTGGCCGCGATGGTGTAGTCCCAGTCTCCCTGCGTTATCCGCGACAGAGGTGGCCGGTGAGACACCCCGGCTGCGTTGACAAGGATGTCGGGCACGCCATGGGTCGACTTGATGCGGGCGCTGGCGTGGTGGAGATCTGCGAGATTTGACAGGTCTGCTGTTATCGATGTCGCGGGGATGCCGAGCTGGGTGAGTTGCTCGACAGCGCATGTCAGAGGCTTCGCCCGGCGCGCGATGAGAATCACCGTCGCGCCGCTCTGCCCGAGGGCGAGCGCGATTTCTTTGCCTATGCCCGAGCTGCCGCCCGTAATCACAGCCGTCCTGCCTGCCAGGCTGAACAGGCGGGTCAGGTATGTTGGTAAGGCGCTCAGATTCCTGGCCATCTTGTGCAGCGGTCTATCTTCAGCCTCTGGAGTGGAATGAAATGCTTTCTTTTCCTCTTCGTACACTACAGGACGACAGGGGTTGAATATGGTTTGGTGTTATGGTGATTTGAGATGAACATCAGACAGTGAGGGGTTCAAACGATGAAATGCTAAATTGCGAATACACGCGCACTCCTATGACTAGATGAACGCGAACAACTGGCAGTCCAAGCCAAGCAAGGACAACATAGTGCGACTCAAGGCGGGGTAAGTCGTATGCAGCTACCGGCGTCTCAAAGGCCTTAGACTTGGTAGGTCGTGAGTTATTGCCCCGGAATCGTCACACGTGATGGCATTCTGCTTCACACTATCCATTCAGAATGGTTGCTTCTACTTAGAGCGAGGGGTTGGCATGCATGGGTTAAGGCTCGCGTGAAGCGAACAACCGCTAGCTGGAAAAAGGGGGTTGGTAATTGGGTAGGATGGTTTAGTGAGTGAGCGAGCCTGAGTAGATACCGTGTGACGACAAACGATGAGTCAGGTCTCAGCCGAGGGACATAGCGATGAAGACCACCATTTGAATTTTCAGATTGAGGCGGATTCAATTGCAGAGGCTGAGAAGACTCGAAAAATGACCTTTCTGGTGGTTGGCTTTGTCGTGTAGCAACATTAACATGAGGTTGTGGCCTGCCTATTAGCGCCAGCTTAGCGCAGTTGGTTTTGAATTGGCGGAAAGAAAGTGAGATATACATGATCATGTCATACAAATAATGTTTCAACCGCCTGCGGGAGACTGGTTGAAGACGACGTCGTGCTGATCCGTAGATGCTCCGCGTATTCCTCTTCCAAGGTAAGTGTTCGTCCACGATTGATGAGTCTTTGTACACGATGATGATGAACAGTCCATGGTTGTCCAAAGTGTAGAATTGATGACGCAGTATCCAGGTGCATCATTTATTGGTAACGAATCGCAACTCCCTCCACAACACAGGCAGTCAATCCCAGTGTTAACTCCTTCAACTTATTATGCTGCACTCAGTGCAATAACCCGTAACTCCAACCATGTATCGCCAACAAACCATTCACCAATAACACTTGCTTGCCATCCAAGACACCAGCATGCTCTCCAACGGCTCTAGTAAGGAGGTATGCAGTGCATGGCCCTAAAATGTTGCTTAGGAGCGGACCAGAAAAACCACGCGAAGACCCAGAGAAACCCAATGGTCTTCCCAACTTTGCCGCTCATCTTGTCGTAAAAGCGCGGGAAATAGGCCCGGATGAAGTGGAGCAGTGCCGTCTCGCCGGCGATTACAACAAAGTTCATGTTCCACCACCAGATCTCCCACATCCAGGCGCAATGGACGCCGGAGATGTAATCGGTGCCTGCGTGGAAGATGCCGCTGATGAAGAAGACAAGCCCGTTGAGCAACCAACGCTTCTGTCCGCGGAATGGTCGCTGGCCGAGACCGACGGCGGTCATGAACATCTCGCCGAGGCCGTTGACGGGGCGGTAGATGAGCCGATCCCAAAACTTGCTCCAGAGGCGGCGGAGGCTCCAGGCCTGGCGGATGTCGCCGAAGACGGGGGGCCAATCCTCGGGCTCGTCGATGCGGAGGGCCACGAAGAAGATGGCGATGATGGAATGCACCTCGGTGTAGAAAGCGTAGGGGGACCAGACTGATTGGACGGCAAAGAAGCAGCGAACGATGACCTCGTGGGTGGTGACTTCGTTGAGGCGGCGCAAGAAAACGGTCCTTTCAATTTGGATATCATCCCAATCAAATCCGATGACTACCTGGGCGTGTTCGTTTGCGCGGTCCAAGACCCAGACAATGATGATGGTTGCGATTGTTTTCGTGATCCAACGATTCCTGTGGCCGATCCAATTCCAGAGCCTGACCACGGGCAGGCCTACGCAGCCCCAGACCCAATGGCCGACTTGTCGTACACCATCGCAGGCGTTTTTGATGTGAAGGAAGCGGTTGCTGCATTTGTCGTCGGTGTTTCCAGCAAGGACGGCATGTTCGTCGAGTTCCTCGGAATCCTCCTCTTCCACAGTAGTAGCGCGAAGTGCGGTCTTTCGAAGCTCTTCATCCGCCTTTAACAGGTGAAAGACAGGAGCAGGCCGGGACGTTTTGACAAATCGTGAGTTCCACATGATTTTGTATGTGGCGATGGCGCGTTGTCCCCAAGGCAGCTTCTTCTGCTCCTCGGTGAGACAGAACTTCTCCCAGAGAATCATGACGACAGCACCCATGTTGTGGATGATGATGACCCTGATCAGGGTGTCCTTGACCACGTACTCAAGGCTCATAGGGCTGAGGCACTGGAGGATCACGACCCCAATCGCAACGGAGGCGGCAACCCATGCTCCACGGTAGCGTTCCTTGGTGTTGAGAGCAATGGCGATGCAGGCTACGCTGAGAATATAGAGAAATGCTGGGTAGAGAAGCTCCTTGGACGCCATGTTTTGCATCGACACCCACGTCTCCCAGATGAAGAAGGTGTATAGGCTTTCGATCCAGTCCATTCTGCCATAGTAGCCGTGAGGGTAGAAGTCGGAGTACTCGGCGTACCCAAAGTCTGACCAGTTCAACATCTCTCCCAATGGCATCTCCATTGCACTCATCGCTTCCAACGTGTCAATGCTCTGCAGGGACTCCATGTTTGCGATGTTGTGATTGAAACGGATGGCGAATCCTAGCGAGTGTATCAAGGACTTTTGCTCGAACGGTGTAAGAGGAGGAAAGAAAACTGAAAGACAGGGTGGTCAAGAAGAAGAACAGAAGAGGAATAGAGTAGAGAGAACAACGCTGTCACTTCATGGCAGAAGGGAAGAGATGGAGCACTATAAATAGCCCTAATCATCGTAATATGATTGGAAAGGCTCAAAGGTTACGTGAAAACCTAAGAGCATAGGAGGCTAGAGTTGGCATACTACCATGGAAGCGGTAGTCACAACGGTTCGTTACTGAACCATAATGTACAGGCGAACCAGGCATAGCCAGGGCGGCCAGAATCAGGCCCGTGAGAAGACCACTTATAACACCAGTTTTGCGGATACAACGCCCGAAGTTTCATCCTTCGACGCGGCACAACTTGCCATTCTCATGAGGGAGTCCGTCAGCCGTATGGATTGTCCAAAACTCACTGCCGACCGCGGTAGCTGCATAGAAGACATCGTTCGGATCCCATTTGCGCTTCAACTCCAACAAGCGCGGGTACTTGGTGTCCCCGTAGAAGGATTGCTGAAAGTTCGGCTCCATTCTGTCCGACTCAGACAGGTACGAGCCCGCCCCTGGCGACACGTCCCGCCAGCGTTGCATGTCGCCGAAGGTAAAGCCCTTGCGCGCCTCCAAGATCTGATCGGCGGTCGCGTTGACTGGCCATCTGACTGACTGGATGGCGAAGAGGATGTTTTCGCGCCAGGCGGGGTTGACTGCGTTATCCGGGTTATCAGGGCTGGTTGCCTTAATATTGAATCCGACAAAAACATGGTTCGTCTCGAGCGAAATGCGGATGGCGTCGAAGGTGGCTTGCTTCAGCTCCACATCTTCAAAGTTTCGACGTGGGAAAAGACGAGAACCGCTCTGCACGTTGACCTTTTCGACCGCCTCGAGAGGGAAGAAGTCTTGCCAGGCAGGGTAGAAGCTGCCATACTGCGTGATGTTGGGAGTAAAATCGATCCCAAGCTTTCGAAGCTCGGCGAACCACGGATCGAACAAGGCATTGACATCTTCTACAGTCTTGTTCGGTGCAAAAAACGGCGTCATCTGGAAGAGAAAGTCTCCAGGACTCGGGTTGTTGGGCAGCATCACAAAGTAGGCGTACGTGCCGTTATCGGCGTTGTGGATGAACGAGTCGAAGTAGCTCCGCACGCCGGCCCAAAAGGTCTCGTTGGAGATGCCATCCGCGGTCGAAAACTTGAAAGCCGCCGCGGTCGTCGTGACGTCCGGGAAGGCTTTGACTGTGACGGAGATTGCAACACCAAAAGTCGAGCCCCCGCCACCACGAAGAGCCCAAAACAGATCCGAGTTTTGGGTGTGGTTTGCCGTCACGAGCTCGCCGTCGACCGTGACAACTTCGAATGAGAGGGCTTGGTCTGCTCCGGTGCCATAGATCGAGCTGAGGGGACTGTGTCCTCCGCCCTGGATGTAGCCTCCCATAACTCCCACTGTCTAGAAAAGAGTTGTCAGCCACACAAGACTCTGATTGAGGACCTCTTTGATAAAGTACCTCTCCTTCGCCACCAACAACCACCTTGTTGTACTCCGAAGCCACCTTGTAGATCTCAAAAGCCTGAACTCCAGTGCCACACTTGAATGCGGGACCAGAGTACCCCTCAACTGCATCGATCACCTCTTCGACATATTCGACATCTTTCAAGTAACGGGTCCAGATGCTCAGCGACTCCCCGCCACCGGACTTGCCTGAAAAGTCATGTCCCGTGTTCTTCACCACAAGCCTCACACCTGTCTCCGCGGCAAACCTAACGCCCTCCTGTACATGCTTCGGCGAAGTCGCATTGATGACATACCATGGGAAGCCACCCATGGTGCAGTTACCCGAGTCGTAGATGTTGGGTGGCAGACACGTCAGGCCTTGATATACAGGCGAGAACATCTCAATGGGATCCTCCAAGTGGATGTATGAATTGGTCCAGTTGCCCGACATTCTCGCGCAGGCGGCCGCATCGTATTCGGGGCCATTGTAGCATGCCGCCGCCTGCGGGCGCGGCTTGAGGAGGCGGTTATCGACGCGTTCGTTGAGTGACGTCCACGCTTCATCCGAGGGCCAGGCGGCGTCACCCGGGTAAACTTTACATCGTACTGCTGCTGCGAATCCGGTCGATGCCATCACGGCGCAGGGGATGAGCGATGAGAGCCAGCGCGCCATGGCTTGATAACAAGGGTACTGTTGATTGCACTCCGCAGCGGTGCCTGTCCATCTTACGTTGCGAGGTAAACTCTGTAATTCTCTTCATACTTATGTGAACAGACCCCTGGTCGGAATTCTCCCTGTCCTGGTGCGGGGGATTTCTGACGTTGCGCTCAAGCATGCGGTCTTTCGACCCGGGACGGCGATCTTCACTGGAACCAGACCGTAGCATGTCAGCGTAGCAAAACCCACCCACATCGCCACCTAGACCGCCTATCTATATCCTCGCATATGCCGAGAGGCCTCTTGTGATGGGCCAGCAGCCGAGGCCGCGCTAGAGAGAGAGCCATCAGAAATGCCTTGCCACAGAATCAGATTTCGGACTCTTCCAATTGCCGAGTTTCACTGGTTGAGAGCTCCTTTTCGTCGGATCAAAACTGGCGGTCTTTGATTACTTGCACTAGCTTGGTGCTACCGCTACCGAACGACAGAGAACACCCCTGAAACTCCTTCGACTCGACACAAATGAATGATATCCCGAGCTGCCTCAAATAGTCCCCAAAAAGCGTTGCGGCAGCCAGCCCAACAAATTGCCGCAGCGTTGAAACCCTTCAACAACAATATCCTCCCTGTAAAATCACTAAGCTTGCGCACCGCCAATTTGTGTCGTTGTGGTCGTAGTCGTGGCCGTGATCGTCGTTGTCGTCACCGCCGCTGCGGTCGTCTCTGCTGCTGTTGTCTCCATCTGTGTTTGCGGAGTTATCAAATTTCAGGCAGCGAATGCAGCTCCGCCAAATGTCAAGTTGGACCCTTGAGTGGCTCCAGGGTTGAAACCACGCGCACCTCCATTGGCACCTCCGTTGGGACCTCCACTGGGCCTCGAAGGAGGAGCCGCGTCCCATGCCTGGATGCCATCGATAGCTGGGCTGCGCGGAATCCAGACAAACGCCTTTCTGGTACAATTCTTCCCGTGGCGGCAGATGAACTGAACAAAGACCTCGTGTCGGGCGCAATCCGTAAGGAAGCTGTCCATCTTTTGGATCTCCGCTTCCGTCAGCCCCGTGACGTAAACACCTTTTATGCTTGCTCCTCGACGGTCGGAAAGAGGAGACTGGAGGGGGTCATCGCTGAGAGTGGCTTGTATAAAAGTGAATCTCTCCGTCAATACTGGATCGGGATCTGAATTGGAAAGGATCAGGTTATAAAGAGTCTTCGGTTGGCTCCAGATTCCGTAGAGGAAAATGTGATTCTTGGAAAGGGAAGTATTCGAAGAGGACTTCCTGGAAGAAGGTATTCTAGAAGACGACATCCTGGGATATTCGGATTACCACGAACGAGGGCTCGTATTCGGAACAACATGTGAAATGAGAGCAGAATGCAGTTGAAAAGAGTAAGATTGCACAGTAAGCAAGAAGTTCGGGTTTGTTCGGAATCCTGGGGCATTGAGACCAGGTTATAATTCAGCCCGTCTCCGGTAGGGCTGATCGGCGAAGAGCTGGCGAACCATTGCACACCATCTCCTCGTATTAAAGTTAAGGCGACCGCCAGGTTACGGAGCACCAGGTTGGTTGCCTCCATCCACTCGGACTGGTTATTTTTGGAACTAGACAGCCATCGCGGGAAGATCAGCAGTCCCAGGCTCCCAGTCCATACTCTGGCATAGTTGGAGACAACCTAGGGACAGGTGCCTATAACAGGCATAGTACTAGGGCTCAACGTTTGTCGAGCGGCGAGGCAGGGCTCGATATTGGGCTTCTAGTAGCTTCAGCATGAAATGATGGCCGGCGTAGACTCCTTTTCAAGACTGGAACGACCCATAGTGGAATTCAAGTAACCAGACTCGGAAGGAAGTATATCTGCTAGCTGAGTATTTATGACCACCTCAGAACGCCTGCTACCCACGGATCATTGCTCGTCAGTTGGCACTTCGCCATTGTTGCGTACATAGTAAAAAGACGACAACATTCCATACCAAGGTACCTAACTTTCCAGCTATGGACTTGAGCCCTCGCCAATCCTCGCCTACACTTCACCCGAGTGACACTCATGTGCCAGTTCTTTTAATACTCTGAGCTCTGGTTAACTATGAATTCAGTCGCATCAAAGACTTCTGAAATGCGTGACCTGGGCTTTTAAAAATGTCATTTAGTTGGTAAATGCGTGGCCGGGCCAAGACACGCATTGCTGGCTCGATGACACACTGAAGATATACGATGGAAAGTGACTCCGGAATCTGGTGGTATTTTTCATCAAAGAATTTTAAGATTACTCGGATAGTGTTTGTAAAACGCTTTTCACTTGGACTTGTCCCTTCATCAAGTAATAATATGTGGCCCCTAGACTATCGCCTGTGGTTGCTCTGCGTTACAAGGTGTCTTATATTATGTATCGAATGTGGTTATGCGTATCGTCAATTTTGAAATATACCAGGCGAAGAAGGCTAGGCCGCTAAATAGGGCCCAGAAAGATAAAAGAAAAACCAGAAATAATAGCAGATATTGGAAAGATACGTACAGAGCCCCTCTGCCTTTGTATATATTCTAAAAAAGTCTAAATAAATCCTCTTCCGACCGGAAACTTCAACAAGCGTGGTGACATGCCTGTATGTGAATCATGAATTTACGCAAAAATACTAGGGTTACTCCCATTCTAATCAGCGTCGTTTCCTTTGGATAATTTCATGTCTGGCAAGGGACGACTCAGCTTATCATATGTGTATAATGGCTGTAGTACGAAATGGATCTCATCCCGTCAACAGACCACTGTTCTTTCTACCATTTCGCCAAACTCTTCTCTTCCCAACAAAAGCATCTATTTCCATCTTTCTCAACCACAAACGTGGCTCAACTCACATCATCCAGCATCCTTGCCACTGCACCGCCCACCAAAGGCCAGCTGGTCACCGACCCGCTGGCAGAAGATGAAAAAAGTCAGTGTTGAAGTCCGTGTCTTTTGTGATGTCCAGTCTGGGAGGAATATTCGACACCGGCATGGGAATACTATGTCGTGAACACGGCCCTCGGAGGGGCGAACCAAACACCAAGCATCGTGGGGATAATCCGCTCCGTAGGCGATGTTGCCTAGATACGACGCTTGAATGACTGAACGGAGCCCGAAGAATATGACTGACTTAGTGAGTGGGCCGTCTAATATATATTGTGGCAGGAGGAGGTGGGCTCCCGCTTCGGTTTCTCTAACGAGGTTATCTGGGCCTGCTACTGTAAGTAGTTGTCACGTAACAAAACGATACCATTAGCTATGTGGACAGTAACCACACCTGTATAGCTCGTGAAAGTAGTTTGCTCAGATTGCGGATGAGTACATGGTAAAAACGGCCTGTTAGGCGTCACTACCCAGTCTCCTTCCGTTCTTTCATCCTCCCCTTGTCCTCTTCTCAAATTTCTTACAACCTCCACCCCGCATAACAACAGACTGTGCGCTACCGGCCCTCTAAATACCATGGGTTTCGGCATAGTTTGCGACCCTCACGAGCTGCACAGGAATCTTCTCCAGAGAATTATGAACGGCTAGTCATCAGTCGACGACGATCTTGTGGAATCTGTTGCGCCCACTTTCCAGGGCATAGTAAAGAAACAGCCTTGCAAGGGAACAAGGAGTCCAGCTAGATGAATAATGTGTTGTCTGTCTCTCCTAATCAGAAACTACGTTATCTCATCCGTATACCTGAGCTTCTAGGCTAAACGCACGGCACATGACTACAGGTGTGTTCTCAGACGGGGCCAGTACAGTCTTGAAGGCTAGGTAAGTAGAACTGCACCGGCCGCCAGCCTTATGCTACAGTCCGTCTTCGTTAAATTCAACTGGAAGGGTAATTCTGTGCCTAGGGGTTATCACAGTGACTTGAGTCGTTCTTACCCCCGGTCTACGAGGCTGGAGCGTTTGTCCACATCAAATTGTGAGATACGCAGCTGTCAGCGAAAGACAACTTTAAGCAGCATCCTTACGACATCAGTCGGAATTCTGGCAAGCGGCAGCCGCATTCTTTTTTACAGTTTTGTCACCAGTACTTTGCCCAGGAAACAAATGAGGAAACAGGAATGTTCGAGGCCTATTATCCACTTGATTGCTTCATTATACTGGCCTGGCTCATAGGCCGGAAAGCATTCGGAATTAGAGGTAAACTCCCAGTCGTCGCAAACAGCAAGAGCAAGATAACGGTGGAACCTTCGCGGGGAAGCATTCATCTACGAGCTCGAGTCAGGGACCACATTTGGTGCCGCACCGTTGATCTCACGGTTGAGAGCCCATGTCTAGTATGCTTTGTTTTTGATGCTAGAAACGACAAATACAACACCGGTCACGTCACCGGTGTAGTCAACGAAACATATGATGTCTTTTGCCTTATCAACCACCCCCGACCATAGCTATGAGAGAACCCGGGTTTTCGACCACGCTTCCATAGATGAACCGGTGATTTCGGATGCTCAAGTCGTTTTACATGGCCAACAAGGATGACAAGTTCAGTTTCCTGCGCCACCTGCCGCGGAACCCACGCTGTCATGCGAGACCAAATTTGGTTCATGTGTGGTCTAACCCTCTTGGAAGTCCCTTCCCAAGGCTGCGTTAGAGACTTCTCTGTGAAAACGTTCTGGCTCGGGTATGTGATTCCTAAGCGACCAGTGGATGCTGACAGGCAACACATTGGATGGTGCCCCCATGAAAAGGCAGAACCAAGCTTTGCAGCGGCTGGTGGACCAACAAGACTTCATCACGTATTTGACAATATATGGAAGCTGAAGACAAACATGTTTCGTGTCAGGGCTGTTCCTAATCCCCAGTTTCTATCAAGGTCATAGTGCCGCCCCTTTGCCAACAAGCATCCAAGGTGCCATCTTCGTAGTAGACTACACCCCCTTTCTCCTTTATTCTACCCTAAACTATTTGCCGAGATCTTTCCAACTACTTTCGAGGCGACTCTACGTTGATAGCGTTCGCAATTTGAGGCACTAGCTATTGTAATACTCGTTAGTGTCCTCCATTGGTAGCGTTTGCAAGACCGCTACTCGTTCCATGCTGCCTTTTCCGTCTCCTTCTCACGTGGCGATGAGAGGTGGGTGGTGTGATCCAGTTCCTCGGAACGACACCTTTCCTAAAAGGAGGGACTCGGCGACAAAGCCGTCGATGGTCCGCTACCACAATAGTAGGTGACAATAGAACAAGGCTAGGTCTTCCACGATTCTCATCCCAATAATTTGACTGATCGAGCCACAGCCAGAGCCGGGAGAGAAAGGGGGATAGAGGAGAGGCGGCAGAATGTTCCGGCTAATGGCATGGCCCCTCTCTCACAATGGCAAGCCCAAGTCTTTTCGGCCGGAAAGGTATCTAGCCTACTTGGTCTGCAGAGTCCTCGCCTTTGAGCTCTCGGCGCTGCAAAAATAAGCCAGACGAAATTCGGGCTGGAGCTTCAATGACGCTTTGGCTAGCGCATATCGATGGTAATTGACAACATCGAGTCTACAGGCACGGACAAGAGGGATGGCTGTAGCTGGTGTTGAGGCCGGGGCTTTGCTGGGACTATGGTATTATTGATCAAAATGGCGTGATGCAGCACAGTCGCGTGGCAGCAGCAGCCCGCGATGCAGAGCACTGGCAGTGTGGCTTGCCGCCGGCGACTCCATTGCCGTTCAAGAACTCCTCGACATGGCACATGGGGATAGCCTCTAACCTTTTCTTTCACCAGAAGGGTGATCAATGAGTGGAACGCTCTGTGCCATCTTCGATAGTCTCTTCGAAGGGCTCAAACTTGCCTGGAGATGAGTAAAACTATCGAAGCATTGTTCTGACGAAAAGACGGGTCCATCCATGTAATTCGTAGTGATGAAATTTTGATGGGCTGATTTGCGACGTACAACATCGACCCATGGCACCATTGATGTTATCTGAAGTCGGCCAGTGCAGTTACCATCGGCTTGTACCGTCGATAAAATAGGTGAAAAACATACTAACTGGGATGGGAACCTTGGTCCAGTCGCTTCTTGAGACTAGTTGAAAGACTGATCCACTCATCGGACAAGGGAAATCGAGTCCCATCCTCATGCAGTCTGGGCTCCCTTTGAGCATACTTTCAACCGTCGTCGTTGTTAGGTTGCGATTCAGGCGTACTTGCTGGATCGCAGCAGCAGCTGTCCCGAGGCTGAAAGGAACGATGACAATGTTTCTAGGTTTTGGTGCCCTGTGTCTTGTAACAAATCTATGTCTTTATGGCTTGATGTGATACTGCTTTAGAAGAATCGGGCTGCGTTATTTGGGCGGGCTTCAACGGTGCTGCAGTCAGTGGCGTGGCTCGACAGGAGTGGATAGGATACCATATCGGAGGTTGTGGCTGATTATGTGCCGCACCGCAATGAACCTATCAATTGTGCTTATGTTGATTCCAAACGACTTTGGGGCCGGCCTGCTCGTCTGGAAATTGTTTACACGTCAGCCAGAGTCATCACATACGCATCGTCACCAATTGCTGATCTCTGGCTTCTCTTGGCTCTTATCGGGCTAACCAGATAAGTAAGATAGCTTGCCTTTTTCCGGTGGCCAAAGATCCGGCCAGACTTTCCAAGTGGACGTCGATCAGTAGCGGGCCCCCTCTATGGTGTCTCACCCCTGGAAGCTTGGCCTGTTGCGTGATGAAAGCTGTGGCCATATTTCCGGTGATGAAAGAAAGAGAAATGGCGGGCGAGGACGGGGATAAAGGTGTAACGCCCGGATGCGACCAAACCTTCTTGGAGCCTGAGACGGCTTGTCAATGGGGCTGTCTCGGCTCTCTAGCCGTAGCCGTCGATCCCGACGGATGGGCTCTTAGGGGAATCCTGGCTTATTCTTGGCCACCGACGGACCAATGCCGCGTTCGCCTGAGCGAACCCTCCACAATCGACTGGCGTTCTACCAGACTGCTGATTCGTCAATCCCCCTCGTCTGAAAAAAGGTAGGCCGCAGGGGAAAGACCAACACACGAACGCGTCGGGTAAAGTTGTTTGTCCTGTCAATATTTCCTGAGGCGCTAAAGTCTTCGCGGACTCTCCCCGCCCTTCTCGGACTCGCAGCTGCCCAGGAAGGGAGGGACGGGACAATACTCCTTGTAAATGACCACCTGTGTGTTTGCCCGCGGGATCACGTTGCATTCGGTTCCCAAGATGAGGCCACGGAACCGGGATACGATCCCCTTGAACTTTCATGTGGGCATATGGCGTAGCCGAGGATACGACTTTGCCAGGAAGGGCGAGAGAAGAAGGGAAGCGAAAAATGCGCGTCATGTCAGAACCGTCCTCGTGTATCTGCTCTCGGCACGCCTACTCTGTAGATAAGGAGATGTGATGTAGTAAGGCCGATGAAGATGTCTTACAGAAGCATACCTGATTCATTCGTGAATCACGCATGGTCAGCATTGCATTTACACGTCTAGCGCACCACACGAGTATGGTCATCCATCATCTAAATGACCCTTCGCACCTATGGCCGGCCGGTCGGCTTGTGGGGTCAGATATCAGTTGTCAAAACGTTGGGGAACGAAACTTCTGCATCTCCGATCCCTGCCAAAAGGCAGAACTTTTTTCTCCTTTTCTTTTTGAGAGACAAACTCCATACACCTACCTGTCTCGGCTGTCGCGAACCCATCACACAGGAATCTCAAATGCGTCTATTTGCCCTTCTCCGCACACACTGACACCCAGCGATCTTGGCCCTTTTGGCGGTGCCAAAACGCCAGTCTAATTTGTTTGTAAAAACTGAAACAAACTGGTCTAGCGATGAGAGGATATCAGACTACCATGTCCTATACCGGTGCGTTTCCGCTTCCAGAGTGGCAGTCCCACGTGTGCAGGGCCCCCAGTGCATACGGCCTTTTCTGGGTACCGTGGCGCGCACCACTGTATAGTTTCCTAGAGCTGCTCCAGACACGCCCCCCCCCTCATCCTCATCCGATCCATCTGCAGACCCGACGTCTTTCATTGTTGGACTTGAATTCACTTATCATGCCCCGGTTCCCCCTCCCTCTGTGACACTCGTGTACGCACTTGCTTCTTCGACGCTGCTCCCAACGGTGTTCCACACATTCCCGCGGGTTGACGAGGACGAGGACGAGGACGACGCCGGGACATTTGAAGCGAGCAGAATTCATCGCAGCCGGAACGTGGAGTTCAGGCAACGGAAGGCCCTTAAACTATGCGAACTGCAACGATCTAGATCTCCAAGATCCCGCGTGCCAATGGGCAACATTTTGGAGTTGCTCGGCAAGACCGACAACCTCAGTGACCCCGAGCCGACTCTCAACAGGCAAGCGGCTGTCCTGGGTATGGTTCTTTCGTTTATGGTAAGTGAATCCCCCTGCTTCAACTATGGCGGCATCCCTTAACACTCGCAATAGACTGTGGCATGGATCTGTGGTGTCTACCGACTTTATGTTCGCTACTTCATTCTTCGGTGTCCGGGATGGGATGATTACTTTGTCATACTATCTATGGTATGTGACATCCCGTGGATGGAGTTTGATTGTTGATGTCTAATCTTCTCAATATAGCTCACAAGTTTACTTCTGTCGGCCGCAACTTGCGTTGGTATGTTTCCAACCCCATTCCACCCGTCGTTGATATGTGCTGACTTTCCTGATATAGCTACGGAGTATGGACTAGGAAAACACTTCATTTTGCTTGGCATCAATAACATGCAGGATTTTATCAAAGTCTTCTACGTGTGCAACGGCGCATATCCCATGGCCACTGCTCTCATCAAGCTGGCCTTACTCTTCCAGTACCTTCGTATGTTCGAGCGCGGCACCAAGTCGCGATACATAACCATTATCTTCATCTACATTACCGCCGCTTGGGGTATCGCGTACTCCTTCCTCGCCTGGGTCCCGTGCATACCCGTATCGGCCTTCTGGGACATCGCGGCGACGACGGAGACACGATGGGCCTTTGGCTCTCGCGATCCCGAAACCTTTGCTCGTAGCTTCGAAAGCCATGTATCAATTAATGTGGCGTTGGATCTGATCGTGTTCGCGATACCCATTCCCCTGTTCTTAAAGGCGGGTCTCCGGGCGAAGTCTCGGGCGAGTTTATTTGGCCTGTTCATCATGGGCGTGCTGTGAGTGTTCCCAGGCCCTGGTTATTCTCGTCAATAGGCTATATGCTGACTCGCCCACTCGGCAGTGTTAACATTCTTGGCATATTCCGTGTCATTGGTATTGCACGTTCTAGAGCCGGTACATACCCGACTCTCGACCCCAGCTGGTATGGCTGCACTCCCATCGTGCTCGCTGCCGTCGAAGTCAACCTAGCGACTATCTGTGCCTCACTCCCAGTCTTCTGGCCTAACCTCCAAAAGAACATTGGCCAGATCTTCATCACGAAAGAAGTCGAGATTACTTCGGAGGTTCGTCGCTTCAGCGCCCTCCAAGACGCAGAGGCCACTGCAGAGCTTCGTGAATTCTCACCACAGACACCGCTCAAGGCTCTTGATAATAGTCCGTGGTACACTGATACCCGGATCCTGGCAAGACCGACGACAGAGGCCGAGGTCGCGTCGAAACGACTTGCTTCCAGGCCGAGCGAAAAGTCGTTGTTTTCGGACGGATTGAAGAAGATTTCAGATGACCAGGAGTCGCAGGATCGGCTAGTTTTGACACCATCCCGTGGCGGTATGCGGCCATGAATATAATTGATTGTTTATTTCGAAGTTCTTGTGGGTTCGTGTGCTGATCGCACTGTGTTTACGCTCATCCTATCATCTCGTGTGTTATTATGAAAGGTCTGTTCAGCATGATTAGCTTCGCTCGTCAATACCGGCTCGAGCAGCCAACAGATACCCATTTTCCTCTTATTCTAAATACCTAGATAAACACACATCAATACAAATTCAATGCTTGCTCCCTTGCAACTGTGACTGCGACATATGGTCTAGACATGCGACTGGGTCATCAATGGTAGCGTTGCTTCCCGTCATGGATATCATCGGTTGCGGTATGCCTGACTCGCAAACTAGGAGGAGTGGGTGGGGGGGCTCTGTTTGCAGCTAGCTTCATACCGGAGCCGCATCTGGGGACAGCATTATAGATGATAAGTTTGGTCTTTATCGATCAATTCGGATCTCAGAGTGGCTTTATATAAAGATCACAGCTTTTTCTTCGATAGGGCTAAACGCAATTGCGAATTAATATCGGATTTGTAAAAGGTGCCAAATGCAACCAAGTTACAACATCAGCTATCACCCACGTGGTACTGATACTGACAGTAAAGATAAGGTGGGCTCCACAGAGACCTATTGCGAATGCCTGACTAGCAACGGGTCGCCGACCCTTGTCCTAGTGAATTGTTCAAGTCACAGAGGTGGGCGAAAAAAGATATCAGATACTATCGTGATCTTATCTTCGTTTGCTCCATGAATAAACCAAGAAAGTGGCCAACGAAGTAGAACTATAAGCTGATTACTGAACGAGATCATTCCAGTCTTAAGGAGGCTATTAGGGGTTTCCGAGCTGGGTGCGAACAACCACTCCACTGTTTTTTGCTTGCCTCCACAAGAACTCCTTACTTACGGAACATCGTCCGTAATCTTCTTGCGGGTCGGCAGCGTGGCAGAGAATAACACAGGCAATTATCCCCTGCATATATAATGTGGATCGAAAGTTCCTGACCACCGCGAGTGCGTAATTACGACTGCAGCTGGGCCCTGCGAACATGGCTGCAGAAGGTGTGTAAACCGTTATCGATTCGGACAACGCCCGTCTGACAGGGCTGTATGCCCTCAAATCTCGACTATGATGCAACTAGTTTGGTCTTCGGCTAGGGTAGCACGGCACGGAAGTGTAGATGGGCCTGACACGGTGGGTAGTGCGCGAAGCTATGGGGCAATATCAGCGGGCACCATGCCCTTTTTAGTAATGATCATCACATACCGAGTCTTTCGACGACGTTAGTCCCGACTTGAGTTCCTGAATATATCATTTATCGAAGTCGATAATTTTTAAGAGTATGATATCATCCGGAATAGCGACTCTTTCATCCTTGAACGCGTTTCGGTGCTGTGAAGTCTCCAGTGGTTGGTGGACTTTGTTTTTCTTTTTCTTCTTCTGCCCAGGTGGCTTCATATCAAATAAATTGACAAACTCGACACGCTTCAAAGCATTAATCAAACAGCCCTATATTGAGTAATCTAGTACTACTGTGCATAAGGGCTAGAGAGATTGTTGACTGTTAGTCTCAGAATGGTGTAGCTGGCTATCATTTAGCATCAGAATTGCCGTATTACATCTGAGATACAGATGCATGTAATATTACGTCTTAGTATCACATCAAATACTAGGAAGCCCGTGCAACATGTGGCAAACTGACCTGAACCTCAACAGCTCACGGGAGGTAATATCTATTCGTGGGGATGAGCTGTTACTGTCTGGAGCAGAGCCTTGTAGCCAGGGCTAACAGCGCCTGTCAGGAGAAATTGGTAGAACGAAATAATGGTAGCAAAGTGCCTGATGACAAAAATTGACTAGCCTGCCGCATGCCCTTCGCATAGGCTCTGTGGATCTGTGTTCGTTTACACACTGAGAGATCGCCGTGGGTCTATGTTAAAAAATCACCTCAGTCTTGTCAAATGGGGTACTGATTATTGGTCAGAGGTCAGTGAGAAAGGAAGCTCAAAGATGATCGGCCATAGGGGGCCTCGTAAGCTCCTTGCTTGGTACGGAATTCGTTACGACCATGTTCATGTTTTGGAGGATGAGAGCCTCGACTTCTACCGGGTTTTATGCAGCTTACCGTTCAACAGGCGAACCTGGTCCAGAGGGTTCTAGTTTCACGTCGTGCATAAGGCAAGCTAGAAGAACCACGGGGACTGTATTTTCACCCTTAGCTTAGGTTAGGGTAGCAACCTTTGAATTTCAAGTTTTGAAGTAAGAAAAGGCTTGTATCACACTGGCAGACATAAAATCTAGATACATCCCCTCACGATCGGCAAGGTGTGCTGGGATGGTTTCTCAGGAGGTTCCTCTCGCATGGCAATTAGTTATCATCTTTGAGAGCCTACATGCGGCCCTACACATGAATTTGAAAGAGGTTGAAATTGAGTATGTGTCGGGTTCTCTACTTCAGCTACACTGGAGGGATTCATAACTGAATTTCGTGACGAATGAGCTGTAAGTGTGTGCTCTGTACTTGAAGTGTCCCCTACACATTCTTACGACGTCATGATCTTTACGTGGGGGCAGACTCTCAAAAGCCAAGCCGTCGGTAAGAGAAAATGGAGGTTAGTGAGGCACTGTTTATCTTAGGGTTCACTGCCATTAGGTATGCTGTGATTGATAATTAGTAGCCTAATCGATGCCGTCTGTCTGGATCGGGGTAAACATTTGCCAGCCGAGCTGATTGTGATACAAACTAAAGAGAGGCCGGTGAGACATTAGTAGCCTTACTGGTATCGATGCCATTAAATATAAGCCGCCTGATTTACGTCCCATGTTGAGCAATCCTCTTCCCCAAAACTTGACCACCCCTTCCCGAGTTTCCAGATCTGCTGTCTTGCGAGACCCGACCGTATCGAAACGTCACGCATGCTGCTCTTCTACCGCCGATGAGCAGTTCGTCTTCAACATGATCTCGGTACTTTCTTGATCCTTTAAGCGATCATGATGACGAACGCTGCAGAACTGGTAGCTCGGGAAGAAGAACTACAGAGAAAGTCAAGCTATGAAGAACAAGAGAGACTGGCACAGGAGAATCACCATAGGTACATCGGAAGAGACACGTTCATCGAACTTACCTTAATGTATATTCTGATTACGCTCGGTAGTTCTAAATATCTCCCAAAACTATACTTCACAGACAAGTTCCACAATGCAGGAAGCTCTGCTTCGGAACTTGTTCTGAAGGCGCTTGAAGACGATCTCGATCCCAACACGCTTTGGATCTATGAGGATATTGGCAAACACTTGAGAACTGCTCTGGTGTTTCCTCGTGTTGGCATTGCCATCCGATCTGAGAATGAAGAATACAGTGTATCATACAAAGATGGATATGATTCGATCGTCCGGCGCCAACATGTTACGGAGTTCAAAACAGGTCGAGTGGTTATTGTCTGAGGACTATATTTAGCGATCCTTCTACATTGGGGCCATCTTTCTCTGTGCATGTGTATAGTCCATTTGACATCGTTCAACTGAAACTCGATTGATATTCTCCCACTTATCTCCAAAAGCTTCAATCATATCTCTGCGAGCCAACCGGAAGTTCCTGTTCAGGTATTAACCCTGTTCATTCAACACCGGCGATGTTCTTGACAGAATGAAGGGACTCATTACTACGCAACGAAACCTCCCTTTCTGTCAAACATGATGAAGGACACGACGCATATTTGATTGCGCCTGAGGCTCAATACATGAATAGTTCCATCCTGCCCTTACACTTTTCAAGACGCCGTATTGTAGACGTGTAATTGTCAACGGATGGCTGATTCCGGTCAGCAATTGCAGCGGGGCCCAGGACATAGGTGGAGTCCGGATGTACCTTCGGTGTGTTTTTATTACCATTATTCCAAAACAGAAAATTATTATGAGTCATCTAGACATGAGTATTGTGAACGATTTGTGGAGTCAAAAGCCGTACCCAACTCAAAGCTCCAGCTCATCAGGCCGAGGCGGCGCTCCAATCGTTAACCCCCGCTCCGAGGGAGGTTCCTTGACACATCGGCGTTGTGGCAGAGTGGTCTAATGCGCAAGACTAGAAATCTTGTTCCTTCGGGAGCGTCTGTTCGAATCAGGCCAACGTCGAATACTTTTGCCTCTTGGGTCGGTGAGTAAGCTTCCCCGTCATTTTCACTGGGCCCAAAGTCTCATCGTTGTTGAACTTCCCGACGGCGAAATGTCCACATTGTGTGTTTTCTCAGCCGGGTAGAAAGTGGAAACTTGACTTTCATTTCTCCCGCTTTTTGTCACCCAATACTTTCACACCGAGACCGAAGGCTTCTTACCTAAGCAGTTGAACCGCTGTAACCTCTCGACATCACTTTTATATAATAACAAAGACAGACCGCAATTCCTCTTGGACACCTGCAATCGTAACAGTCGATCTAGTCAGCCTTGTAGCGGTGCATTGGTTGTCACTAGAGGGGTTTGGTTTCAACGTCACAGACCGTGGAATGGAGCTGGCGTCGCTATTGCAAGCTTTTATAAACCAGTATTAACTACTACTATCATGCTCATAGAAAGGCACGGGTCAATGCCGTGGTTTATCTACTATACTCAGAGAGCCACCATGGGCCCCCTACTTTTCTGGCAATACGAGTAGGATACTAGGCCAGGGGAGACTAGACATTGTCAGTCAATGGACAGAACCTTATTCGAACCAAGCGTACATTCCAAAGAGAAATATGCAAAGGTCACGAGCAATCTTTCCATGCTGCTTCCAGCTATAGTCATTGAGCCATCATGTTTCCGGAAGGCAGAATGAAGCGGTCGACTAGCCCCCAAGTGCCCAACTACAACTTGGCTTCGGCGTCCTTCATGGAGATCGCAACTTCGCAAGTACGTTGGTTGATATATATGCTCGTTTGTCCCACACCTGACAGCTCGCCCCTAATCGTCGCTCATTATGCGGTGGTCACTGCCGGCTGGTCTCGAGTCTACGATCCAAGACATGACTTCCCATGACTCTCGAGACCGACACGGCGGTTTCATGAAGCGTCCTCTGCATCCGGACAGGAGGGATGAACGATTGGGACAGGTTCGTCTGCAACACAGAACCCCCCCCCCCCCGCTTTGTATCGTGCTCTCCCGGGCCGCACGCTGACCCGACACACCTGTTGAAGATCCGGAAGAGGACTGGCGGGGAATGTGAATGAACGACTTGCCTGCCAACCTAAGCGATCGATCGAATCATCTGAGACCAGCAAAACTCCTCTTTCCACACGCGCGCCCACCAATGGCTCTTCTGAGCCGATAACTCTGTCAACTAACCCCACGCTTTCTCCGGACCGTCTGTCTACCCTTTCTTTTTCGTTCGTCCGTACGCGTTTCTGGGACCCGTCGTGCTGGGCCTCGGGTTGCCGACGCGGGCCGCCAAATCGGGATGTGTGACTGGCTAACCACCTCCTCCCCCCACCTGATCCTTGAGACGGCTTGCTCTCTTACACCAACTCAATGCATTTCGCAAGGCTGCGAACCGATGTGGCTGTCATCATAACTTCAACTTGGCTCCCTATCTCCTCCAGACAAAGCTGGGACGAAATGACAGACAGGGATATCTCAGTTCAAGAGAAGCATCTCGCAGTTGGTACATTGCGTGCCAGCTTACTTCACTCCCGAGCAATCACCCCCGGGCCGATCAACCCCAGACCGTCGCCGGGCGCTAGATATCCCCCCTCATCCTTATCTCCCCGACCTGCAATATTAGTTAGTCCTAGTCAGCTCGGCTGCGGAACGAAACCGACTCGCCCAGTCTCCCAGATTCCTACTAAGAAAAGGAGACTCAGGGCTCGTCGCCATACCATCTCTGGAGTCGTTCCCTCCAACCCAGTCAGCCTGGACTCTCACGCCTGTCCAGCTATTTTGTCAAAGCAAGAGAACGTAAAGGGGGCGGGAAGAATGAACAAGAGGGAGAAAAAGCTGAATAGGATCTCGTGAAAAAAAAAAAAAAAACCGATAAAGACCCCAATGCATCCCTGCATTCTTCGCGACAACGGCCATGGACGCCACCCATTTCCCCCGTCGCCGTGCCCCCTCCTCCGCCTGAGGGACAAACATGGCTCTTTTAGCCTATGCGCTTCAGCTATTTATACCCCAGGCCTGGCCCTTTGTTCCTATCGCTCGTGTATGTCGCGACCGTTTCCACGTGGCGGCGGTCCCCCTTTGTCGGGTGAGTTTTCAGACGCTACACAATCCGCCATTCTACGGTCATTGTCTACATTGATGGGGATTCCCCCCTCCCATCCCCCTAAGGATAAAGGGGCCCGGTACGCGTCTCTATATCATGCACATCGTGCACCGGTCCTCCAAGGCCCTTCGCCCCGTCCAAATCAACTGGCCTCCTGCTCCCCCCCTCTTGAGCCTCTTTCACCGTAGCTGGCGACATCCACAATGCTCACCTCAACATTCCTCCTCGCCTTGGCCGGTGTCGGCCCCTTCACTCCTACCCTCGCCGCCGCCGCCGATGAAGACGCGCCCCAGAAGCCCCTGAACCCCGACGCCGCGAACCCATCCCCACCGCGGCCCTCCGTCCCGCTCCTCCCCGGTGCTGGGTCCCACATCCTCGCCTTCGGCACCGTCGCCGCGTCCTCCTCCACCGTTTTCTGCTCGCCCTTCGAGAAGGTGTGCGACGGCAAGTGCATCCCTATATCGGGGGCCTGCTGCGACACCGGCCGCGGCGGCTACTGCGAGGAGGGCAACTACTGCCTCGCCGGCGGTTGCTGCAAGACCGGCAAGACGTGCTCAGGCCCGCCGCAGGGGTGCGGCGCCGGTAAGGTGCTCTGCAACGGCCTCTGCATCCCCGTCGGCACCGTGTGCTGCCCGTCGGGCGGGTACTGCGCCGCCGGGGAGACGTGCGCGGCGGACGAGGCCTGCGTCAAGTCCTCCGGCGGCGGGGGTGACGATGGACAGTGCGAGGCCGGCAAGGTGGTCTGCGGGAGCGGATGCATGCCGGCCGGCGAGGTATGCTGCTCAACGTACTACTGCAACGCCGGGGAGACGTGTGCGGCGAACGGCAAGTGCAACACGGGCGGCGGTAGCGGTGGCGGTGGTGGCGGCAACGGCGGCGGTGGCTCCAAGTCCCAGTGCGAGACAGGACAGGCGCCGTGCGGTGCCGGGTGCATGCCCAAGGGCGTGGTGTGCTGCGAGACGTTTTACTGCTTCGAGGGGCAGACGTGCGCGGCGAACCGCAAATGCCGGAACCCCAGCGGCGGGGACGGCGGGGAGAACAACGGGTCCGTGACGTCGTCCAGCCCGCGGCTGATCCGGACGACGACGACGACGACGGCGCGTCCCGTGTCCACGACGGCGTTTGCGAACGAGCCGGAGCCGATAACGACGACGACGACCACAACGACGACGTCAAAAGAAGGGGACGATGATGTCTCAACTTCGACTTCGGCCGTCTTTACCCGGACGGCGTCCACGGAGGCCACAACGCCCACGACGGGGACTGGGCAGACGACAGGGTTGGCGGCGCCGAGCACTCCCGCCAATGGAGGCGCCGGGCGCGTTGCGAGGAATATCGAAGGCGCGATCCTTGTGATGGGCCTGTTCGCAGCAGCGCCGCTGGTCGTCTGAGGGTAGATGTCGTCAGCGTGGAAAAAATAGCTTGGGGATCACGATCGACGAGCACAAGATACCAAAGGGCGTTTTTGTTAGAAAGAGATCAATATAACCTGTCGTCGTTCATCTATAATCTGAATGCGTAATGTTCATTCCCGGACTACCTTGAATACGCTTCCCAACGCCCGAATGATCCTTTTTGCCAAACTCCAAACTTTTTCTTGCCTGTGATGTAAACCTCAAAAATGACCCGATGCCATGCGTATGTGATGCTGACTACTGCCGAGCAATGCTGCCTGCATCCCCGTGATACAAGTTTCGTGAGTATCCTATAGATACCTGGGCCTCATCCACTCGACGTTGCGGAGACCCAGGTTGAGCCCGTTGCTGGCCCACCACCTGCGCACCTGCTCCTGGTCACCGATGCTATCCTCCAACGCTTCTTCAATGTCGCACGTCCTGTACTCGACGCGCTGCTTCCGCCCCTCCATGCCTTCGAGCTCGCCGTATGCGAACTTGCGCCACCATTCCAGTACGCCAATGTGCTGGTGGATGGTTGGCTGGACGAGCACCTCGCCGTCAAATGCAAGCTTGTCATCGCCCTTCAGTTTCCGCCAGAGCTCAAGGACACCGACCTGACCCCAGCGCGAGGCAATCTTAGCTACGCCGTCCCCGTGGGCGACGGGGATGCCGGACGCCATCCACCATCGGAGGACATCCACCTGGCCATGCTGAGCGGCCCACAAGAGCGACTTGCCGGGCCTCAGCACAATGGTGTCATCCTGAGCGGCGGCGTCACGCCACCACTCGAGCACGAGGAGGTGGCCCTTGCCGCTGGCCTGCTCAAGCGCTGCTTCGGTGAAGCGGAGCGGCAGACCGGAACGGCGCCACCACCAGTCGAGAACCTGGACGTAGCCGTTCTTGGATGCGCCGTCGAGGGATTCGGCATCGTAGCACTGTTGATGGCGGCCGCGGAAGTACCGACTCTCCTTCCAGTAGTCGAGGACATCGGGGCGGCCGAAGTAGGCGGATGCTTTGGTCGGGAGGACTTTGCCGTCAAAGGCCTGAAAGAGGTCGGGTCGGTTGGCTTCCATCCAGGTGAGCACTTCAATGAGCGAGAAGCGGATGAGAAGTTTGATGACGAGGGCTGGGAGTTCGTGGAAGGTTGGTGGGGACTGGAGGAGCTTTTTGCAGATGGAAGTCGAGTCGCAGGTGAGAACAAGCCATTCGAGCTCGTGCTCGTAGACCTTGAGCGGGTTGTTGGGGTCCCTGGGCTGCAGCTTCCAAGGATGCGGCATGGGCAGGTTGGTGAAGATGCCCAAGGCCTGGGCGAGTTCCCAGTCGCCGGCGTAGTCGAGAATGATGGTCCAGATCTCGGGCGGCAGGTTCGAGTAGACTCGCGGGTCGCCCGAGGCGAGGTAACCGAGGTGCGTGACGACGTCGACGTCGCGGCCTAGCCCGAGCAGGTCGGCCTGGTTTTTGATGATACCAAGCACGTCGTTGAAGCCGTTCCAGTTGACGATTCGCTTCGGGTTCTTGTGGGAGCCGTCGTAGTGCCACAGGATGGGCGACATGGCGCGAATCCACGGCCACTTGCTGTTGATCTTGTTGAGCTGTCTCTTGGTGGTGGGGTTCTCCCACATATGGGTGCTCATGCCGGGAACAAGCAGTATCTTCTTGGCCGTGTCCCAGCCTCTCAGAACCTCGAGGAGGAAGGTGTCGGCGATGCCGACCATCATCTTGGCCATGTTATCGGCGTCGATGGGGGCGAGGACGAGCAGGTCGGCCCACTCAACCAGCTCAAAGGCCTGCTGGCGGTAGAATTCGACATCGTCGACGTCGGCCTCGGAGCCTGCACGCGAGGGGCCGAGTGGAAGGGTCATGGAGCGATTCTGCATGGTGATGACGGTCTGGCTGAGGCGGGGGACTGCGTCATCAACGATGGCGCGCATCTCAATAGCGGAGCTTTTGGAGAGGCGGACGACGAGGGTCTGGGCCCATGATATGTCGCGAGGGCCGTTGGCGGCGACCAGCAGGTGTAGTTTCCGATCGCGAGGCTTGAAGTGGAGGGACGAGGAAGAGGAGGCGCTCCGCGTTATGCGCAACGGTAAGGGATCGGGGGGATCCATTGACGCATGCTCTGGTGGCGGTCGAAAGGGGAGATGGCGAGGGTCGGGGCCGTTTCGAGGACGGCGGGTTCGTACGGGCTGTTTGAGGTCGTGTCGATATCAGACAGATCAAAAAGTGGCAGGAGTCGGAGTAGCGGTAGGTTGTTAGATCCAAAGGCTGGATTGGGCAGAGACGATTTCGAGATTGTTCGGGTCGGTCGCTAGAAGAGAGATGGTGAAGGAAGTCGCTCAGCAGATGGCGGTGGTGAAGGAAGAAGGAGGTCGTAAAGACAAGAAAGCGGGTGCGATGGTGATGGTGGAAAGACTATACTATACGTATTGGATCGAATCTCAGTGGTGATGCAGAACGGGTTTGTCGGCCGTCAGTGGCGGTAGTGTGTTTGTGATGTTTGCGGACTGGGTAGTTTGCGGTGTGTGCAGTGCAGCAGCGACGGGCCAATAATTTCCGGGAGGTGCATCCGCAAGGCCTTGCGGGATAGGTACGTGCGGTAGTCGGTCAAATATTGGGTTAGGAAGCCAGGTCGGCCAGTAGGAAGGGTTGCGGGCGACGGCGGGAAGAAAACGACATGGATCTGGGCCGCAACATGTGGCATCACCATGACATGGGGGATCGAGTTCCTTAATTCCACCTTTGGGTTCGACGTGTGCGTGGGACCGTGCTGGTCGTCGGTGGCCGGGAACAAGCAAGGGATAAAGGTAGGGCTGGACGCTGGATGCTAGACGCTAGACGAATGGACGTGTTGCGGTGGCAGACAAGGGTCGTTCCTCGGGCGTGGCAGAGGGGAGAAATGACACTCGTCGTGTCGTCGAGTCGAGTCGTGGAAGTCAAGCCGAGACGAGACGTAGCAGACAATGGAGAACCGGAAGGAACAGGACGAAGGAGTGGGGAAAAGTGCTGCAGGGGGTAGGGCAAAGGGAAGGGACGTTGGCAGAAGGGGCGATACGAATGTACAATGTAGGTAGTATCTAGTGTAGAATGCCCAATGGGCGTGGGATGTACCTGGAAGCGAAGATACTTTGCTAAGGTAGCTACCTACGATGTACCTACGCACTACGCACTTGCCTGCCCAAGGTGCTTAGGTACAGACAGTAAGTGCCCAACGGCAAATCTCCAGTGCCCTCCCTTGCCTTGTGCTTGGCCACGCTGCGCTTCGCTGTTCTGTTCTATACGCCTCACTGCTATCAGTTACCGCCTATATATCCATGTTGTAGTACTCCGTAATCATACTGCACACTACTGAGTATATGCTGGATTTGCAGCGGTTGCATGATTGGAAATGCAGATATGATAACCGAGAGAAAGGTCAGACGCTGCCGCCAATCAAACCGTGGATGCTGGTCCAGCGGACGCTTCATTACCTAATCACCCCCGCCTTCTGCGTGTGTGGTTCCCGCTCTGTCTGCGCCCGCTACGTCACCACCGCTCTTTCCGTGTGAGACAGACACACGACACACGAGGAAGGAGGTGCGGCCCAATCCTTTTTTTTTTTTTGCTGCTGCTTGGACACGTACCTCAGCTCAATCTGCGCCTTCCTTCCCCCTGGATCTGGATGAAGAAGGAGCAAAAAGACACCGCCATCCGGAACATTCCCTCCTTTCCAGCTAAACCAAATATCCCACATCATCACCACCACCATCACCACCTTTACCCGTCTCACATCTCGCATCATCACCTCACTAAACCCCTTGACACTCTGCCTCTTCATCATATCGCCATCGTCATACACGCCGTGGGGCTGTCATCCTCCAACACCGCCAGCACATCCTTGCTTGCCTTACGGCACACCCGCAAGATGCTGTGTGTAATGCGTCGTCTCAACATCAACGCCAAGCAACTCCGTCCAGCCCCCTTCTCGACTCGGATTGCGCTAAGTTTGACGCGTCTCGGTCTCCACCCCGCAGGGGGTCCTCCGTGTCATCGGCACCGGATCCCGCCGGCACGGCTACCACCTACCACGCTACATATCCCTACCTAATTGTGAACTCGTCTCGACTCGCCCTCGTCCCTTACAGTGTAGGTAGTACCGGCAGGAGGTCGTCATGCGAGACCCCGGTCACTCCTTACCACAACGACAGGGGGAGATGAGCCTTACATACCTACAGTACCAGGTCAAAAGTCTGGCGACACAAATAAGGGTCACATTATGCTTGCCTCACATAAACCAGGGCTAAACAGTCCGGTTAATGTTATTATGATAATGCTGTGTAACTCTCTTATGAGTATGGGTCGCACGGTGGGATCCTAGTTGCTTGATTGGTTGCCCTTATTGGTGTCGCCAGACTTATGACCTGGTACTGTACTACAGTAATAAATACTGACCCGTCCAGATAAGCTCGGCTGACATAAGCCACTAACTACCACGACAACAGCCATGGCCAGTTTTCAATTTCTGCATAGCTGTCCCCGAGGACGTCATTCCACTGTCGTTTCTTTGCCGCCTTCTCTTGCTACTCTTCGGTTCTCTCTTTGCAGCGTCCTTGCAGCTCTCAGCATACTACCCGCTCGGATACGTTATGGGACTGATCTCACACGATCGACTTGAAGTGGGGCGAGTAATGTTGCAAAGCCTTACACCCATATACAGATAACCAAAGATCTCGGCATATATTTGAGCTAGATCCTCGTGAGTACTTGGAACACAATCTGTGATGCTCCTCCATCTTCCGGCTCTCTCTACTAGCTATGGTCAGTCGTGATAAGGTTGAAACTCATCCAGGATTATATGCCAAAGGTGAAGCCCTTGGTACTGACGAAGTCGTTTAGCTATAGACTTTTGATGCTCGAATGCTACCGACGCTAGCAGCGCCGATACGGTTGTCTCACAATCCACCTATTTCTTTGCAAGGCCCAGCTCCCCAACACCTCCCTTCCCAACCCAGGAGAATCTGACCACTTCTCAATAGAGGAATTGCCATTTGGCCAACGACGCCTGGAAATGAAATTGTTTCCTAGCATCTCGTAGTAAAACTCGAGACGACTGACTGCGAAAGACAGTGCTGTGTCACCTTCAAAGCTATGGTTTATCGTTGCATTCATTGCATTGAACGCCCAGTAAAACCTGGCAAGTCTTGTCTCCAGTCTCCAAGCAAATCTTTGACGGATTTCTACTGCGCAGCGGACCTTCCCAGCTGATGATCCGGATCAGCTCCTGTTCGTAGCAGATCCTGGATCGCGATGTCATCTCCTCGGAAAGCAAAAAGCATAAGAGGTGTAAATCTATTGTCACTCAAAACATTCGGGCTCGCGATGGCGCCCAATCGTCTTGAGTCATCCGCCGCAAGCGAGATGCAGTGGAGCTCAATTCTGTTTCATCGAGGACATTTGGGTCCGCCCCATTCTTGGTCAGGTCGACTACGAATCCCCAGTCTATCGTAGGGCGTTCAACGGCCATTTGCAAAACAGTTTTGCCATTGTGTAAGATTGCGTTGATGTGTGGAATTCGGTTCACCAAAAACATCAATAAGCTTTTGTTCCCGGTCAATCCGTCATCTTCAATCAAGTTGTCGTCGCCGAGCATCTTCGATATCGTGAAAAGGGCGATGGTCTCTAGTGAAGCTCTCGCAGAGTGCGTATCCGTAAACAGATTGTATTCTACTTCCACGTCTGAATGAATTTCTGCGTATTCCAGAAGAGTCTTTAAAGCCGATGGCTTATTGTCGCCCTTGAAGTACAAACTGCACGCAGGAGGAAGAACACCCAATTTCGCTTCCGAAGGCTCTTCTCAAGGGGTTTAAACTCAGAATCGAAGGACGTGAAAAGAATAGTTTGTAGCTGACTGCAAAGAGACTTTAACTTTTAAACGTAAGTAACAACTTTCTTGTAAATGTCGACCTTTACGATTGTGTACTTGCACATCCAGATTTGAATTTGACGACGTTGAGGGTAGAGCAGTGCAAAGTCTTGGCGCAACGACATGGACCATCCAATTCTGAGAAGCATGGCTGGAACTTTGTCGAAATAAAATAGATAACCTAGGGAAAGCTGCTGTGAATCCAGAATTAGTTCCTCCAAAACGGGACGTGTTTGATGGCTTATTCCCAGCGTGCAATACCGGATCGAAAGTAACCCCCGTTTGCTTCAAGAAATAAATTACCATATATGACTTGGAAGTCAATGGCGGATGCTTAAAATTTGAGCTCCCGCTCTCTCTGCGGTGGAAATGAGGGGCTTACGAAGCTATTGTGCTGACAAGGCTGCGGCTGAGGCGAACACTGAACGCGATTAGGCCATCGATTGGGTCGACAAGGCACACACGCATGCCAAGAGTGGTTGGAAGCCGAAGACATGGAACAAGGGTTGAATCGAGTCACGTAGTTCACTGGACTCCTGGAGTATTTCCTGAAGACTGATCTGCTGCTGAGAATGGTGATATGTGACAAGGCAGACTGTGATCCATCATTCCTCTGCTGATCACAGCGAAGAGCACACGTAATCTAACCTCTTTTTCCAACGTAAAATGCCTTGAATGAATAAATGAATATTAAATTATTTCAGAAAATAAATTCAAGCGTTGTAATTATAGAGTAGTAGAAAATTCACAAACGCCATGTTCTGTGCGAGTCTAGTGATGTTGGACCCTGTATCCATGGCACCGCGCTGACTACCAATGAGGAATCAGTCATCAGAATCTTTGCTGTCGCTCTTCTCAACCCAATTCTGGGCTCTGGATGCAAATTTGGAGATCATCAACAGCAACACCCCGGCCGACAAAGCCGATAGAGCAGCTAAGCCGTCACAGTCAGCACGCGGTGCGAATATCAGCATAGAGGAACAGAGGGACGCTTACTTATCGTGAATGACCATCCTACGCCTATGGCATCAATCATTGGTACGACGCCACCGATGCTACCAGCGCCAAACATGTACTGAATGACATACTTACCGCTGATAACGGCTGTTCTGTGTTCGGGAAGCGCCTCTGTAGGAGTGAGGTTTAGATGGCTGGCCATAGAAAATGCAGGCATATACAAAGAAAGGAAGACTTACCAGCAGAGTACGTATTAAGACCACTGAAAGACCACATAAGCCCAAGGCCCTGGATGAAGGAGCTTACGACTGGCAGCGCCACTCCACCAACTTCTTTTTGCAAGCTCCACCCAAATATCAGTGTGCCGGCTGGAAGAACGATAAAGACGGCTGGGAGGCTGCTGTTCAACCTGTCTTGTGGAAGCCGGAGGCCGTTTCGCTTGCGAATATACCGTTTCACGGTATAGTCAGATACTCGGCCACCGATGGTACTGCCCACCAAGAGGCCTGCGCCCGGGGCCAAGTAAAACAGACCACTGATGAGGGGGGAAGTGAGGTTGAAGCGCGGGTTGATGACACGCCTGATCGAGCCAAGTAAGCCGTACTGGTTGAAGCCCAGAAGTCCACACGCAAAGTTCTACGCATTGGATCAGAATATGTGTAAGTCATTGATCGAAGCGGACATCGAAGAAGGCAACATACGGCGGCGAGGACATTGGGGTATCTGAACTGGCGGAAAACCCCCATCGGGTTGAAAGCACGGCAAAGTTCACCTAGGGATCGCACAGGGGTCTTTTCTGCAGCCTGGTGCTTAGCTAGCTCGCTAGCTTTCGGCACGAAGAAGAACGCCATGATCAGACCGAGAAACGCCATTCCCGCTTGGACGCCGTAGATCACCCTCCACGAAGTGAAGTTTACAATTACACCTCCAGTCAGTGGAGCTAGCTCATGTTAGATAGATGCAGAATCCATTTACAAGTTGCCACTCACCTAGTGTGTTTGCTACAACGCAGCTGCCCAAGAAGAAGCCGACAGCGGTTCCGCGAGTTGTCTTTCCAAATTGTCAGAGATGTCTCAGACATTACGCTCGGAGGCCCGACTTACGGGATCAAAAATATCGACCAGAATCGTCTGCCCTGCGACAAGGAAGAACGGACCCGTCGTCCCCCCAATGATCCAGGTCGCCGTGTAACAGGCAAAGTTGTTGGACACCGCCGAGCCAATCGAGCATAGGGTCAACAGAGTGTTGGCAACCAGATACGTCGTCCTTCGGCCAAGGATGTCGGTCATTGGCAGCCAGATCAGCGCGGACATGGCCATGGCTACGAAGACACCGGCGTTGGCTGTGGTGATGGCATGCGTTGATATGCCAAAGTCAGCAGCGACTTCGTTCGTCGCCGACAAGATGGAGCTTCCGGAGAAGATGACGGGCAGGGCCATCCAGCAGACGACGAAGAGTGTAACCCACTTACGCCATGTGGGCATCTCCATCACCACATCGTCAATGGCGGCAGGCCGCAGAGGGGCAGGAGCAACCGGAACGGGGCCGGAGGATGGATCGGCAATCATGAACTGAGGGACGTTGGCTGTATGTGCTTGGGCCGGGGTTTCGGCGCTCGGCGAACCCATCTTGGAGTCTCTTGGATTGAACAGAGATGAAGAGAAGCTAGTTTCTACGCTGTACCATTTTCAAACCGGACCGTGACCCGGGAGGTTCCCCGGGTGTTTATAGTCGCGGGAGCTCCGCCGTTCGGAAGCATCCTTCGAGAGGCGAAATTTCTTCCATTATTCCAGTCTTCTCCTGTGACTCAAATGTTTCGTTGAGTGGACCATGCATGACACCTTTCGTCAAGACCGGCCCGGGTCTGTGACGGGATCGCGACTGATATGCAATTTCAGTGGTTGATAACTCGAAGAACTAGTCGGCAACTCCACAAGACGCCGACTTGGGAACATGGCCGGTTATTCATTCCCCACTAGTGGGGGAAAGGAGGTCTGTGGGGTTGAATCGTGACGAATATGCTCGGCAGGATTCACATGATGCCGATAATGTGGGGAGATTACCAATCTTCTCTCGACTTGATTGATAAGCACCTACAGCCCGAGCCGGCATTCAGATTGAACATCATGGCATCCGAAGGAGATATATCTAGTTCGGAAGACAGGGGCCCATTGCGACCCGCTCCGACATCTTCCAAGAGTACGAGCCGTCCGAGGATCAAACCAACAGCGTAGGTACCATCCTCTCTGCGCCCCATTAATGTCTCATGATTGATGTTCACAACTGTTTGCGCCAGATGCCGTCGATGTCATTCCAGAAAGGTGAAATGCTCCGGGGAACAGCCCTGCAAAAACTGTCAGCAAGTGAGCAAGGGCGCAGAATGCACATATCCTCGAAGAAACCGCATGGTCAAAGTCAGCCAACGGTCAGCCTTACTTAATACTTGTTACTTCAGAACGTCCCAAGCCTGGTCGCTAAGAGAAACCCACGCTTAGGTACATTGATGATCTCATCGCCGAAAACCAGCGTTTGAAGAACACCAGTAATGCGGCCACACAATCTCGCGCAGATGCCCTTCTTCCAGAAATCACAGTGGCGCCCGTCATGGAGACGACGGACAACGCCGTTGCCATCCCGCCTCCTTCGCTCGATGAACGTCCCTGGTTCTTCGACATGAACATCCCGCATACCCCGATCCTCATCGGCAATGAGCTGAAAGTGGCAGTAAGACTTGTTCCTCTTTCCTCTGATTGGTCCTAGCTCCGCTCTGAGGTGTTATCTGATTTGTCTGTAGTGCAGTGCCTTCGCCATAAATAGATCGACGTGGGCGAGTAGCAGTTCGGTAGCACACAATAGATGAATGGTCGGCATCTAATGCATTAGTCTACATGTACGCACAGCAAGGGTATAACCGCCATAGCTTGAGCTCGAATGCGATGCAGAGGTCCTTTCGACCTTGTTGTCTCCTTTATCGCTAGCATACCTGCACCCACGGTACACCATGATGACCGCTTTAGGCTTCCAAACTCACTACTGAGGTTGTCTGGTGTTTTTTGCGCACCTCGAAATAGAGTGAACTTCAGTGAGACGAGCCTGCCCTGCGCTCCCTTGATCGGGGACTATTGCTTGATGCGGCTGCTCTTGCCTCCCACAAAACCTCACAACATCAAACCAGCAGGACCGACTGCACCTCCATCCCCCAGGACACATCCTGCCGCGCCGCTCCTGCCGCCCCCCTTCACTGTGCATGCTACCGTGTGAGGCTCAGTGGTGGAATGGTTCTCAAGCTCTGATATGTAGCTATTGTGAAAGTCGTAGTTCGATCCTCCGTGTATGGATATAGCAAATATGTTTTGCTCCCAGACACACGTGTGAGTGACCGTGCAAAATCCAGATAACTATAGAGGTAAATGCGGTGAAACTTTTGGTACCCTTTGCACCTTTGTAGCTCTCAAGGTGGGAAAGCTTGGAAGAAAAAAAGAAGGGATCGAAAGTTATAAAAAAGAAGAACCCCTCATCTGAGGAAGTCCTGGTCCCTCAGTTTGATATGGTCTTAGCACATTGGAGCGAAGCTCCTGGCTCAGGGGTGAAAAGCAATTTTCGTGTCATCATTGGGACTGTGTTGGAATCTTTCGACACATTTTTACAATATAAAGGGATGGTGCCTAGGACGGGAGGCAGGTGAGCAGGCGATGCTGCTGACCTTGCTTGAGGGAAGGAGGGGTGGGCCTCTTCTTGCTCATGTCGAAGTGATTGTTATTACGTCGAGGAAGCTACGTTCTTGCTGCATGGAGATGCGTCGGAAAGTCCCTGCCCACACTCCTTTGAAGCAAGCTCCGTCGCTACATGTCTGCTCCATGGTAGACCTACGGGAGCAGTGATGAAAAGCAAGCGGGAACAGTGATGAGAAGACAATCACGGAGCCGTTTCCCCTCGGGGGGGAATCTTAAGACTTCTAGGATTTCATATCTGAGTTCTCTTGATCTGGCCCACAGTTCCGCAGCTCCAGATCATGCGTTTCCAATGGAACAATTTCCCTCGCTCTGTTGACATCCCTCCAGACGTAGTCCGTCGTTGTTGATTCGTATTTCCATTTTAGGAGTTCTCTGCGGCCCAGATTTGGAACAATGTCAAAAGGAGATGGCGAATGAGAGGGTGTAAGGCGTGCTTGCCTACAAAATACCTACTTGAGCAAGCCTTCCCCGGGGATCGTCCCGAATTCCAGAGGACTCTCACCGAGCAGGACCAACTCATGATGATGATGATGATGATGATATTGTTTAACGCCTAACAAGTCTATCTAGGTAGCACAAGGCGCCTACGCAACCTATCTTCTATTACTAGCCCAGGATCCCTCTGCCAAGGGGTCATGGGCGAAACAACGTCCCCCCGTGACCCGGCCCAAGGGAAACCTAAGGCAAGAAAGGTCAACGTTGAGACATGGAACTCCAGTATTCCAACGGCCGACCTGTCGACGGATCTCAGACCGATAGACGACGGAATGTGAACTATGGAATTATTCTTGGACGACTTTAGATGCAGAAATATGCAGCTGTCTGTTCGATCACACGTGCCATCTGATATCTGGCAGAAATACGAACTGGTTCAAAATGCGAGACCTTAGAAGCTAATGATTTGTCCGGGCCGCCAACCCTTTAAAATTTAGCAAATGGCGTCGACTTAACACGGTTAATGGCACCTGACCATATGCATTCGTCTCTAGGGGCACCAAGTATCCCGAGATTTGAAGTACTAGCTCTGTACGGGGAAGTGCTCTTCGAGAAACCTCTGTCTGCACTGGCTGCCTACATTCTGCCTCGGCTCTCGAGCTTCATCCCAACCTCCCCCGCTAATGCTGCAATGTCAGTTTGCGCTAGAAGCCTGCCGCTATTCCATTCTGTTACCTATTCTGCAGCCTGCTAGACAGCTTGAACTGCCGCTGCGGAGATGCTTAAGCCTATGGCACCTTTGAAGTGAGCCTTTGTCTGTCTTGTAGCCCCTAGCGCTGCTACTGCGCCGGTAATGATAGTCTCGTAGAGCGGAAGGCCTTGCGTCTTCTTAGAACCCCCGATTACGAACCTAAAGACGACCGTGTGGGTTATGTATGCTGGTTGGAAGTGCGAGTGTGCAGTTACAGTATGGTTGGAGAGGAATACTCACTCAGCTCAGGGAAGAAACCACCCATCATATTTATGGCTTCCGAGTTCCCCGCGGTGCGATAAATGGTCTTCCTAGTTTCCAGCCCCTTTTGATGCCAGTTGGCTTCGGAAAGAAAAGGTCTGAACCGAATCGACTCTTGTTAGTTCCACCATGGCTTAGCCACGTGAGATGCTGCATTAGCAATTGGGAGGTTTTGTGATAGTCTAGATATGAATTCCCAGTGAGAATGTAGAGGATTGAATCGAAATGAAGTCGAAAGAGAATGGAAGAGGAACCAAAGGTGAGAGTAAAAAAGAGATATTCAGGGGTTGGGCGCTTAAGTACGAGGATGTATTTTCAGTCACCGAAGTTCTGTTATCTGTACACGGGTTACGAAACATGTAGACGCACTAACAAGTCGCCAACATCA
Source organism: Colletotrichum navitas (assembly GCF_030913465.1). Lineage (NCBI taxonomy): Eukaryota > Fungi > Ascomycota > Sordariomycetes > Glomerellales > Glomerellaceae > Colletotrichum > Colletotrichum navitas. Next base: position 194,959 of record NW_026850582.1, read on the forward strand.
ACAATTGCTCACCCCCCCGCTCACCATACCCCAGCTTCCTCGGAATTCAACCTCATTAAAAGCAGCAGTAATTAGGTGAGCAACTGGGTGAGAAGATTCCGCTTAAGTAGCGTAGTGTGTCGCCACCTTTGACTGTTTTTTCACACAGTATCTCTTCTCGGCAGCCACCGTGCTCGCCGCCTCCAGCCTCCTGAATGGAAAGGAAAGCCACAACGACAGGGAGCAGTTCGAGGAGGCCGCCCAATTCCTCTCGCAGCTGAAGGATAACGGCAACTACGCAGCAGAAGAGTTCTGTCAGCACATTGATGCCATGAAGAGGACCATGGCAGCGGCCCAGGCCCGTCGGGGAGGCTACGCCACTGAAGGAGATACGTCGACCGCCACGCCTTCTACCATGCCCTCTTTCACCGATACGGTGACCCTTGGTCAGCCTTTCCAGACGCAACACACGACGGCTGGCATGGCGCTTAACGAACCATCCCTTCAGGAGCCCTTGGCTCAGCCACTTCTGGATTTGCAGTTTATCGATGCCTCGATTCACAACGATGGTGCACAAGGGCTCTACTGGCCGGATTTCAGTCCGGAATCTTGGACAGCTGATACATGGGCACCGACTTAAGCTGGACTTTTCCTTGTCATTCAATCACGGGTGCAATCTAGTATTAAATAGTTAAGGAACATTCCCTGAATCCTTCAATAATCTCCCAGATGCCTCCACTTTCGCATGTTGGGTGTTGGGCGCTTCCTACAACACTGGATTACGCCTACCAAAACTTGAAAGGAACGCCCAACCTTCTCGCAGCGTTCGGTGTCGGAGAACTGGAAGCCGTCAGGGTCGAAGCGCCGGACCCTGTCTCTGTCGCCGCACCGGTTTCTGTTCCGAGTGTCTCGGTAGATGTCGCCGTGACAGTGGTCGACCCCGTCACCGACGCCGTGACGGTGGCAGTTCCACTTCCGGTACCGCCGCAAGATTCCTCTCCCGGGATGATGGTGTAGCTGGTGCTGCATCCGACGCGGGCACAGGGATTTCTGCATGGAATAGAGACATATTCCGTCAGCACCGGGGTAGGGCAGCCGCAGGACTGCGTCAGAGTGGACACTGTGAGGCACTGCGGCACCGGGCAAGTGGCGCAGCTTTCCGTCACCTCCGTGACGGTCGGGCAGGCAGAGCCTGTGCCGTCCGTCTCAACCGGAAGGGTAACCGATGCGGTCAAGTCGATCGGGAGTATCGAGTATAGATCCGACGTGCTTTGGGCAGCAATTGGCCCCGCGCTGGTCTCGTTAGTGACATACCCACTCGGCGTGATTGATAGATTCATACATGAAGACAATGGCTGAGAACTGCTTGGTAAACTTCATTGTGATCGATGACTTTCGGCTCGAGGATTGTGCAACAAGATATCGAGAGTTTGAACAGGTGACTGAGAGAACAAGTTTGACATCTAGGAAAGAGGGCGCCTTTTGTGTTCTTGCTCTGTGGCAGGTGACACCGCCGGTGATCTCCTCTTCTCAAGGCCTTGGTACTCATTCGTTCGGTCCATCGGTGTACGAGTTCAAACCACCATCCTCTTTCGGCGTTGGGGTCTTGGCTTGCAGGGGTGAAGTTGCGGAGATCCCGTGTTGACTGGCCACCGACCTCTTTGGTTTTTGACCAATTACAGTAAGTTCTCGGGGACCTTCACCGTTTGACCACACACGGTAGAGCAGCCAGCCAACTGTAAAAGGGACCGCCTTGGCAACGTACCTTAGTCAGGTTTATAGCACCTTACTGTCTCACAAGATACTCTTGACCTGTATGGGTAAGGTCAAACTTTGGTAGCCAATGGGGTGGATAGACACCTGGATAGCTCCATGGTATTGTGTTTTCTCCTACAAACCTTCTATTGTGCTGAGTATTGGGCACAATAATTATACTGTGCTTTTTAGACTGTGTTGAGAGTATTATTATTGTGTACCTGTGCGACCTCAAAAGGCACCGCGGATTATGTATCATAGTTTCACCACCGCTGTTTGTGCAAGGAAATCTTTGACGGCGGAAAAGTCTCACTGCTGTGAGACAGTGTTTGTCGTATCCCAATCGCAGCAGCTGTAGCAGCACACGGGTTTTTATGCTAGTTAAGTACCTTCTGGTCAAAAAGTCCTTATGCCAACTGAACAGCACCCAGTACCTGTGCTACACTGGTGGGCCAGAGGCAACCATATTTATTTATGCATTTTTGGACACAAACGGCCCGCTTTATGTGCCTTCAACGTCGCTAGACACTCTCGGTGACTGATACAGCTACATGACGCCCTGCTGGCGTCTATTGGTGACTTTTTCCCGTGATGAGCTTCTGTTCTGTGTCCAAGTCTCCTCGTAGCTCGGCGCGCGAGCCTCAATTGCAAAGTACTCCGAAGTCTGCGGCACGCCGTCGATGTCCAGCGTACCGGCCGCGACCATGATAGCCAAGCCGCTTGATTTTCTTGCGTCTTGCCCAATGTAAGGACATCCTAGAAGGTCTGCTGGACTTGAGACTCACGAATTCGCTCACTGCCAACTTTCTGACATCTAATTTTGGGCTACGGAAGTGACTGGGACGCGGGTCAAGAGCCTAGCATTCTACTATCTCTGGGGCTCTCGGCTTTCCGGCTTCGGTCCGTCCCTCCGCCAATTACCAAGGATCTTGGCTCACGAGAGCTACCAGCAGACGCGCGATATGATGAACTTTCTCCATATCCTGGCACAAGCGCGGCAGCGCCAGTTGCCAAGATCCTGATTAGGACCTCGGAACAAAACTCTTGTGGTTGGCGCGCTAGGGAACCATCGACATCCGTCCCTTGGCTCTTGGAGCCTGGGCTTGGTGCTGCGCGCGCCTTCTCATGGACATATCACGTCGCCAAAGACATATTCTCAGGAGAGGGATCAGAGGCTCGCATAGAAGGATGAAACTTTTCTGTGAAACTGTCAGGAGTCTCAATATGAACCTTTCCCACTGGCAATCTGAGCCATAGGCCTGTTCCAGAGTTGACTTTTCACTTACTATAAGTATTACTTCTTGAGTCATATGTCAACTTGGATTGATAATTCCGAGCGGCTACGGCTTGTCTCGATGATGCCAAATACAACTCGTTCACGACTCCAGTGTGAAAAGTCTGCAGAACCTATTTCTCGGTCTTTTTGCTCTCAAGCTACACGGTTAGGACTTTGACCCAACGGGTCTTCAACCATGGAAACCAGGAGTTTGTTAGCGTTACTGATTCTCAACTTTGGGACGCGAGTGGCCAACCAAGCTATATAGATCCTAAATGAGCGGTTTTCATGAGACTGAACGATGTGAAGAAATACTTGTATCGAGAGCCGTCCATTGGTTTCCGTACCTGAAATTCACCCAAGTCTTAAAACCAATAGTATTTCGCTTACAATTTGAAGGACAACCTAGTATTACTGGTAAACAAGGGTTATTAATGTTTCGGTGACTACGAATCCACAATTAACATACGGTCAAGACTGCTAGACCCGAGTCAAGTATATAGTATTCAAGAAGTAGCAGGATTCATCGGTGAAGCTTAATAAAAAATCACATCAATACCTTATACAGGACGACGGTTCCCCCAGAAACAGGTCGCAACGCGTTAATTTTGTTGATTTCATAATAGAGGCCAGAATTGCGCTATAACTTTCTTCTCATAACGCCATTCAGGTGTTACAGCTATGTGGCAGTATTAGGAATTAATCTTACACTATACTGTCGAATCTATAGTGTTATAGCTTTATTGATCTATCTAGTCGTTGTAAAGGGCATATTGTGAGCATACACGCTTCGTTATGGAGTCTGGCGTATTGAGACGTCCGAAGGCCATATCCAACATGACTCGATCGCCGTCGAGATGTGTTCGAAGGCTCGACCACTTTTCTACTTGACTTCACGGGCGCTTGGGTTCATGACACATTTCAACAGTTGTCTGATACCTTGGTACGCCATTTAGTCACTGAGATATCCTGAGGATAGACTAGTGGGCTTGCTTCAGCTGCCTCGATAGCGTCGGTTCAAAATTTCCGTGGGTACATACATGTAGCTTGTAACGTTAACCTACCTAGATACCCACCGTTTTAAACTGGACACACAATCCTTGAGCGGTGTTACATGATTCCCGAGGAAAGACTTTTACCTAAATACATACATTGCATAATTTAGATATACAATTATTGTCCTTTGCAGGAAATCACAGTATAGGTGTACCGTCGATCTTGGTGCCATTTCACCTGTCCAGCTTTCGTGTCGCCGCCACTAATAATGTGTCAAGATTCCACTTGGCGGTCTTTGGAAAATTGATCGTCAAGTGTGTTTCCCCCCATTCCTAATGCGGCCCATAGTTACTGAATCCCGTTTCACGAACGTCCCTTTCTCCTATAAGAAATACCTTTAACTACGGAGGAATGCTTGAATGTCGATCGTTATTCATTCTAAAAAGCATCAGCACCAGCGACCCGGAGCCGGGTTCTGTCAAGCTGCTTTCAAGGACCCACGCCCGGGTAAATGGGTATGGCCACAACGGAAACTTTTCGTCCAAAATCTTCCATTCAAGACGTCTGCCCACTTGGCTTCGTCGGTGGCCCAAAGCGAAAACCAATCTATTAAACAGTATGCATCTGTTTCAGAAGCGCAGTGTAATGGGTAACTCTCCCTACTTAGGACTCGGAAGTTTGGTGTAGCTGTCTAAACCCGGAATATAGTCCCATCATGATTAGTGATATAAACAACGACTTAGACAGGCCAAGTATTGTCATCGGGCAGACTAGTAGACGTGCATCTGCAACCCTGTTCGGGTTCGGCCTGTCCCGTGCACTTGTTTAGTTTGCGTCGACAGATCCTGGGTAGATTTCCGCCAAAAGCCGCTGCACTTTAACAGCATGGAATAATGAAGCTAAGGGCCTGCTTCAGCTGCTCAGACTACTACCATGGGTCCACACTTCATGCTGTCATACTGTCTCGAGCTCCGGCGCTAGACGCGCTAGCTAGCCGCCAACTTCAGCTAGGAGAGAACCAGTGACAGGGCCGTCTCCCGAAGCAGCATACCGGAGGTCACAGTGAAACCAAGCGTGTTCTTTTCAACGTTACGTCAAGCATAGCAGTGTCGATCATTAGGTATCCGCCAAGACATTTAGATCCTTCGTTAGGAATCGGTTGGGGTTCGTCTTCGCCCCACTACCAAGAATTCAGCAGGAAGAGACCGTCAAGGGATTTCCTATTTAGGATTCAAAATTCTTGACCTTAAGCATGGCTTGTCTTAGGTTACGGGGGTTTCTGACCTTAGCCAATCTGATTCTCATAACGGCCGTGACTGGAGGATATGCTACAGGTAATGTTTCCTTCATCCGGTGCGTAATTGGGAGCATCCTATGCCCTAAAATGGCAATGATATCACACCTTTGCTTATGTATACCGTATCCACTGGGTAAACTGACAAACCGCTAGTACGCGCGCTAACGGTAAGAGATATCGCAGCAGCTGAAAGAGGGCTAGCTTGCTGGCAGAAACCTTCGTCAGATACTGCACAGGTTAGTTGTGTACGTCAGCAGCAGTTGAGGGCTAAGCAAAAGGTTGACCGCTTTCTATAAATGGCTTAGTTATGCCGACAGCTGCTAGACTATTTGCCGTTAGCCTGACTACTGGCGTTTTGTCAGTTTAGCTAGTGGATACGGTAGAGTTCTGAGCCCTCCAGAGCACGCTCAGGGTCCTGGAGTGTCGAAGACATTGTTGACGTTTGTCTTGGGTTCACGGCTCCGCAAGCCCCCGGCAGCCGATCCCACAAAGGTTGCTACTTCAGGACATAATATTCTCAATCTGGAGAGGGATTTTCTCTGAAGTCTCAAACACCTGATCTACTAAGGTGAACACCGGCGGGCCATGTCTTGATTCTCCGCTTCCCAAGACCATAGAATAACGCTTTATGCCTCTTTTGGGGCTATCAGCTACCCCTTGAGTCAAGTTACCAAGGGAAATCCGACAATGACTGGTACTCGCATAGATGAGAGAGTGGTGATCTTTTCTATCCTGGGAGCTTTGCGTCCCTTAGTTGAGAGACACTCTGGTGTCCATTGGCATGGAGGCTTTTGCAGCTTTATCTTGAAAGTAACATGATGTGGTGAGAGTAACAAAGTGCTTGAATTTTGCAATGGGCAAGGGATTCACCCTTCGGATCAGGATTCAGGTATAAAATGAGATCATCTCCCGCCTGTTTTCCAGACTCTATCCTTCATCATCACTTCACATCAATTCGCCTCCTCATCTACCTAGTCAAACCCTTTCAACCCTTTCAAACACCTCCTCTCTTAGCCTAATCGGTTCTCTCCCCCACTACGAAAATGCAATTCTCAATCTTCAAGCTTGCAGTTGCAGCTTTGGCTGTGTCTAGCGAGACTGTGCTAGGAGCCGTCGTAAAATCCCGGGCTGTTACGCCGGCTCAGATCGTCAGCAACATCCAGATGATCACGCAAAAGTCGCAGGCTCTTCAAGCCCCTGCACAGAGCATCACTATTATCAATGGGCCTCTGATTGTTATTGGACAGGGCCCCTTCCCGGTATTTAGGCCCTTTACTCTTTATCTTCGTCTGACACCTACCTAGGGTTTGCCACGCTTAATTTTGGACAGATACTAACAACCTCCCCTAACTAGCAAATTATTGCCGGTTTTACAGACATTGTTTCCACTGCTGCCACTGCCATAGCACAAATGCAAGGAACCTCGCCAGTTGGGGCTGGCGCTGATTCCGATGCCATCTTTAACGCCTTCCGCGAGTTCGTACGCGTTCACCAAGTCCTTCTCAACATCCTAATTGGCAAGGCTGGTCTATTCAATACCGTCCCCTTCATTGGGCAACCTGTGGCGGCTGTACTGAGGCAGATTGAGAATGTTGTTGACGTAAGTTACCCGGAAGATGGTCTAGATACCTAAACGATGTGATTAAGTGCTAACCTACTTGAATTGAAAGACCATTGCTTTTGCCCTGATTGATATGGTTCAGAGCCGGTCTGAGGATCTCCAAGCTGAGGCAAGAAACCTGGACATGACCCTTGAAAATGCCATCAACGCCTACAATGGCCTCAGCCTCAACTAAAATATCATACCACCAGTCGAAGAAAAAGTGAAAGGACTATCTTGATCTTCTGGTGGTGTCTTTTGAGCAGCCAGAACACCACAATCCGGATGAGCAAGTCAAACGTATCAAATCAGGTCTCGGACTAGAAACCATCTACTTGAGCTGCATTTGAGAAGTCCGAAGAACTAGAAATGGTCATAAGTTGCCGGCGTAGGAAGTCGTGAGGAAGGCCTGATCTGTGGGGTTATACTTCAAACATCTGCTTTTCGTTTACAAATAGTTTTGAGCCCGATCATCCGATTCAACATGCGGAATAAAATGCTGTTTTGCAAATATGAACTTGTGTTTACAAACTCTGCATTGATGTCGGCCAACGAACATAATTAATCACCAAACAGCGCAACACTAAGGCCAGAAATCTTACTACGCAGGATAATGATGGAACATAACATTTCACAATAATGTTTGTAAGGACAAGCAAGAAGGGGGTCACTCAAACATGTCTCGGTTGGTGTATTTGATTAAAAATCCCGGTGGAAATGCGACATTTTAATAAGCCGAGTTGCGCTATGCAGCCTCAGAGATACACCCTAACCCCCATAATGGAACTACCCCCGTGGCGATGAATCTAGACCAGTCGCTATAAACATTTATTTAGCAACTTGCGTCATAAGGAGACGTTAGTCATGTCCAAGTCCACTTGATGGTGTGAAGACAGCGGCTTGTGATACGGGGCTTGGATTGTCAGGAGTTACTCAAAGAAATACTGCCTAGAGTCCGCATATCTTAGTTCCTAGTTACAGTATGTTATCGGCCTTCTAGCCTTCTTCCAATAACAAGCAGGCGCACTCCAAATACTATTTCCTTCTGCCTTCCAATCATTTCTCACTAAATACTTCCCTGCTTAGACCGACGCATTTAGCGAGGATTTTGCTTGACTTTACCGATTTTCAGTAACATGATGTCGATTCAGGTAAGTCAGTGAAAAGTGGTAAGCAACATACATATACAATTCGGCTTGCTGAAAGTGTGAAATAATAATAGAGTTGGATAGTTAGTCTATGTTCCCACCCCGGCCTTCATCTACTCGTACATATCTTTACATACTCTCCCATCTACAAGCCCACGTCGGATATATGTATGGTTATCAGACTAACCACGTGGGTCATATTCTCCATTGAAGTAATCTCAATCGGACCAATCATTCAGGCAAATCGGGTCATTCAAAGCAAGTTTCTCAAAGCGGATTCAATGCATTAGTTCATGATTCGATGATTCAAGAACCCCGCTCCCGGAATCCCTAGTCCAAAGGCATACCTTTTGTAGGTGTAATCTGCCAAGAGATTGCTCTCATTCACCTTAGTTTTGCACAATTTGTGGCTGACTGAAGTGTCACTAATCAGCAGTAGGCTGTTATATCCAGAAGCAGTCAATCTATTTGACGGCAGGGGTCGGCTATGATCCAGTCTCGAACTGTTGAACGGGGAACCAGGCGGCGTTGGACTTAGCCAAACTTCAAAAAATGGAAGCCGAAGCAAACACTAGCTAGTCAAGAGACGCTTCTGCATGCGTAGCACAGGGGGTTAAGTCAGAAAGGAGAGCGACCCATGCAACAGATTTGGCCCTGTCTCTCGACCTGTGATTGTCTTCTCACGAATCACTTGAAGTTTCCCAATCAAGAATCGAAGGGGCGTGAGTTTATGCACCTCCAGTATTAGAAGCCTGCGAGCTTCATTCGCAAATTGCGGCGGGCTTCCCCATGACACGGAAAAAGAAGGAGCAGGCCGGACCCCCAAGTCCGACATCTCCTCCGAATGCTGGGATGCCGCTCCTTTTTGAGACTAGTCACCCGAATAAGCTCGAATCTAGCGCATGTCATATTTTATTCCTATTCTTTTATATCCTACATAACCAGATCGATATCCAGTGCGAGTCAAACATATTCTTTTCCAATGCTGATCAACAAGAACGCAGCTGAAGACGAACATTTGTCAACACTCCACCACCGACTTGTTCCCTAAGTTTGCCTTCAACTATACTTCCGCCATGGCAAACACCATCTATGCGGTCACAGGAGGCAACAAAGGCATAGGGCTAGGCCTTGTAAAAGGCTTATTAGCCAGGCCATTTACGACAGTCATTGCATCTGTCCGCAACAAAGAAGCAGCTGCCTCATTGGAATCCGCCATTGGGAATGCCCAGAAAGGCGACAGCAGCCAGATCCACATCATGATTCTCGATTTCACCAAAGCTCCAACCCCGTCTGCTGTTCGCGAGGCTTTTGACCAGGCAACATCTAGCGCGATTGATCACATCGACGTCTTGATCAGTAATGCTGGTGCAGGCTGCCTGGCATCGCCGGTAGCATCACTCAGCGCCGAAGACCTCAGAAGCCTTTTCGAGGTCAACACTATCTCGCCCTTGATGGTGTTTCAAGGTCTTTGGCCACTGATGAACAAGCCAAGAGCTACCGGAGAGATCGGTCCCAAATTCATCGCCATTTCGTCAATAATGGGGTCCATCGAATTCTTCAAACCCGTCCCTAGCGGCGCGTATGGCCCAAGCAAAGCTGCTTTCAATTGGCTTGTGAAGGGGTTACATGTGCAGAACGAGAACCTGGTTAGCGTGGCTGTCGATCCAGGCTTCGTCCGGACTTCAATGGGCGAATATGCGGCCAGGCAGTGGAACGTTGATGTTGAGCACCTGATTGACGTCGAGAGCTCTGTCAGTGGAGTGCTTCAGGCTATTGACGGAGCGAGTCGTGAGACCACGTCAGGAAAGTTGGTGTGCGTTCCAGACAAAATTTTGGCTTGGTAGATGTCACCCGGCAAGCATGGCTTTAGTGTCTTCAAGCTACTCAAACGCAAGACGGGCAAAGTCATGGGGAGTGCAGCCTTAGCAAGCACATTTCCCCAGTATGTCCTGAAGATTATCCAACCCATGTTCCTTGGCAGATCCTTTGCCCCCACTGGGCAAACGGACTCTGCTGGTCCAGAGATCTGCCAGCGGACTTGAGTGATTTTTTGAGCTGAGCTTATTCTGTACTTGAGCCTGCATTCAATAGTGTAACGGGACCCCCGGTATTCCAATGCCGAGCATGAAGAACGCCATGCAGAACGTCGAGCTCGCCCAATCATAGCTTCAACTAAAAATTTTGACCCCTTCATAATACTGAACTAACAGATCTGACATAAGAAGACATGCGCAGAGACCTAACGAGCCGGCGAAGATGACGTGAGATTTATACAAGTTATTGCACCTATCGCAAAGCCGTTATGGATCTGTGGCATAAAGTTAACCGAGAAGCGTTATAGAAATAATAGTCAGTGGAAGAATTACCGAGATGTAAGAGCCTATGACTCCTGCTACCATCGCATCACTGATTCTCTACCTCTTGCGAGCAGCAATAATAAGCTGAGACGTCCGAAAGAATGCCTGTCGACTTCACCCTTAGTACCACCGAAGAGCAGATTCGCAAGACTGCGGCTGAATTTGCCCAACATGTACTCAGACCTGCACGAGCTGAGTATGCAGTACATTCGGAACAGCACAAGCGATTTCAAGCTACTCGGTCGATCTACAGCACAGCAGTGGCGGGCGGAATGATCAAGGGGCAGATTTCCAAAAGCCTCGGTGGTGCCAGTGGGTCACTGCTTGAGGCTGCCATTATGGTTGAAGAGTGTTGTAAGAAATTTCCAAACTTTTGACCTATTCCGACTCGGGTAGGAAAACAAATCAAACAGTAAAGAAACCGCCGAACTATAGTATAGAGCAGCGGATCTACTGAACAGAGCCGCCTTCAAAACAACATACCCACTGAACTAGATATTGACACTATCTTTGACAGATGCGGTGGAACCGAGCGCTTCTCTTACCATCTTTGCGACGGGCTTAGGATTGACACCTCTGAACCTGACGCAAAAGCCAGAACATCGCGAGTTTCTGGAGCCCTTTTTAAGCAGTCAAGGGGCCCCGCTTGCTTCACTTGTATTCAGCGAGCCAGGTGGAGTAGCTAATTATCTGGAAAAAGGCGCGGCCGGACTCAACACCACGGCTTACCGCGAGGGGGACGAGTGGATCATCAACGGGGAGAAGATATGGGCGACGAACAGCGCAGGCTGGGAGCTTAAGGGCGCTGATTTAGCCTGCGTGGTCTGCCGCGACGTGTCTGCCACGCATCAGCCGGAAGCGAACCCTGAAGACAGCGTTATGATCATTCTGGTCACCCCCGCGGATCTTGAACGGAGCGGCGATGGAAGCTTCCAAGTCCTGCGCCAGGTTTCTACCCCCGGGCACACCTCTACTTCCGGACCTCATATCAAATATCGAAATGTCCGCGTCCCTGCGAAGAATGTTCTCTGTGCACCAGGGGAAGGTGCAGCGGTCGCCTCGGGCTCGTTCGATTGCAGCGCCGTGCTCGTCGGTGCCATGGCGGTCGGTTTGATGCGTGCAGCTTTCGATGCTGCCCTCTCCTTCGCCAAACGCGACTGCCGCGGAGGCAAGGTTCCCCTGCTGGAGCGGCAGGCTGTTGCCGACCTCCTCTCCGGTATCAAAATGCAGACGGAGGCGTGCCGAGCATTGACATGGAAAGCCGCTCACGCTTTGGAAAACGGGCCGGGCGATTACAGCGCAAGGCGTGAGCTAGCGCTGGCAGCCAAGGTCTATTGCAGCGATGCCGCCGTCAAAGCTGTTACTGATGCTATCAACGCGGTTGGAGTGTAAGTTTACCATTGCCTGTTTTGCATCACGATAACGTCCACAGCCTTACGATTGTCACGAACTCGCAGATCCGCCTATGATACCGAGCAGCCTTTTTCGGAGCTTCTCAACAACGCAATGGTTCTTCCAATTTTCGACGGGGGAAACGTGGGAATCCGACGTCGACACATGCAGCAGCTGATGCTTTCCCCAAATTATGACGCTTGGGCATCGACATATGGCCCTAGCCTGGGCTAATGACGAGATTTGAGCATATGCCATTGCCATATACGGTTTACTTAGTCAGAGTGAGTGTCTGAGAAGTCTAGGCGTGGAGTTCGAGTTTAATGATAGAAACGTCTATCAGTTAAGGCCAGCCCGACCTCTACTTCTGTCCCGGTGAAGTCTGGACACTTATAATTGAGGTGGGCTGCAGTACGGTAAATGTTAGAAAATGAATGCCTAGTGGAACTTGAGACGTTGAAAAATCTGTCTTAAGCTATTCATTGCCTTACAACTTGGCATAATGAACATGAACGTGGGTATGGGGACCGTTCTGTGGCTGCGTTTAAGATAGCAATACTTGTCATTATCGCGAATGAGGATGGATTCGAGTGTGCCATAAGTGTTCCTACGCATTAAATTCCTCCTTTCACCTCCGTCGTTCAAAATTTATGGAACCATACAATATTTCTCAGCCACCGGCCCCCAGGCTTCAATCAGATAGTTCTACCAGGGGTTCTTCGGTCGGGTTTTTGTCGTGTCGCCAAGCTGCCAAGAGATCATGTCGTGATACCCATGTTTCTGGGGATAATCCAGAGCCCGAGGCATGGGCTTCACTGATGGACCAAGCAATCCGTCAAAGGCGCGGTTGAGCATCTTGCCAGCTCGACCCTTAGCGAATTGGTACCCGTCGTAAAACAGTCTTTTCAAACTGAACTTCTTGGACTGACCAGAGCTCGGCGCCGTCTTTGCCGCCTTCTCGTCACTTTTCTGTCTTTGAACCATCTTATGGTTGATATCGATGAAGAGACGTTCCCACATGCCGATTCGCTCCTCTTGGATGGTCTTTTTTCCATCTCCGACATCTTTGGTCCAGACCCATTGGTTCTTGGCTTGGTCAAGGAGACAGAGGTCCCTCTCGAAGGGCATTTGATGGACAACCAGCGTGTGGTCTTTGTGAGATTGGGTCTCCAATGCATGGCCCCCATGGACCGAGGAGACTTTTCCACTCAAAGTCTCATAGGTAGAGGCAATCGGGTCTCTTAGGTACTGATCTCCAAGCTTAGGAGGCTCAGTACTCTTCTCGAGTGTGTATCCATTCTTTGTCAATGCCGCGCATTCCCACTCATCCTCGTCATCAAGGCCCAATCCTTTGTAGAGGTACCTAATACGCACCGAGGGGTGTATAAACTCATTTGGATCCTTAATCAAGGTCTTTTTGTCGTCTTCCTTGTAGTTTCCGGGCGTTCGGGTGCCAAGAACGGTGTTCTCACGATTGAGTCTCTGCCAGGGGTACCACAGTGCGTTATATGCCTGGTCTGGGATGGATGTAGTGGCGTCAGGATTCGCAATTCGCCCTAAAGCCCACTCACGTGGTTTGACGCCAGGCTCAAGCGTGTAAAAAAGACGCTTCATCTCCGGGGTGCTAAACTCAACACCAATTGACGTGAGCTGATCAGCCATCCCTGCATCGTCCTCTGGTCAGTATGCGACTGATAACATCTGTCTCACTTAGGAGGAAGACACATACAGGCCATGGCAATTGATGCGATTTGCTGGTCGGGAAATCCCCCACCTACGTTGCTGTGGCTGCCGGGAAACCAAACTTGTCGAAGATTAGTTGTACTATTGTCTTTCATTCCCCACAGGGTTGGTTTGAACGCCGTCCTCCACTCATCGAGTGCAAGTGCATGGAAAGCGTGTTCAACTTTTGGATGAACATCAAGACTTGCGAATCGAAGCTGAGGACTGTTAGTATACCAGACTCCTACAAGATGAGGTAGCATAAGTAGAAAGATGTGGAAACAATATTCATACCTCATCGGCGCTGCGATCTTTGCGAATCTTCTCCCACGGCATCTTTGGCCAGCCGAGACTTCCAACCGTGTCCCATACACCTAGTTGCCATGAATCTGTCAGTTGATACAGACCTAATGCATCAATCCCCTGCGGCCTGTTTTACTGACCTACTGCTTTGACCTTGACCTCTGTGGGGACAAACTCATTGACTATCCGGCCACCTTCATTCCGTGACTTTCTTTGGCACAGGATCATCTCATGCTGGTAATTTGGTCAGAGGCAAATTTATAGTTCAAGGATGAAAACATAAGCCGGAAGGAAACGGGGCAGAATATCTTACCTCTACAAGTCCCTTCCTGTAAAGCTGTGCCATTTCCCGAAGCCTTGTTTGACCGTTTCCTCCTTTGCACTCCACCATGGATTTGAAGATTTCTTGCTTGTTCTCGTCAAGCGCTTTTTCCAAAGCTGCGTTGCTGCGTCTTGCTGGACCCGCCTTAAATATCTCAAGACGCTCAAGATTAGACAAAGTAAACCCCACAAGGTGATCATCCTTGTTGAACTTCCCGTCTGGCTTCCAGTTGGCGAAGTTCTGGTAGTCATGGAAAATTGCACCGAATTGTGACAATCCCACACGGTTCAGGAGCCCAATGTTGCACACAAGCCCCGAGACTGAACGAGCAGTGAAAGCACCCCTGGAAAATCCAAGAATGATAATCTCATCCCCGGGGTTATAGTTGTCGCAGATGAAGCGATAGGTATCCGCAATATCCTAAACAGGGGTTCCTCGTCAAAATTGCGCAATTGCGACAGAACCATCATATCGTGATGGACAGGCTTACCTGGACTACGCCCTTCCCCAAGACGCCTCCAAGGTACTGTCCAACTTTGGAAGAGTCTGTGCCCGCTCCTCGTGTGTAGTACACAATTTGTGGCATGCCATTACAGCATTTACGAGCGATTGCAGCCGAAATACGAGCAACATTGGTTGGAATGCCCCCCATCTTGTTTCTGTTGAAATGGAGCTTAGTATTTCAACAGGGAAAGCAAGTTCTTTGACCTCACGAATTGTTCCATGTTCCATCGCAGCAAGCAATTATTCGTTTGTTATTCGTTGTCTTGTTCGTTCGGTGGGCACAGTCTGCGAATTTCTGCGTACTACCAATTTGAGAATCCGGCAGTTGCATTTGCGATACCCAGGTTGGGCCGTCTGTCGATGCGTTGGCCATGTTATGAAGTCTTATAAGCGTTGAGATTGACGGGAGAGAGTTGAAAGGTTCGGTGCTGAAGGGATGGCCATTTTAAAGCGATGCCCCTGTGAAGTACGAATAAGAAAAATGTTCTGGCCTGTGATTCTGCCTAGGGACCCACCCGTATCTAAACTATCGTCTGATTGCTCGATACAAGAGTTCCCTAAATGGGATGGCGCGAAGTTTGGGCTCAATGATCATCATTGACGGTTGCGCTATGTCTTGGATGTTTGTGGGGATTTGTCGAGGGGGTATCTCCAATGCAGAATAGTCTGCAACTACGCATACCAGAGTAGTAAGTCATAGGCGGGGTCTCCACAGCATATACTTTCACAGCCAGTCCACGGGGAGCTTCTGGTGAGGATTTTGTCTTACATGGCAATCTCACGGTCATTACTAGGCCAGCAGTACAGGAAAATACCGATTCCAGAGTATTGAACTGGATGCCGACGATACTGAAGCGTCGGCTGGTTGCTACAGATTATATTGACACTTTTGGGTCGTTGACCCTATGAACCAATTTTGCTGACCAAAGCAGAAGCTGATATAGGTAAGGGGGTTGAATCTGTTTTGGGATGCTTTGATCAATTGTGAACGGGAAGCCACAACTGCAGCCCAACGTAAGTGGCGTCGCAGATCCCGTATAACTGAGACACCAGAGATGACCGCAAGGAGGCTGAGAACGTACTGGGATTATGCTCATCGAGATCGAGCTAAATGGGAATTCATGATCGTTCAGTGTACCTACGTATCTACTTCCCAAATAATCAAATTTTTACTTGAACGGAACATCATCTTATGGCTTCCACAACGAGTTCGAACGGCTGGTCTCGTCTGGCAACTTGGCACAAATGATCGCCGGCATTCGACCTGCGCTCGAGCGTTGAGCGGAGGACGCTAGTAGCAACCGAAGCAGTCGGGGCGGCCCGCGTTGTGGGGCCGAGCCAGGAAGGCGTCGGAGCCACGGACTCGGCATTTGCTTTCTCCCGGTACCCTTCTTACTGGCTAGAATTTCAGAAATGAGGGCTTCGCCGAAGGCCATAAGAATGAGGTGGTAGTCCATCCGTATTGATTTCTTGCTATGGTTGGTTTCCGAGCTGAAGCAACCCTTCTCGGTTCCGCAATGCCTCATACAAGAGCACTGGTAGCCCTTATTCTCCCCTAGTGTACGTGCCCACATGAACGTTTTCGAGTAAGTCCCGTAAACGGAAGCAGCCGAATATGCCTGTGTGAGTGTTTTCCAGCGATTCAGCTTATCAATAGCCTGGCTGTATACTGTCGCTTGCTGGTTGTCAATCGCAAAGGGCTGTTGTCCATCGCCAGTCAGCCCCCTCATATCACAGGCGCGCCAGACTACTCGAGCAGGTTGCATGCTGCGCCGAGGTCAACATGCATGTCATGTCGGGTTATCCAGCCTCAGATCCTCACACACGGGGCAGGTTGTGCCACATAATATACACGTCGATGATTGGTACGCATAATCTGCCGGGGAACAACCGGAGAAGCCACCACCACCAACCGATCACATCGAACGAAGGAGAAAGAGAACACCAATGATTCTTTTACAATATGGACTGACTGGAAACAATCCCTGCTTTTCACCGTGCAGCATTCAATGCCAGGACGTCATCCGGTCTGGGCAGCATCTGATAACCGCATATCCGCCCTATCGGCTAGCGGTAATCGGGTTGCGGTACCTCCAGGTCGCAGTAATAGATTGTTACATTCAGTTTCTTCAAGCAGGATGAAGTTAAGAGTCAAAAGTACCATCGAGGAACATCATGCAAAATATCCAACCAGTGTCCAATATGACCCTGCATATTCCGACCCGTGCAGTTGAATATTAGTTTCCCCGCTCAGCCGTCTACCGAGTCACACGGCGTCGGCATGCTTGTGCTTGCATGAGTATAAGGATACGGCTTCCCAGGGTCACCATGCCCAGACTCGGTTCCATACCTGGTCATTCAAGTTGTCCGGCATCCTCGAGTCGCTGAAGCGTCCAAATAACCCACGTACTCCAGGGATTGGTCCAGTTGGCGTGCAGCGTGTGGGGCCTACATTTGCCTGTTTCGTCTTTCCCCGCATTGTCATGGTCCATCAGATACGATTTCGCGGGGTTCAACCCGAAACCCCAGATTACGATTCAGTCAGCATATTACTGGAGTTCAACCAAATTCTTGATGGGAACATTTCTCCCTCCACGAAAGACTTCACAAACCCATTCGACGCCTTCTGATATTGTCGTTTTGTTGAGACTTTGAACCTTTTAGAGCACGCAACTCTCAATCATGTTTTTTAGTCTCGGTCGGGGCAAGAGCCTTCAGTTCGGCGTAACGATATGCTGTCTGATTGCATTTGTGCTGTTTGGCTACGATCAAGGCGTAAGTCCCCCCTTCTCTCAGAAAAAGAAAATGTCACGGTGAATCCAACTAACATACTAGCAGGTCTTTGGAGGTATCCTCCAGATGGAGGACTGGCTGAACCAATTCGACCATCCGTCTGACTCAGAAACTGGTATCATCGTGTCGTGTTACAACTTGGGATGCCTCTTTGGTTGCGTTCGTAAGATGATTTCCGCTTCCAACTCTTGAGATTGGAATTCGCGCTAATTCCTCGGAACCTAAGTGAATTTCGTCTTTGGCGAAAAGCTCGGCCGACGAAAGACGATCTGGACCGCCATGGCGTTCGTTATTGTTGGAGCCACGCTGCAAGCAACGGCATACACTGTCCCTCACCTAGTAATCGGACGTATCGTCACGGGCTTCGGCACTGGTATGAAGACCTCGACTGTTCCTATGTAAGTGAAATTCACGTCTCAGATCCCCGAAAAAGTACTCACGAACGTCTTCGTAGGTATCAATCTGAACTTTGTGATCGAAAGTACCGGGGCCGACTGGTGTCTGCCGAAACACTTTTCGTGGGCGTCGGAATCGTTTTCGCATACTGGTTCGATTTCGGCATGTCATACGTCGGCGGCCCTATTGCGTGGCGGCTTCCCCTAGCCTTCCAAATTGTCTTCGCGCTCGTCGTCATTGTCTTGGTTTTTGCCCTGCCGGAATCCCCTCGATGGCTTTTCAAGCACGGCCGCGAGCAGGAGGCAGTTCAGGTTCTCTGTGACGTTTTTGACAAAGACCCTACCGACGAGTACATCCGAACAGAAGTCCACGCAATACACCATGCCATCGAGCTAGACGCTATAGAAGAGAAGTCGTCCTCTTGGGTCAGCATCTTCAAGAACGACCACCTCAGAACCGGCCATCGTGTTCTTCTGGCATGGGGTGCACAGTTCATGAACCAAATAGGAGGCATCAACCTGGTTGTTTACTACATCCCGTCAGTTTTGGTGCAGAATGTCGGAATGACGGCTCACCTGGCCCAGATCATCGGGGGTTGCGTGCAGATGATGTTCATGTTCGGCTCCATACTGCCAGCTCTTGCCTTGGACCGAATGGGCCGCCGCAAAACTATGATGTGGGGAAGTGCTGGGCTTGGATTCTGCATGCTCATGATTTCGGTGCTCTTATCTCGAGTCGGGCTTGCAAACGGTCAAGCTTGCGCTTCGGCTTCGGTAGCATTTTTCTTCCTGTAAGTGGCCGCTCGCAAGCCTCTCTCGGCCGAGAACTGACCGTGGACAAAGGTACAATCTGATTTTCGGAATGGGTATGAACTGTGTTCCGTGGGTCGTCGTCCCCGAGATCCTCCCGCTCCACGCTCGAACTCGCGGGACGGCTGTTGGCATAAGTTCCAATTGGCTGTGGAACTTCTTCGTCGTCATGATCACCCCAGTCATTATCAATCGCCTGCAATGGAAGGCTTATCTGATTTTCATGGTCACCAACTTCGTCTTCGTTCCCGTAATCTACTATTTCTACCCAGAAACTAGTAACTTCGGACTAGAGGAGATTGACGAGTTCTTCACATCTGGTCGCAACCCGGTCAAGGTCGCAAAGGAAATGACCAAGGCCATGAGAGCCGGTGTCATTAGGCCTGGTAAAGGTCCAAATAAGACGTCGACCTCAGAGGAGAAGGAAAAAGTAGAAGTGAAGCATAACTAGATGGGTGTCCGGATTTGAGGAAGGATAATACCCAAGCGTCAGGTCATCTTTGTCATAATAGAGGAGAAAGTAAATACTTTTCGCTTGCTGCGTGAGAGTTTGGTCATATTATAACATAAAGTTCATCTAACAGACCTAGAAGGGGTTTTTGGCCTCCCGCGGTTTTGTGGTGACCCCGGATAGACAACGGACTTCTCTGGATGGAAAACACCGGGCTCGCTTGGTCCTTGAGTGTGAGAAGCACTTGCGATACAGTACCGGCTCAAGAGTCTTCTTGCAGCGCAAAAGGATAACCCGATCAAACATAACAGAGCGTCCCATTGGCTTGAGGTCACTTCACAGCGCACCACCAGAAGGTCCCATTTCTTATCACCCCACTACAGCTGCCGATCGGGTTGCTCCTTTTGCTCGGCCAAGACTTTAAGCCGGTAGCGTAGAAAGCGTTTGTGGGGTCGATACCGAATGATTGATAATCCAGTCTAGGTTACGTGAGCAACCTGCCATCGATGGAACTGGGGTCAAGAGCCAACGAAGGTTCGCCCACGGCCTAGAGGATCAGCGGCATGCCTTCGGACTCGGTCCAATCTCAAATGTCCGGTCGGGTCCAAATAGTTCGGGGTTGGGAAATCGATTACGAGTTGCAGATGACACCGCGTGTCTGTTGGCGTGCGGGTACGCCTCGAATAGATGTGAAACAGAGGGGTAGGTCAACGAGGAAGATGGCTCATAGTCGAGAGATGCATAAATACCAGCTGATTCCAGAGCCACTTCCAGGAGGCTGCAAGACAAAAAGTACTCGAGACATTCAAAGCCAATCATCTTATCTCAGAAACAACCTACGCACACCAAGCCACCATGCAGGAGACCGTTCTGGTGTTTGGTGCCTCTGGCAACATGGGTGTCTCTGCTATTATTGCCGCCTTGAGTTCGAACCGCCAGGTCATTGCTGTTGTCCGCGACAAGGCCAACGCAGAGAAGATCTACAAACACGCAGGCACCAGTGACGGAATCACGATTGCGCAGGCTGATCCCACGTCGGAGGACTCTCTTCGAGGCCTTATCGATCAAGTCCGTGCCGGAAAGCTACCCAGCTTCCAGCATGTATGGGCGTCACGTAAGTAGATTCCTTGTGCCTCCTCTTCTGGACTTCCAAAGCGACTATTCTACCCCGTGGATTAGGCTGATTCGGACTTTTAGCTGGCGGCTTGTACTGGGACACGCCAATTCTCGAACTTGAGGCCGCTGCGTTACGCGAAGCTTTGAAAGTCAATTTTGAGGCATATGTCTGTGAGTGACTGGGGCAAAACCAGGGACTTTGCGGTACGAAGAGGATTCGGGCAACTGACCACATGCCCTAACAGACGCATACCGCGCCACCGTGCCGTATCTTCTCGAGCAGGGCTTTGAAAGAAGCACCTGGACAGTTTGCACCGGCGCTCAGGGAACTCTCGGTGAGCGTGTGGCCCCAGCCGTGACTCAAGGTGCTCTGTTCAGCTTCGCCATTGCCGCCGCCCGCCAGACTGAGAACACAAATGTTCGCTTCAACGAGGTCTACCTTGCCTATCGCGTCCAGGTCGAAGTAGAGAGGGGTTCCCAGAACTGGAATGGCTTTCAGGTCACAACCTCCAAAAGCTTTGCGCCATTATACGAGAAGCTTTTGGACCGGACTGACATCAAGGGCAGCCGGGTTAGTGCCAAGAGCCCAGAGGATGTCATCAACTTGTCTACGGAGAGGCTGTTCTGATAACACCTGCGTATTTGATGGCTTCGTAGTCGCATAATCACAGGACGGAAGAGAATTGATTTTTGTGGCAGATAACATAGCTTAGCATGAGCATTCAATATCTATATGTTGGAAACGTCGTCGATGACAACGTTATCCTAGCATTCCGTAGCATGTTTCGTCAGCAGTGATGCAATGCGGGTCCTCAATGGATCCAGAGGCATTGGTCGAGCGGAACAAGCCCATAACGTTATCAAAAATAAGCTATGGTCTTGGGATGAAAGTGCAGAAGCGCTTGTGGACACCATGAAGAAATTGCTTAGTTCAAGGCCTACTCCCAATATGCAAATCCTCCCACGATGGTAGATTTTACAAATTTTGGTGGAGATGCATAAGTAGTGCATGGTTCTGAAAAGACAACAGTGGTGGTTGATGCGTTGAATTCAGGGTGTACTATGACTATCAAGAATCAATGAAACACCGCCGATTCCCTCACAGACAACCGATTTTCAATCGAGATCTCATATACAACACCCTTTCTGTCCTCCAAACTCAACATACGAGGCTCAGAAAACTCCTCCCCAGGCTCGTATGCCTTGGCTATAAAGTCCGAAACATGCGCTTAGCTGGCAATGACAGAAAGAACGGTGAAAGGAGCACCCGTGCAAGCGTTCTGAACAGTGGTCTTGAACGACTTGCCCTTGCAGTCGGTACCCTGGAAGGCCGTCAGGGTTAGGCCCTTGTTGCTGTCGTAGGTGAGGGAGTTGCCGGCGTTGAAGTTCTTGCACTTGTTGTTACCGGCCTCGCCAAAGTTCTTGTACTGCCCAGTGACGCAGTTGGTAATGGAGAAGGCGTTCGCGGTAGTGGCCAAGACGGCGGTCGCGGCGAGGATGGAGGCAAAAGTGGTCTTCATTTTGGCGGGGGTGAGGTCAGCTGTAGAGGAGTGTCAGTTTTCCCTCGTATTCGTCAAAGGAAGGGAAAGGGGAGACAAAGGAGATGGTAGACACACTTTTAGGTGTAAGTAGTGAGTTGTATAGGGTCTTGTGGAAGAGAGCTGATGATAAAGTTGTATTTGTTGGATGAGTGTGTGAGATGGTCTAAACATTCAGTTTTCTAGAGGCATGAAGACTCATATTTATACCTTTGAAAATAGAATGGCGACCGCCTATTCTCCTATGAGAGCTACTGAGACCTCGGTGAGGTCATTCCGAAGGATTTCTAGATTACTGAAAGGATTCAATGGACCCCGACAGGATGAATCATGTTGATGATCTCTCCTTCGATAGTTCACCCGTGATAGCTACTGAGACCTCGGTGAAGCCATTCTGGAGGATTTCTACGTTACTCAAAGGATTCTGTGGACCCCGACAGGATGAATCATGTCGATGATCTCTGCTTGGATAGTTCCTCTGAGTGGGGTCCGGCTTCGTACGTATCTATTTGTGGATGTATGCACATTGCTTTTTCTGCCTTGTAATACTAGGTAGGTAAGGGAGAACGGTGATGATGCCCATACTGTCTACAGTCCTCCCTTGATGCATTCTGCCAACAATGAATAGGTTCATGAACGCAACACTAACTCTCGCACTCAAATGGAAGTATCCGCGGCTTAACCGAGTAAATATTAGATCTACCGTCTGTATTCCAGTAACATTCAGTCGTTGGGAGTATGTTTAGGGGCTTGTAGAGATTTAAATCGGGTCTGTCGTCTATCGGCGGATGCCGCTCCACTCGGAGGAAGCTGTTGCCTAATACTGTAATACAAGATATCGCCGAGTTGCTAGGTTGACAGACGCCGACTCCACAGGGACGTCCCCGAGAGGCAATGATCGTAGTAAAAGCACCGAGCCGAGTGCCGTAAAGTCCGTCCTGTTTGCGCTGCCACACCGCGAAGTAAAAGCACCGAGCCGAGTGCCGTAACCATCAGGATTGGGCCGTGCGTTGTCCGCAAAAGTTAAGTGGCGGACGCGTGCGCCGTCGATGACTTGCTAGCCAGCTAATAGAACACAATGGTTTCACTAGCCTTCCTAAAACCAGTCCACGCGCGTCGAAAGCTAAGTAGACCCTTAGCTCCGCATAAGTGGCGAAGGGAACACATCGGGCTCTGCATGCCGCGCCGGGTAGCACAGTGACCATACAGTTGCTGGGAGCGAAAGTTCACAAAATTCGAAATCGGAATCGCCACTGGAACATACTGACGGATCTACGTTGCCGAGGTTGCAAAGGAAATCATAATCAGCTGGATGATCCGTACTCGAGATCAAGCCCTCATAATACAGACGACAAGGCTTTCGCCACCTAAAATGTCGGCAACTAGAGACAACGAGCGCCCAAACAGCGCTGAAAAGGAAACTAACCGGGCATCCCGCTAGGCTTCAGTCTGACATCATGGGGGGGATCGTAAAGTTGGTACAAACGATCGGCCGGCCCATATTATCCATCGGCCTACTGACTTGATCCAGGAGCTGCGGATGAGACAGCATTCATATGACCCCATGGCACTAGAATCCCCATATATGGCAAAGTGATTCATGCTACTTTCCATACTCTCGATAGAATTATAGGACACCAAGGTACGACTAGAAAGAAAGTATTCCATGGCAAGGGCAACTAGAGATTTAGTTCCTCAGGGTGATCTTTTGCGTCCTCGTGAACACAATCGCATAGACAGAAAAAAGGGATAGCATGACTCCTAAGATGAAATATCATCCACATACCAAGGGCTGTTGTTTCTTTTCCTCTCAGAGAACTTCCAACTCCAGTTTTTGTCCGTTCCTTTGACAAAAATATCGGAGAAATGTTGCCTAGGAGAGGGAGCTACAACCTCCAGGACAAAGATATCGACCACGTGCGATGAATGATATCTTTAAGAGATTCGGGACTCTTTCGTCAGTTCTGAACCCTCGTCAGTGGTTTCACCGAACTGGGAAGCTGAGACCTGACGACAAGACGGCCTAGCCGTGATGGACACCGACGTGCACAGTCTCAGGATTCTGGACTACCCAATCAGCCGCAGGAAAGGCAGCCGTTGCCGCCGTTGACGAAGGGTTTTGGTTGCCAATGTGACAACCTGCATTTTTCCTCGGGGCCTAGGTTGCCCTGAAGAGAGCATGATATCACCTGTTGGCTACTCCCGAGCAAATGACAGATTCATCGAAATCTTGATTTCCTAGACTCCAGGACAAGCGTCTAGCCACTTGGCAATGACAAGAGATTGAGATACCGAGAAGGACTGATGATGTTGACCAGTGCGGAAGTGTGATATTTGGATCCGCCCGGCTCATCTGAGCTAGGGAGTCCATGAACCAACTGTTTAGGGCAAAGACGATGCTGAGAATCCTTCGGGTAGCTCCCATACAGCAGTCTTTGAAGCGAGCTTCTCTGTCGGGCAAAAGTCCAAGTCAAATCGTATCGTCGATATTTTCGTACCGGTTAGCCAAGAAAGGCTCCTGGCCAGGGAGACAGCCATGTGAGGTATTCGGACGGCGCTGGCGTTGGTATTAGAGACAAGACGCATCGATGCAAGAGCGCACAGCCAAGGGCAAACTCTGGCAGCTCTGGTCTGCTGAAGAGGAACACGGGCTTCGGAGGAGGAACGTGATTTGCCAACGGAGAAGGTTAAAATCGGTTTGGTAATTGCTTGGGCTTCTTGATGGATGTGGCAGCCATTACCGGGGTGACGGTACGTGGCCTACGAGGACGATTCGGTGATACCGTGGAAGGACCGGTCAGGGTCATCCCAAGTGTAAGCGCGGGTAGAGGCAGTAACGGCAAGGCAGGCGAGGCGTGGCTCGGGAGAAAACTCGTCAGTCAGCCTTTCGTGATTAACGCGAGAGAGAGTTCGGCTGATTGACTGGGTATGGAGGAAACCGGGGATGTAGCTAAATCGGGGAAATATTGGGAGAGGTTCCGGGTTTGGTAGTATGGGTCGAGGGACAAATAAGGCGAAGCTCAGTAGACAGGAGAAAGGAGCCCCGACGGGGTGTGGTCAGAGTCTGGTGGCGTTGACATTCGACGGTTGGGTTCGAGCAGGTGGAACGAAACCAGAGGAAGGCATCCGAGTTCTTGGCCGCTTGGCTGCTTGGCGGAGGCAGCACGATTTATAGAAACTTGATCCATTGGGAGAACGAAGGCGTCAGCGACTCAACTGTGATCTCGAGGAAGAGAGCGTCCGGGGAGATGCGGCGGGAAGAATCCATCCTACACATCTACACGGAGGGACCAAGACCACCACGTGGTGGAATTGGCGGGCGTGATTCGGCAGTCGCGCAGGACAGCAGCGGGGCCACACTTTCCCTGAGGGCGATCAGCTAGTGCTCCTGCCAGACAAGAGCGCTTGGCGCTTGGCGCGCGCCAAGTCGGTTACAGTGCCTCGGTCGCTTCTTTGGGGAAGGCGCCTTGCCGACTTCCTTCCTCGTTTCTCAGAGTAAGTTGCTATCAATTTGCAGGCAGGAACTACTCGCAAGGTGCCTAAGGTAGGTAGGTACCGAGACCAACGTCGAAATTCCCCTCCAGAAGTCTGTTGCTGTTTCTTACAACGCCGTACACCCATTCGTCGTCCTCGTCTTCGTTGCCCTCGTCTTATGCCATGGTTGGACATTGCTACTCAACAACCACACCCCCTAGGGACCCCGGCGTCTGGGGATCGAAGTGGAAATCGAAGATATCGGCTCTGACCTCGACCATTGGCCCGTCGGTGAACCTCAGAGTGCACGAGCTCATCACTTTGATCCATTCCACCCTCGTGTCCACCACGGCCGTGCCAATATCTTCACCCGTCGACGGGCTGATCTTGCCGACTTCTGGGAATGCCGCCTCATCAAGCACGCCAGTCCATCCATGGCACGTGGGAAGAGCCAGGCTGCGTCTTTCTTCTGTTACTGCTCCTGCCTCTCAGCCTTTATTGCCCATTTCCCCACGCCCCATGCAAAGCAACGTCCAGACAGCCCGGTCTTCAGCTACTTGACCTATGGTATCATCGGGTTTCTGCCATCGATGACGCCCCCACTCTCCTGCGCAGTGCCGCAGTATGTTGCCCAGTTGAGGCGTGAGGATTTGAACACTCCATATCCGAGCCGGGCACGAAGTCAGCTCTCACCATGGGAGACGAGATGATGTCTAGAGCCTGTCGAGCACGAGATGGCCTGACCCACGGGACCGCAATGGCAGTTCTACAGACTCCCTCTTCAGCATAACCTCTCGACTGACTTATCTAGGCTGTCTTAAAGAATCATCAACGTCGTCCAGGCTTCCCGTCAAACTGTTCCTAAACGGGATATTAAACGTGCTTCGAACGGCTGCGCCAGAGCCATGGCAGCCCAGGGAGCCACCCGTGTGAACTTGATCGAGGTACATGGGCCGAGCTCGCAAATCATGGCACAGAGCGAGCATCCTTGTCATGCGCATCTGCGCTTTGCAGAATCCTGCCTGCCTGCCTGCCCTTGGGAACCAATGTCTTGCCCAGCCTCTGCCAATGTTTGCCTTCCCCCATTTTGCCCACACCTACCTAGGGAACCACACCCGGCAAGATAATCCTTGCTGGCCACCGATGTGGCCAGACGAGAGGGCAGGACATGTGCATCTTCGGAGGGTGGTGGCCTCGGGTGGGCCGACGTATGGTCTTGATCGCCCCTCCCATCTGGTATATATCCTTTGCAACTTCCCAATCTTCTCTGTCCTGCTTCAATGTCGACATCTCAAATATCACCCCTACCTGGCCTTGCCTTCCGCGCCAACAAGAGGGTCTTCCATCTCTTCCTGTTGCCTCCATAAGTCTACACAGAGTTGGAGCGCTTGAGCTTCTCGGTCCAACACTCGTTGAAACATCGTCAACCTCTATCAAATCGACTCTCTGTGCCCCGGTGCCAGATACTGATAAGATGGAGACCCTCCATCAGTATGATTACATCTTCGCCATCGGTACCATCTTCGCGTTCCTCGACGCGTGGAACATTGGTATGGGCCCACGAGTCCTGCTGCATCGTCGGTCCTTAGGGGTATTAACCTTTGTTTCCTTATAGGTGCCAACGATGTTGCCAACTCCTGGGCCACTTCGGTATCGTCCCGATCCATCTCCTACATCCATGCCATGTTCCTAGCTTCCGTCCTCGAGTTTGCCGGTTCCGTCGGTGTCGGTGCTCGCGTTGCAGACACTATCCGTACCAAGGTCAGTAGAGAGCCCCATACAGGTCGTCGTCAGATCCTGCGCTGACCTACATGCCCCCCTAGATCGTCGACATCGACCTCTTCGAGAATGACCCGGCTCTCCTCATGCTCGGCATGTGCTGTGCCGTTACCGCCTCCGCCATCTACCTCACTATGTGCACCAAGATTGGCCTCCCCGTCTCCACCACCCACTCCATCATGGGCGGTGTCATCGGCATGGGTGTCGCCCTCACCGGTGCTGAGAACATTCACTGGGTGTCAGAGAGCGGCAGCATCGACTCTGGTGTTGTTTCCGTCTTCCTCGCGTGGATCATCGCCCCCGGTCTCTCTGGAGTCTTTGGGGCCATCATCTTCTCCATCACAAAGTACGCCATCATGTTGCGCAGAAACCCCGTCATGAAGGGTCTAATCTCCGTGCCCTTCTACTTCGCAATAACCGCCTCTCTCCTGACCATGTTGATCTTCTGGAAGGGCGGCTCCATCAAGGTTACTTTCAACGGCGCCGAAACGGCTGGTATGATTATCGGTGTGGGTGTCGCCTGGTGTCTTTTAGTCACCGTCTTCCTCGTCCCTTGGTTGTACCGCATAGTCGTCAAGAACGACTGGCAACTGCGCTGGTATCATATCATTTTCGGCCCTCTCCTGCTCAGGCGCTCCGAGCCACCCGTTCAGCCCGAGGGCGCGACTGGAGGTATCCGTGATTTCTACGCCGGCCACATGACCAAGAAAGAGCTCGACGCTGCCCGCAGCAGCGGTGTTGCTCAGACCCACAGCAACGACGTTGAGTCCGGCTCTGCCGACGGTGAAACTAAGGTCGTGCAGGACTCTACCGACTCCGCGACAACGACTCCCCGTAAGAACGACTACGCTCACAAGTCCATCGTCGGCCCCCGACCTGAGGGAGCCTGGTTCAGCCGCTCCGTCCTTTTCTGGATGCTCAAAAAGGCTTTCCTCTCGGGTGTCGACCAGGACATCATCAACATGCAGAAGAAGGAGAGCGCCCTTACCGGCGACCTGGAGGAAATGCACGCCCGCGTTCAGCACTACGACAACAAGGCCGAATACCTGTACTCCTTCATGCAAATCATGACGGCGTGCACAGCTTCCTTCATACACGGCGCCAACGACATCGCCAACGCTATCGGGCCCTACGCTACCATCTTCCAGATCTGGAACACGGGCGCCCTGTCCGGCAGCAAGTCTGAGGTTCCTATCTGGATTCTCTGCTTCGGCGGTGCCGGTATCGCGCTCGGTATCTGGACCTACGGCTACAACATTATGCGCAACCTTGGCAACCGCCTGACTCTCCATTCCCCTGCCCGTGGGTTCTCCATGGAGCTGGGTGCCGCTGTTACGATAATCCTGGCCACCCGCCTTAGTACGTTCTCCGCCCTGCGATCGCTTCTGTCATCCTGCCGCTAACCTCTCAAAACAGAGCTCCCCGTCTCCACCACTCAGTGCATCACTGGCGCCACCGTAGGTGTCGGCCTCTGCTCCGGTACCTGGCGCTCCATCAACTGGCGCATGGTTGCCTGGATCTACATGGGCTGGATCATCACTCTCCCCACGGCCGGTATCATCTCGGGTTGTTTGGCCGGTATTATCGTCAACGCCCCTCGCTGGGGTATGCCCAATTAGGAAACACGCTCTCTTGTTTTTCCGCTTGATGGATCTTTTGCGATACCCATTCCTCCCTGCCTGACCTCAGTCGTCCAGCTTGCGTACCCGGGACGGGGCTTGTCAGAGCCGTGCCAGACGAAAATGATGCATCGTTTCTGTTTGTCTCATAGACCAATACTCATACCGTCATTGTTAACGTAGCAATTAATGAGCTGTACTATAAAAACCACGAGCCATCTGTGACAGTGTTGAGCGTGTGTATCAAAAGTAAATGGGTGCAACGGGCCAGCTGACTGTCCTTTCAGAGAATGCTCCAGTCGCATAGTAACTGGGTGTTCAACTTTGTGTAGAATCGCAAAGGGAAGAAAGTTCAATGTCACCACCATGAATTCTTCCGTGGGAGACCTACGCTGAAAGTAGGCGGCATCTCGAGCGCAGATGTTGTCAAGGAGATGAGTAGAATGGAAACATTATGAGCTGACATGATCGAACGAGCCCCCGGATCGAGAAGTCAAATGGTGACATCTCCGTGTGTGATCAATGCGCGTCACAATATATAGCCACTTCAGTGGGTAATCTCAAGACCGAAGAACTTTTTTTTTTATTGAGTGGCCTGACAAGTATGGCTAGTAAAGGTTATTCTGATTCGTGGTTGATTCAACTTTAAGTTACGAACTTAGTTTTCACATAGGACCTACTAGAAGTGCTGCTTAATTTAGTGATGTCCTTATAAAAATACAGTACAAAGCCCCAAAGTAGCGTAAAGAGGTGACCTGTTTGCTTGTGGAATGCGCTAATAGTCCGGATCTTAAATGTCCTTCCAACGAATGAAAGTGCCTAACAGGACGGTGCGTCGTGCTTTGCCACCCCCTCAATGCCATGATGGACTTCGAGATCTGTCAGCTCGTTCGACAAGACCATACCGTCCAACAGATGAGCCTCAAGTGGTGTCTATAGGCACTAAATTCCAAGTAATGTCAATAGCAAGCAAGGACTTGGGGGCCTTCTGTCTGATGTCTGTCGTGATATTTTCAAATAATTGTTCGTTCAGAGACGTGTCTGTCGCCATGCCAGGCATGTAATTATCACCCATTGGGGGTTTATCTCCGAGAATACCCACCACCACGCGCGCGGTCCACTTGGGTATTAGTGGATATCTCGCCACCCTCCGCGATAGCTTCTTTTTCTTCTCCTTAGGCATGATGATTGAGATTAACCACCATATCCCAACTATTGGTCACTCCTTCGACGTAGGTCAATGCCCCTGTGATATCGAATTTTTCCAGCCAAACAAGACCGCCGTCATGCCTTCAACCTACCGCTGCACCACCGTATGGCTAGTACCAGTCGTAATGGGCACAGATATGGCTCGCCACTCACACAGACCACTTCGTATGGATACCTACCTCTACCCGGCATCGCCTCGTATGTAGATTCTAGGTTGGACGACTGCTGTGCATTCTGGCCAGCATACCCTGCGGCTCACCACATCTGCTCAACAACGGCGCGCTGATCAAGCTGCTGGCACGTAGCGCTGAGCGGCACGGCATTTCAACATAACCAAAACCACTCAATGTTCAGCCATGTAACACCCCAACGCACATCTGTCGCAAACGACACCGTTAATTGCGGGCAGCAATTAACGCCTTATATCACCCTTGACGACATCAAGAAAGCGACCCTAGGCTTGATGGGCACAAGTAGAATAAAAGTCTGACGACCCGTGGTGACTGTGCTAGGTAGTGGCCTGTCTCTTATCGTACGGGAAGTGCGTCCTTCGGAATTGCGGCAAATCTTGCAGGGTTTCCCGAATCGTCTATCAACCGCCGTGCCGGACCCGGTCCTAAGGGAGTGATCCCTGATTGCCTGCCAGAAGCAGACATAAGTTCCCCGCAGCACCAGATAAACCCAAGATAACGCGGAGGAACTCGATTGGCCATGGCCGTGATTCGCGGACAGAAATTGGTTTTTTAGGGGGCACAATCGGGGCTCGTGACGATTCAAGGATCCTTTATCTCGAGGAACCTTTGTCAACGTTCACTCGGACCCTTATCAAGACCTGGGTAGCTCGAATGAACGGTGCCCGGGCGGATCTATAGAGAACGAGACCGAGGCACACGCGCCCACCGCGCCGAGCCAGATATAACAGCGACGACATGCCGCGCCGGGCGCTGCCGTCTTGGCTGCTCTAGCTGTCGCTTGCTCCCGCGCCAATGCCACGCTCGAACACCAGTATGGCAGCCGACATCAGCCGCACGCCGCCGCCCGAGGACGTCGACTCTGAGAAGTCCGCGACGCACGATATCAAGACAGCGCGCAACACCCACGGCCAAGATTTCGAGCTTGAAAATGGGCATCTCACGGAGCTGGAGGTCGACATGGGTCGGGTCCTCGAAGATGAGGCCGAGGGAGACTACGAAGCCGACACTTCGCCCTTCCCGCAGGTGAGGGCGGTTGTCCCGGAAACCGACGATACCGCGCTTCCGGTCAACACGTTCCGGGCCTGGTTTCTTGGTATTGTACGCATGCGCGCACCTCCTTCGTCCGAGTAGCGTCGATGTTCGCCAGCTGACTCTGACAAGATCTTCGTCTTCCTGGGCGCAGGCGTCAACCAGTTCTTTTCGCTGCGCTACCCGGGAGTCCACATCGTGGCTCTCGTCGCGGAACTGCTCGCGTTCCCGATCGGCGTCGCGATGGCCAAGGTTTTACCAATCAGCCGCTTCAACCCGGATCGGCACTTCAACATCAAGGAGCACGCCCTCGTCACCATCATGTCCAACGTTTCCTTCGGTTTCGGCTCCGCCGACGCGACGAACCTGATCCAGGCCGCAAGGCTGTACGGCTTCACCGTGCCGCCCGGCATGTCGGTTCTGGTGGTGCTGTGCTGTCAGCTCAGCGGATACGCCGTCGCCGGTCTCGCCATCCCCTGGCTCGTCAAGCCTGCTAGCATGATCTGGCCCGGCGTGCTCAGCAACGTCGCCCTGCTCAGCACCCTCCACTCGAGAGCCAACGCGGTTGCCGATGGCTGGCGCATCACTCGTATCAGATTTTTCATGGTTGTCGGCGGGTGCTCTTTCGTTTGGTACTGGTTCCCGGGCCTCATCTGGACGGGCCTGAGCTACTTCACCTGGATCTGCTGGATCGCGCCCAACAACCTTGTGGTCAACCAGGTACGTAATCTAACACCTCTATATACATTTTTAAGAAGGCTATTAACAGTTTCAAGGTATTTGGAATGGTAAGCGGGATGGGTCTCTTCCCTCTGACCTTCGACTGGTCAATGATCGCGTACAACTCGAACCCCCTCTTGAGCCCTCACTGGGCTGCTTTGAACGTCTTTGCTGGGTTTGCGGTGTTTTTCTGGATCGTCACGCCGGCCATCTACTACACGAACACCTGGTTTACGTCATACATGCCATTCTGCACGGCGGACGTCTACGACCGCTTCGGCACGGCGTACAACGTGACCAAGGTCCTGACCAACAACGAGTTCGACCAGCAGAAGTACGCTGCGTACTCGCCTCCGTACCTGCCTGCGACGTTCGCGTTCGTCTACGGATTGTCCTTTGCGTCCATCACCAGGTAATTATCGCCCATGACGAAGACTGGCCTTGTTGCCCACGACAAGGACTAGCTCCATCGCCCACGACAAAAGTCTAGCCCGTTTACTTACACGCGAGTCACAGTGTCCTGTCGCATGTCTACTTCTTCCACTTCGATGAGATTAAGCGCGCCATGAGGGGTACGCTCAAGCTCGATATCCATGCACGACTGATGAAGTCCTACAAGTCTGTCAAATGGTGGTGGTGGGCTGTCATCCTCCTCGTTGTTTTCGGCATGAGCGTCGGCACTGCAGAGGGCTATGACACTGGACTGCCATGGTGGGGAGTTATCCTCGCCTTCGTCATTCCGGCCTTGTACATGATCCCTTGCGGCATGATCCAAGGTGTCACCAACGTCAACGCCAACCAACTGAACGTCCTCTCCGAGTTTATTGGAGGTTACATGTTCCAGGGCAAACCTGTCGCGAACATGCTGTTCAAAATTTTATCCACGGACGTCGTCGGCCAGGGCCTATATTTCGCAGCCGACATGAAACTCGGGCACTACTTGAAGATCCCGCCCATCACTCTCTTCTTCGCACAAGGTCTTGCCACGATCCTCGGGGCACTGACGCAGACCGGCGTCACGCTCTGGATGCTGGGAAACATCGACGGCATCTGCACCGAGGACCAGCCGAACGGTTTCTCTTGCCCCAACGGCCGCACCGTGTTCTCCTCCTCGGTCATCTGGGGCCTCGTTGGCCCTGCGCGTCTGTATTCCGTCGGCGCCATCTACTCTGGTCTGCTGCATTTCTTCTGGATCGGTCTCATCCTGCCGCCCATCACGTACTTCATCTACAAGAGGACAGGGTCGGAGCTCGTTCGCAAGATCAACTGGCCGCTCATTTTCGTCGGAACGTACAACGTGCCCCCCGCTACTGGCATCAACTACTCCTCCTGGTACATCGTGAACTTGATCTTCAACAAAATCATCTACCGCAAGTTCTATGCCTGGTGGACCAAGTACAACTACGTTCTGGCTGCAGCGTTGGACACCGGCCTCGCAATCAGCGGTATCGTCATCTTCTTCGCCGTTACCTATGGTGCGTAACCTTTATACAATTCAAACAATGCTCTCGGTGACTGACTCTCCTGTCTTTAGGCCCGAACGTACAGTTCCCTAACTGGTGGGGCAACACCGTTTGGCAGAACACTGCGGACGGCCAGGGTTTGCCTTGGTTACAAATGCCGTCCGTCGGTTACTTTGGGCCTGCGAATGGCACTTGGGCATGATATGTGCAGGGGCTATTCTTCGCAAGCTCCTAACTAAAATCAATCTTCTGAGCCAATTGTTTACAGTCTCTCACGATGTGTGGCTTGTTGTGCGGCTGGACAACGCAGCAAGCTCATCTCCGGACTCCGTTGATGCTGGATCCCAGTTATCGCCATAGTTACAACTCAGTCTTGGGTTGTGTATTAAGTAGGAAACCCCAGAGAGACTATTAGAGATATTTATAAGCTGTTGTTTGATTGCTTCCGATTGTATTTGCGGATCATCTAAGTTTTGTTAAGTAGTAACTTCTAATGCACTTAGTCGAAGTCGAAGGGCATCTACAAGTATATTTTTTTCTCTTTATTTTTAGTCACATTCACCAACACCTAGCAGGCGATTCTTACCTGGCAGTTGTTGGTGCTGGCGTGGATGGTCTTCTATCCACAGGGAGATACTCTGATCCGCATCTCTTAGTGTTCTGAGACTTCCAGAGGCGCCTGAGAGTATCTTTCGAAATGCCATGTTTAATACTGATGTGCTACCTTGCTAGCGAGGTCGCATATCTTCTATACTTGCCAGACGCTGCAGGAGCGCCGTGCCCTTGAGCCACACATTGTGTATAGCAGGAGACTGATCCTCGCCCCCCCCCCCGACACTGATCCCTCAATAATATTTTACACTACCAGGCTCACAACCCACCATAACCCACTGGGTGGTGACAATTACTTACAATCCTGTGGGATCCTAGAAGATCAAAACATAATCATTACCTCTCTCCTATAGGGTTATACCTCCAAGCAACGCATTGGTTGGTAGCAAGCAACTAGACTGCCACCAAGCTGCTCTTTTCAACAACTTTAACAGCGAACTGGCGGATCGACTCGCCGCCCATGATTTCGAGCAGGGCTACGTTGGCCTTCATCGCCCCGTTGATCCAATTGCGTACTTCGATGGCGACAAGCGAGTCAACGCCGTACTGGTACAGAGGACGCGACGGGTCGACCTCGGACGGTGGGATTTGTAGGATACCAGCCGCCTTGTGCACAAGCGCGTCGGCGACAACGTTGGCGGCTTCATCTCTGGTCGACGCGCCGGCCAGCCGAGACGCCAACGAGGAAGAGGAGGACGCTTTCGCGTCGCCTCCCCCCGGACCAGACCGCCGTTGCAAGCCCGATGCGCTGCCTCCGGCCAGCGCAGCGAAGCGCGGATCGGCGAGGTAAGCCGGCGGAGGGGCGATGTCGTGGGCCTCCCAAGCCTCGGCTGACCCGAGGCCTGAGCAGACCTGTGGAGGCGGCCACTCCGGGTCGGAGCTCGAATAAGTATCACTGCCTATAGACTGCTGCTGCTGCTGTTGTTGCCCCTTGATCAGGCTCTTCATGAGAGCCAGGAAGACGGCGCCAGGGATGCCGACGACCTCAGCCCACTGACTGAAGCGCGTGCCGAAGCTCTGCTCGGCCGCCATGCCAACGTCCCTGATGATGCCCAGGTCGACCGCGACGCCGGCCAGCCCCCGAGCGCGGCGGCGGTGCGCCAGAGCGTCCTGGTATGTGTTGGCCGCCGCGTATGCAGTCTGCCCGGCGTTGCCCCAGATGCCCGCGACGGAGGCGCAAAGGATGAAGAAGTCGAGCGGCCGGGAGCGGTCAAAGTAGTCGTCGAGGTTCCGCGATCCCTGCACCTTGGGCCGCAGGGCCGCAGTCCACTCGTCGTGCGTCATGTTCTCGAAGACGGCGTCGCGGAGCACAGCGGCCAGATGTACAACGCCGCGGATGGGCGGCTGCCCCTCGTCCTCGTACCGACGCATGGTGGCGAGAAACGATTTGCTGTCGGCCACATCGCCGCGAAGCACGCGCGTCTTGGCGCCCATGCTCTCGAGCTTGACAATGTGATCCCTAGCAGCGGAGGACCCGTCGGGCAACCCCGAGCGAGAGAGAAAGACGAGGTTGCGAGCGCCGCATGAGACCAAAAGCTGGGCAAGGCTGCGTCCCAGGCCGCCCAGGCCTCCGACGAGGAGATAGGCCACATTCGGGTTCAGAGTGAGCGAGTCCGTGGCCGGGAACAGGACGGGCACTCGGGCACTGGGGGCAAAGGTGAGGACAATCTTGCCGCGGTGCTTACCCTGCTGCATCGTGCGGTAGGCTTCCTTGACGCGATCGACGCTGTAGGCGGTAATAGGTGAGACGGGCGTTAGACGGCCGTGGCTGACCAGGTCGTAGATGGTGTTGAGTAGTTTGGCTAGCGTAGGCACAGGCAAGTCCTTGACATCGAAAAAGGAAAATGTAATGTTCTTGTGGAACGGTCTCATGTGGAGGCGCGTGTTGTTGACGACATCACGCAGGCCAAGCTCAACAAAGACGCCAAAAGGCGCGACGCAGTCCCACGAAGCGTGGAGGAGGTCGCCGGACAGCGAGTTGAGAACACAGTCGACGCCTCTGTTGTCCGTGACACGGGCAACGGCTTTGGCGAAGCTGGCGTCGCGCGAGTAGAAGATGTGCGACGGGGGCACGCCATAGCACTCCGTCAAGAAGGCCATTTTGTCACGCGAGCCGGCCGTGGCATAGACGACGAGTCCAAGGAGCGAAGCCACCTGGATCGCGGCCTGGCCAACGCCACCAGCGGCCGCGTGGATGAGGACGGACTGGCCCTTGGACAGCTTGGCAACATTGACGAGCGCGTGATAGGCCGTGATGAAGGCCACAGGGATCGAGGCAGCCTGTTCAAAGGTCAAGGAATCAGGGATCCTCGTGACAAGACTCGAGTCTACTCTGACAAGTGTCTTGTGTGTGCCCCCGGGACAAAGAAGTGCCACGCGGTCACCCACTTGTAGATTCGAAACACCGCTGCCAGTACGAACGACAATGCCGCCGGCTTCTGAGCCTAACGCCGGTAAGGCTATCATGCCCATAGCCGCCATGATGTCCTTGAAGCTGAAATGGGAATTAACAACGACTTCATAAATGTCGCCACGGACAGACAGAGGCGTAAAGCAAACAAGAGGGTTAGAGTCAACTTACTTGAGGCTGGCAGCATGGACCTGAACCTCGACGTCCAGGTCACCCAGCAGGTCCCTCATACCACCCCCGTTGTCCTCCACGAAGCAGAACGTGTCAAGGAGCCCCGGATGGCCGATGGCGAGTTTGAGCGGGAAGCCCGCCTCTTCGAGGCCCACAACACGCGTCGAGTCGGCGAGGTGCTCAGCGACCATGGCATCGCCCCGGCGGTCCTCGACGATCCGGGCAACCTGCAACCGACCACGGGCCTCGCGGAACTCCTTGTCCGCGGATGATTCGACCGTGACCACGCGCGCTATATGACGCGGTGCGTTCTCCACCGGCCCAGTCCCGAGGTGGAGTACGCGGACGTCGGCGGTGGCGTTCTCACTACGGACACATCGCGCCAGGCCATCGACGATGTGCAGCGAGGGGTCGTCGCCGCGCGTAACCCACACCATGCGCGCGCTCTGCAGCATCATGGTCTTGACGGTTTGCAGCTCCAAGTCCGACATGGATTCGAGAAACGGCTGCTCGAGCTCCAGCATGCACACTACCGTCCTCCCGGCAAACACCGTCTCAGCGGCCGTCGTCGACGACCCATCTATCGCCCAACGATGTCGGACAACATCGCCGTATAGCTCGAGGGCCTTGAGAAGCGTGCCAACGCAGAGCTCGGCCATCTCTGTTGCCACCGCCGGCTCTACAACGACGATGTGCCCTGTGGCGTCTTGCATCTCACGAGGCATCGATTCCCGGCGACGGTACAGCACAGGCGCCCCGTTTCCGAGAGGACCAAGATCGACGGCGCTGTTATGACCGTCGTGTCTGCTATGGCTGACGGGTGACGGTCTGAACCCGCTGGCCTCGAGGACGGGTATTATGCTGGGCAGGGCGGCGCCCAAGACGACCGTCGCTTCGGGAGCAGCCAGAGAGACCAGGCGCTCTAGAACCCCCTCCTCGGCCATAGGCAAGACCTCGGCCGCCCATGACGGTATTAGGAGCAGTCCTGCGGATTGCAGTTCATGGCGAGATGCGTCCTCGACGCCGCTGGCACCAGCTAGGCTCACTACCTGTCCGTCCCACCGGTCGGCCCTCTCCCAGCCTTCGCCGTCCGCCGCCACGTACATCACACGAGAGGCCAACGGCATCTCCGCCAGCAACCGCGGCTCCGCGCCCTGCCGCACCAGCTCAACGGCCGTAGCTGCGGGGTTCATGCCATGGAGCACCAAACCAACAAGCTTCGCCAGTCTCTCCCGCGCGGACGGGGCGGTGGCACCGGCGACAGTATCGGAGATGGCGTCCGCCACCTCCTCGGGCGTCATGAAGTCGAGTGCATCGTCCCACTGCACGGACGCCGTCAGCGCCGCCACGCCGGATGATTTCGTGGAGGCAACGGCACCGGCACCGGCACCGGCACCGGCACCGGCGCTGGCTGCGTCGAGCTCGCTCAGCCGAAAGTCCTTGAACGAGAGACACAGGCTGCTTAGCGAGTCATCGGCGAACAGACTAGCGTCGACGGACCACTCGTTGAAGCCACTACGTCTCGAAACACACACGCCCGGGAGCAGCTGACCCTTGGGCGCGGGAAAGCCGGCCGAAACCTCCATCTCGGCCACGAACGTCGGCGCGTACGGCTTCTCGGCCTCGATGCGGCCGCCGCGCATCGTGCTGCCCGTCCAGGCTTGGAAGATGGCGTCCAGCGCGGCGCCGTGTACGAGAAAGGGCCTCTGTTGCCCCTCCTCCCCCCCCTCTAGCTGTCCCGTGCTGAACGTCTCCTCGAGGCTGGACAGCCGCACGCCAAAGGTTGCGCGGCCCGCGCCCGGGTGTATGTCCTCGACGCTTCGGAAGTGCCCGTCGTACTGGAAGCCGAGTTCGGCGAGGTGCCGATAGAAGTCGTCCGGCGCGTACGTTTCCGACCGGAACGCGTCGAGCGTCGCGCGGTACTCGCCAGTCTTCTCGGCCGCGAGGTGCTCGTCCTCGCGCCTCGCGTGCTCGCTTCGGTCCTCGCGATAGTCGAGAGAGAGCAGGCCGCCGCAGTTGTCGCGCGGCGGGCTGGTCGTCCCGACGCTCGACGAGATCAGGAACTCCCACCACGACGAGGTGCCGGCCGTGGTGCCGTGGCCCACGGTGCCCAGGAGGTGCGGGCGTATGGTCAGTATCAGCTCGGTCGCCGTCGACTCGGGCAGCGCCAGCGCGGCGAAGAAGGACACGTCGCGCAGTCGGATGGCGTGCAGCGTCTTTCCAGCCTCGGCGATTTGGCGCCCGCCCTCAATGGCGATGCTGAGCATGGCCGCAGCGGGCAGCACGACCGTCACGCCCACCTTGTGGCCACGCAGCCAGGGCTCCTCTTCGAGCCGGACGTGGCTGCGCCAGACACGCTGCGTCTGGTGTACGGTTGGCATCTGCGTCCCAAGAAGGCTCCGGCGCGGGAGCTGGCGGTGTAGGTACTCCTTCTGGATGCGAGACGTGGCGTCGAAAAGCCTGTCGTGATTCCACGGGTAAGGCGGCAGGTCAGTAAGGAGCGAGGTGCCCAAATCCTTGTCGCCGTTGACGGCGGCAACATCGAGAGCCACGCCGGCGTGGAAGAGGCCTCGGGCGAGCTGCAGGGCCGTCTCGACAGCGTCGTGGCCCCGAAGCAGCACCGACCGGTATTCCACCTCGCCTAGGCCGTGGTCGGACAGAGTCTGGGCGACAGGTCCGGCAAGCGTGCTATGGGGGCCGATCTCAATCATCATGTCGACCGTGTTACCGGCGTCTTTCTCGGCATCGTCCGGGTCAGACGGCCGCACCAGCTCGCGGATGCCGTCCGAGAAGAGAACCGGTGATAGCATGTTGGCAAGCCAGTAGTACGGGCCGAGCATGTCGGGCGTCGCTTCGGAGGCCGTCACGCTTGAGATCATGACTGTTCCTCCTGATATTACAGGGTCCGTCTCTTCTCGGGGCTGTATGTCGGCGATGGATGACAAGTATGCCTCAGAGACGGGCGCCATGAGAGGGGAATGGTACGCGACCTCTACCTTGAGCCGTCGGTGGAAGATGTTTTGCTCTTGGAGGACCCGGGCTAGCTGGTCGAGCTCCGCCGCGTCGCCCGAGAGCGTGATGCTCCCGGGCGAGTTCACGCACGCCACCGTCACTCCAATACTGCCGTCACGGCTTGCGATCAGCTTCTCAGCCTTTTCTCTGGAACAGCCGACGGCCATCATGCCCATGCCCCTACCCGTCGACGTGCTCGTAGCGACAACAGCAGCCGAAGCCTTGCCGCGGAAGTAAGCGGCCGCGATAGCGTCAGCATGGGTCAGGGCGCCCGCACAATACGCCGCGGCGATCTCGCCGCTCGAGTGACCAATCACCTTTGCCGGCCGTATCCCCCACGATCTAAGCTCGTCAACGAGCCCGATCTGGAGGATGGTGCAGACGGCCTGGCTGATTTCCGGACTGCTAAGCCGGCTCATGTCGCCCGACTTGCGCATTTCCTCAACCGGATCCCACTCGCATCCAAGCCGAGCCAGGTGGGCCGTAGAGGCGGCCACAGATGCCGCGAAGACGGGTCGCTGGAGCAGCTCGAGTCCCATGCCGGCCCACTGCGCGCCTTGGCCGGTGAAGACAAAGGCCAACCTCGGCGCGTTGTCTTTGTCCTTCTCGCTGCGCCGTCGTCGCGTGGCGTCTTGTCCCGCGCCCAGGTTCAGTCGTTCCCGCACCTCGGCTAAGCTCTCGGCGACGAAGCTGCTCACCCATCCGAGCCCCGACCGTGCAACGGCGAGCGTGTGGGCCAGGTCGGCCAGGTATTCAGGGCGAGCGGCGAGCGGCCCAAGGCCGTCCAGGTGTCGGACGAGCGAGTTGCCGATGCGGTCGAAGCCGCCCTTGTCCTGGCTGCTGAGCACGAACAGTCTCTTACGATGACAGGTGATTCCGCTCCTGCTGCCGTTGCTGCCGTGGTCTCTGATGACCTGGGAATTGTGAGCCTCCATGACGACGTGAGCATTGGTGCCGCCCAGACCAAAGCTGCTGACGCTCATGCGCCGGTACTGGGCAACGGGCCACGCCGTCAGCCTGGTAGGTATCTCCATGTTCCATTCGTCGAGGGGGATGTTGCGGTTTATCTTGGTCAGGTGTATGTTGGGTGGGATGAGGCCGCGTTCCAAAGATAACACGCCCTTGATCAGCCCGGCGATGCCGGCGGCCGGTTCTAGGTGACCGATCTGGCAACAAAACAACTTAGTTGCATGCCCTTTTCAAGCTCGAATAATTTTAAGTCAGACAACTTCAAGGGGGGGGGGGGGGGGGGGTATGGAAGGGGTGTTCGCTCACATTTGGCTTTACGCTGCCCATGATCAGTTTCTGATTCCTGGTAGCCCTGCCGATGGTGTTATAGATGGCGTGGGCCTCTGTCGGGTCTCCGGCCTTCGTCCCAGTTCCCTACGGCGTTGAATATAAGCCTCTATACATGCGACTAGAGCCTCGACGGAAGAAAAAAGAAAAAGGGGGGAGTGATCAAGGGGTATAGGGATTTAAACAGACGTACATGTGCCTCCACGTATTGGGTCAAGGAGTAGTCGAGACCAAATGTATCGTAGACGTCCTTGATGAGTTGCATCTGCGACTCGCCAGAAGGCAGGGCCATGCCCTTTGTCCATCCATCCGAATTGCAGCCGGTGGCCCGGATGATGGCACGGATCGGGTCTCCGTCGCTGAGGGCTGTTGAAAGGCGCTTGAGCACCACGATGCCGCACCCCTCTCCACGGCCGTATCCGCGTCCGTTGTCATCAAAGGACCGCGAGCGGCCCTCTGGGCTGAGCACCGAAAGGTTCTGTAGCTGCATAAACGTGTCGGGCGATAGCAGCAGGTTCACGCCGCCCGCGATGGCCATCTAAATTGCGTGACCAATGTCAGTTTTGCACATTCAGGCTTGAGAAACGTCCACAAAAGCAAATTGGAACACGGTGGAGGACTAGAACGGACATTGGACTCGCCCGCGCGCAGGCTCTGGCATGCGAGGTGGACGGCGACCAGGCTCGACGAGCAGGCCGTCTCGACGGTGGCGCTAGGCCCGTGCAGGTCGAAGAAGTGCGAGAGACGGTTGCTCATGAGCTCCTCGGAGATGCCCATGATGAGATGCTGGGGCTGGTTGCCAAAGTCGCGGACGATGCCGTCCTTATACTCGGCCATGTTGGCGGCGG
Source organism: Colletotrichum navitas (assembly GCF_030913465.1). Taxonomy (NCBI): domain Eukaryota; kingdom Fungi; phylum Ascomycota; class Sordariomycetes; order Glomerellales; family Glomerellaceae; genus Colletotrichum; species Colletotrichum navitas. Next base: position 236,552 of record NW_026850582.1, read on the forward strand.
CGCCCATGAAGCAGGCGGTTCGCGTGCCGGCCACGCGGTGCGGCGGCAGGCCCGAGTTCTCGAGCGCCTCGTACGCGACCTCGAGGGCAAGCCGCTGCCGCGGGTCAGTCGCCAGCGCCTCGCCGGGAGTGATGTTGAAGAAGGCGGCGTCGAAGGCGTACGGGCTGCCCTGCAAGAAGTGCGCCCCCTTGCACGGTAGCACATTCTGTCGCCCGCTGCTGTTGGCATGGTAAAACGCCTCAGGGTTGAAGCGGTCGGCCTCGGAAAAGGCGTCTGGTGGGAACCGTTCAGTATTAGCTTTCCCATCGCGGCTTCAGAACTTATCACATAAGTGGTCTCTCAACTCACCTCTGCCGTCCTTGAGGAGCTCCCAGAATTTTGAAGGGTTCGTCGCCTCACCCGGAAAGCGACACGCCATGCCGATGATGGCCACCGGCTCATCGCGGCCGCCCTTAGAGCCGTCAGAAGCCATGTCTGGCTCCAGGTTGTCCTTGGTTGATACTGCCCATATGTCACGCGTTAAAGCGCACAGCAGGTCACAGAAGGATTCAGGTCTAAAAAGCTTATTTCTATAAAGTAAAAAGGCAGAAAGTGAGGTCCTATATATAGAGGAGCGAATGTGAAGCGGCACGTGATATGGTACCTGGAACGCCTGTTGCAGAAGGTGGAAATACGTGAGGTTATCGTGACACGATATGTGTGGAATGAACCAACCGATAGAGAGTCAGCCTCGTTTGTATTGGAGGCAGAAAGACGGGATCTGAATTCCAACCTGAATTGATCTGCCATGTAGGCTGCGGGCAAGAAAAGCATAGTTTGGTGATCTAGATAGATGTGGCGTTGATATGATGAATGCCCACATCGCGATCCTCTGCACAAATCGGTCGTAGCAGCACCCTGCTGCTACTGAGCATAACGGGATAGAAATCTCCCCTTCCTCTACCCCCTGAGAATACACTAGATATTGTCTGACTGTTTTGATGTAAGTATTCCTCTACATTAGGAAACCCTTGTAAACCCAAACTAAATCGCGACGTTGTCTCTAAACCGGCGACGGGCGTGAATCTAAGTCCGAGTCAGCTACTTGTTACGCGATAGTTCCAGAGCACGCACTCTAAACTTTGACGCGTTGAACCTCTAAACTTTGAATCGTTGAACTTTAATTTATTAGATATAGTCACAGAATGTTGTTCTTTAACTACCCGGGGATGCTGGTTGATAGTCAGCCTATCCTCCCACAGTATGGCCGGGGGAGTACAGGTACTTAGTTAAGGGTAAGGATTGTTCTGTAACCCTGTAGGCCTTCTTTTCTTTTCTTTTCAACTTTGTTGAGTGGCAGGCCTCGGTTGTTCTGAGATGGCCACGGCATCTCGGCATTTATATAAGATTTCATAATAACTCAATTCCGGAATACAACCATGTACAAGTGCGATGGTCATACGGAGACGAAATGTGAACTGTGGTCACCAGCCGTTTCGTATAGATCATACCGATCGTGCAATTACTACAAAGCACATGAATTTGCAACCAATAGATAGCCTTGCTTGAACCCAGTGACCTATTTCTGATACTATAACAAGATATAAAGCGTTGATTGTTGCGCCGATTAGCAGCGTTGATCTGTTTTCATGTTTACAGGTGCCCAACCGCGTGAGTTGCTACACTTTTTGAAAGTATATCCTTCCATGTGTGTTGGCTGCACTACCATCATCTGCTAGCAATATTATTCCCATTGGCATGAGCGTCCCTAAGCGCAGGGTCCTCTTGTTTGGGGACTATACCGACCCCTGGGCCGACTCATTCGACCATCTCATGCTGAAGGCCGCCTCCACCAAGTGGCTGCAGAGGTTCCTCGACGAGACCGCGTCCATTGTCTCCGCGGAAGCACAGCAGATGGATGGCGAGCTGCGTGAGAGCCTGACGCAGGACAATGGCGTCTGCTTTTCCAGCCTTGCCGAAATCGCCGACGCATACCGGGGGCGCCATGATCATGTCGGCTTTGTCGACGCCGTCATGGTCTACGTCGTGCGAGCGGCGGCTCTTCTCGGGTGCGTTTGATGACGCGGTTCCTCGATTTTCTTCCCTCGATTTCCCTGACTGTTCTTTGCTGACCCAAATGATCATCAGATGGGTCCGCGAGAATCCGGAGTCCCTGCGCTCTGAACCCCCAGACGCCCTGGGCATATCCGGCGGCTTGTTCAATGCCGCGGCGCTGGCAGTTGCCCGGGACTTTGATTCTTTGTACGATGCAAGTCTTGTCGTGGCTGGGCTCGTGTGCCGACACTGTAAGCTCGCGTGGACGCGGTCTAGTGATGTGGAGGAGTCTTCTCCGGAAGGCGGCGTGTGGGGGTGGACTGTCACCGGCATTTCATCCGCCGAACTCGACGCCGCCCTAGCCGAGTTCCAAGCAACAATGGTGAGTTTCGATTCCCCGACACTCCCTGCGCAGGCTGTTCGGCTGCCCATTTGGTCTCTGCCTGCCTGGGTGTGTGTGTGTTCCGTCTGACTCGTCATTGGAGGGGGTTCCCGTATACAAAATAGCGCGCGTCGGCATCCGCGGCGACAGGTGGAGCACCGTCATCGGCCCGCCTTCGGTTCTCGAGATGTGTCTTGAGCAGTGTCCCAGGCTGCGGACGGGCGTAGGCAAGGCGCCGCTGGCCATTCACACCCTGCAGCACAATCCCGGGTGGAAGTACAGTCAGGCGGAGCTCGACTACATAGTCGGGCGCTCCCCTCTCGTCGAGGCGACCCCGTGCCAAGATTTTGGTCTATGGGGGCTCCCTGACTTGGGAAAACGACACACTACCTGGGGCAGTCTGCTGAGTGACGTTGTCGAAGGCGCGTTTTCTAGGCCTGTCGACGTCGAGGAACTCGTTGGCCGGCTGGCCTCAACGTTGAGCGACAGCCAGGCCAGTATCGACTTGGGCGTCATGGGTGCCACGTCGCACGAGGCCTACGTTGTCAAGACCCTCGAAGCCAACTTGACGCAGCCGCTCACAGTCTTTCGTGTCGTCACCCCGGCGGATTCCATGGACGCAGAGGGCCCCCCGGAGTCACACTCGTCGCCGCCGCCGGGCCGCATTGCCGTGGTGGGAATGGGCGGGCGCGGCCCGGACAGCCACGCCAACGACTCCCTCGACCAGTTTTGGAACCTCATCCGGCAGGGCCAGGACGTCGCCCGAACCATCCCAGAGGACCGTTTCGACGCCGACAGTCTGTTCCCGCCCCACGCGGCATCTTCGTCATCATCATCATCATCACCCTGCCGGTCATCGACAGACTATGGGTGCTTCCTCCGGGACCCCGGTCACTTTGATGCCCGATTTTTCCGTCTTTCCCCTCGGGAAGCCACCCTGCTCGACCCCTGCAGCCGGCTCTTCCTCATGGCCGCCCACGCGGCTGTCGAGATGTCCGGGTACTCGGACGGTCCCACCCGAACTGTTGACCCGGCCCGCATCGCCGTCATCTACGGCCAGAGCAATGAGGACGGCTACATGACGAGCCATCACGAGCGTGGGTGCGACGCTTACACGCTGCAGACGGTCCAGCGAGCCTTTGCACCAGGTCGCGTCGCCCACCACTTTGGATGGGAGGGCCCGACCTGGTCGGTCGACTCAGCCTGCTCAACCTCTTCTTCTATCCTGCACCTGGCAACCCGCCTCCTGGTGTCGGGTGAGGTTGATATGGTCGTCGCCGGTGCCTCAAATGTCATTTCAAGCCCGCACGGCTGGTGCGCCCTTTCCAAGTCTGGCGTGCTGTCCGCCACCGGCAACTGTAAGCCCTTCCGCGACGACGCCGACGGATACTGCCGCGGCGAGTTCGTTGGTGCCGTGGTGCTCAAACGCCTTGAAGATGCCGTCGCCCACAACGATAATGTCCTCGCCGTCATTGCGGCCTCGGGCAAGAACCAGTCAGGCAACGCCGCGTCCATCACAGCACCCGATGCCGGCGCCCAGGAGCGGCTGTTCAGGCGGGTGCTCCGCACCGCTGGCGTCGCCCCGGCCGATGTCTCGTACGTTGAAGCACACGGCACCGGCACTCCCGTTGGCGACCCCTGCGAGATGACCGCCGTCTCCAATGTCCTAGCGAGACCTGGCGTCGAGGACGACACGCATCGGCTTGCGGTGGGCGCCGTCAAGGCTAACATTGGCCACAGCGAGGCCGCTTCGGGCATCGCCTCACTCATCAAGGGCGTCTTCATGTTCCGCCACCAGATCATGCCGCCCCAGGTTGGCATGCCTCACGCTTTGCACCCGAGGTTGCCACCCCTGGCTGAGCTGGGCATCGCGATCCCGTCCGCCGAGCGCATTTTCGCATCAGCACCGGGTAGGCCGAGACGCATCCTCCTCAACAACGTCGACGCGGCCGGCGGCAACTCTTGCCTACTGCTTGAAGACCCGGCTGGTCTTGTCCCACAAGCCACCGCATCCTCCGAGGGCCCCTCCGCCGACCACTATGTGGTGGCTGTCAGCGCGCGGACGCAGGCATCGCACCGCGAGAACAAGCGCCGGCTGGTCAGCTGGCTCAAGGCGAACCCGGCGGCGCGGCTCGCAGACGTGGCCTACACGACAACCGCTCGGAGGGTCCACCACCGCCCTTTCCGCTCCGCCTACGCCGTCTCATCGGTTAGAGACCTTATCGGGTCTCTCGAAACAGACTTGGACCTGACGAACGACGCGGATACGCGTCTCCCAGGTGCTGCTGTCAGCACCACCTTGCCGGGTCACAGGTCGCGACCTGTCGTATGGATCTTTCCAGGACAGGGCTCCGAGCATGTCGGAATGGGCAGGGAATTGTACCATTCCAGCCCCGTCTTCCGCGGGATGGTCGACCGTTGCGCGCAGCTCTGTGCCGAGCACGGCTTCCCCCCCTTTGTTGACGTCATCGTGGATGCTGCCGGACGTCAGGGCGAAGGTGTCGAGACGGAGAGCGGCGGCGACACGATAGTAAAGAACCACCTCGCCTTGGTGACGCTCGAGCTAGCGCTGGCCGCCTTCTGGCGCCATGTCGGTGTCGAGCCGACCATGGTGATTGGCCACTCGCTCGGTGAGTACGCGGCCCTTCACGTGGCTGGCGTCCTTTCGCTCGCCGATGCCCTCCATCTCGTAGGCCACCGTGCGCGGCGGCTACTCGCCGTGTGTGAACCCGGCGCCTGCGCCATGCTCGCCGTCTCGGCCGCTGTCGACGCGGTTGAGGCCTTCTTGGCCTCTAGACGGGGCCTGCTGCCGTCGTGCACCGTGGCTTGTATCAACGGACCGAGCGCTGTTGTTGTTAGCGGCACGAGGGCCGATGTCCTCACCGCTTCCGAGGAGTTGGCCCGAGAGGGCATCCGCTCTCGGCGGCTCTCCGTCCCCTACGGGTACCACTCGTCACAAATGGACGCCGTGGTTCCTGACCTAGAGAGGCTTGCGGCGGCCGTGACCTTCTCGCCGCCCAAGGTGCCGCTGGCCTCGACGCTTCTCGCGTCCGTGGTGAAGACGTCCAGCAAGACGATCAACCATAGCTACCTGGCACGGCAGACCCGTTGTCTTGTGAACTTTTCCGGAGCCGTGAAGGCCGCCAACGCCACACTGGGAGAGGGCAACAACGCCATCTGGCTCGAGCTGGGCCCCCGAGGCGTATGTGCATCTCTGGTACGTTCCATTCTCCCGTCCTCGGTGCGAGAGTCCACCGTGGTTGCGTCGACAATGGAGCATCGTAAAACCGCATCTACTTGGTCGTCCGTCTGTAGTTGCCTGTCCGACATGTACGCCAACGGCATCGACTTGGACTGGCTCCGGCTCCACGGGCCGCGTCAGGGAAGCCTCAAGCTCTTGTCTACGCTACCGACGTACGCCTGGGATGTCCAGGATTACTGGATCAGGTGGACTGAGAAGACGTCAGCTCCATCGCAAGAAGCAAGCTCGGCCGGACAAGACGCGGCTGGGCTACAGACAATGCACTACACCTGCGCGCAAAACATAATCGACAAGACGGACACCCAGGTGACGTTCCGTTCGCGGCTTGCCCACCCGGCTTTGAAGCAGATAATCGACGGCCACCGAGTGCAGGGAGTTCCCGTGTGTCCCGGCTCTGTGTATTGCGACGCCGCGCTTGCCGCCGCCTCCCATGTGCTCGGGGAGCAGAGCGACACGGATGGCTTGGGACTCGCCCTCGCTGATATTTCTCTCATCCGCCCGCTTACCGAAAACCTGGTGGGATCGGACGGGGAACTCTTCACCAGCGCAACGGTTCAGCAAGACCTCAAGACTGGTACGGCCCAAGCCGTCGCGGTCTCGTTCAAGACCTCCTCCGGGTCCCCATCGCTGGCACGTCAAGTTGCGCTCGGCACATGCACCGTCACAAGGCAGGACCCAACAGCGATCCAAGCTGTATGGGAACGCAACTCGTACTACGTCAAGTCGCGAATGGACCTCATCACCCAAAACGCCAAAGAAGGGCGCGGTCACTGGCTCCAGCCTGCACTCTTTTACTCCCTCCTGTCCCGCACGTTCGAGTACCACAATGAGGGCTTCAAGGCCATCACCGAAGCCTTCGTGTCCCCGGACTTCCAGGACGCCACCGCGCACTGCGTCCTGGCTGAGACTGCGCCCGGAACCCGCTTCGTCTCGTCGCCATACTGGGGGGAGGCCTTGGTTCACTTGGCCGGCTTTCTTGCAAACTGCCGTCCTCGCCAGCCTACCGCCGCCGATTCCACCATCTGCATCATGCACAGCATCGGCCGCATTGAGCGAGTTGCTGCGCTCGAGCCCGGCAAGGCCTACACGACGTACGCCCGCATCTGCACGAAGAGGTATGACGCATTGTATTGTGATGTGTTTGCTTTTGACGCCGCCGGTACCATGGTCCTCTCATGTGTCGATATGTGTTTTCGCGAGTTGAGCACCACCGTCATGGCGCAGGCGTTGGGAACGTTCAAGGGCCCCCCCGTCCCCGGTGACGATGTTCTTACTCGCGACGCGAAGCCACGCGCCGTCATCTCGGCTCCTTCAAAGGGCACGAAGCCCCTCGCGACGTACGTGACAGGTCGACAAGACATAAACCAGGCAGCAGACGAACCGGCAACGAGGGGTGAGACTGTGGATGTTGCGGACGCCGTCATCCGGAGTATTGCCGTGGAAACGGGATGCCACTTGTCACGTCTCGCCGACGACCAGGACTTGGTCGATCTCGGCGTTGACTCCATCATGGCCATCGAGATCGTGTCCAGCGTAAAGGCCACGACCGGGTGCGACCTCGCCCCGAGCTTCCTGCTTGAGTGCCACACCATTGGTCACCTGCGCTCCCTGCTGCGTGGTCGGAATAAGGCTAGCCCGTCGAACGACAGCGGCGACGTTGACAGCAACAGGGATGATCTAGAAGCCTGCAAATCGGGCTCGTCAGCCGATTCGGAAGTCCTGATCACTCCTCACAGTGAGCTTGACGAGGAAGATAACCAATTTGAACAAGACACGGCTCTGCAGCCAGACGCCTCTTTTGATGCCGCCGCCACGGCCGCCGCCACCGTCAAGTCTACTGGACTATTTACCGCGGCCATCGCCAACGACGAGGACGACAACGACCGCAACAAGAACAACAGCAGCAACAAAGTTCGTCCTCAGGCGAGAGTCACGTTACTGTCCAAGTGTACAAACGCAAACAAACAAGCCGGCCAGCACCGGTTGTACCTGATGGCCGATGGTTTTGGCTCCGTGTCTTCCTACGTCCACCTGCTCGCCCACAGGTTCCCAGCCGACCTGTACGGCATCGACTCGCCATACCTCCGGTGCCCATTGCAGCTAACCCCCGACGTGAGCATCGAGAGCATTGCACGCCTTATGGTCGACGCGCTGCTCCAACATCAGCCCCATGGCCCCTTCACGCTTGGCGGCTTCTCCGGAGGCGGCATCCTGGCCTACGAGATGACCCGCCAACTTATTGCGGCCGGCCACGAGGTCCGGGGCCTTCTCATCATCGACATGCGGTGCCCGCTGCCGCTGCCGGAACAAAACCTGAAGATGCCATCGTCGGACCGCGCTGTGCCGCCCGACATCATCCAGAACCTGACCAACCACACCTTTGCCCTCACCTCAGTCGGCTGGAACCCAGACTCGGACACGGCCCGCCATCTGGTCAGGTTCTTAGACACCGTAGCTAGGTACTGCCCTCCAATGCCGCCGCCGCCGCAGCTGCAACAGGCCTGTTTCAACGTAGCCACGGCCATCGTGTGGTGCGTGAAGGGCATGATAACACATCTGCAGCGGCACCCTGACCTCATGCGGCGCGCGGCCGAACACGGCGTTCCTCTTGAGCCGTTTCCCGGCTTTATGCAGGACGCCAAGCTCGGCCACCTGCTCTGGAGCCTGCTGAACAAGACGCCCGCCGACTTGGGCCCCAACGGTTGGGAGAACTACGTCAATAATGGCAGCGGCCAGAGCGACCGCGACATATTGTGTTTGTCGGTGGACGCCAACCATCAGGAGGTAATGCAGCCGACATATGCTCGTAAGACAGCCGAGGCCATTGGAAAGGCATTGGGTTTTTTTAGTGATCGAGCTGATGAACGGCATGGCTCATAATTGCACATTTCCCGTGGAGCTTCTCAAGTCGCTACGGTGCACTATCCCTTTGAGTGCGAGCGGAGGGGGCTTTAAGTTATTTATAGGGAGGCGCGGTACTAATGTAATTCCGCTCTCTTGCCACAAGCGTCTTAAGACAACCAATTGCGCCACAAAGCGAAGGCTCTGCTTGTGAATCTATCTCTAATTCTACATTTTATGACATAAATACGCCGGTTGAAAGCCTAACTAATAAGATTGCTACACATGACAGGATAGCCTGTATATGACTAGGTCTTCATCCTAGCACCAAGGTCTCAACCACCAGATCAAAAAGGATTCCGTAGTATACTAATTCAGCGGATGCATAGACACCTTGAAGGGCTAGCGCTCTCGATATCTTCGCGAAAGAGGACCTGTAATAGGACAAACGTCACCGTGAATTACTGTGCAGATTAACATTTGTCGTGAAGCTGGAATAGCTTCGTGTGGCTAGTGCCAGCAGCGCCGCCACAGGATGTGGCGTACCACCCGCACGGACCGTGTAGAAAAGGTATTTCTACCGCTTCTCCGGTTCATACGTAGTTTCTTAATAGGATAACTACTTTTCTCTCATATAACAAGACGCTGCGGTTCACCACAACATTCAAAAGCGACAAAAACTTTATTTTAGAAATTACCTATCCACTACCCGGTAACTCGGCATTATGTTTAGACTGTATACATCGTCATTGGTGGGGTTGCGTATGTATCTGTACAAATATGCCTCAATGCTAATTAGGCTCTGATCGGCAACGGTGGGAATGTTGGATAACGCGCCAACTTGGATAACGTGAGGGGAAATATTAGTCAGAAACTAAATAAATGTAGCGCTAGGCTAAAAAGGGCCCTTTTTTTCATTAGTAGAGTTTGCCTATACAAAACCTTCGCATTTTACTATATACCTAGATAAGAATGACTTCTAGGCCCCTTATTTAAGGGGGAAATACTAAATAACTACTCTACTGCTATCTATTTTATTATAAGGTCCTTATAAGGTGGCTATAAGCTATTTAACACCTAGATATAATAGTAACTAAGTAGAAGTTAAAGTTATATATTATAAAAGTGTAATAAAATATATCTTATTCACTTTTAAAAATTAAAGTTATAGTTATAGGGATAGTATAGTATATCTTGCCTAGCTAAGGTTTAACTTAATGTGCTTATATAAGCAGTAAGTACTATAATAAACACTAGCTAAATCTAACTACCTCCACTTTATAAGCTAATGGCAACGAGTATCGTGGCCTACTGTGAGGGGTATAGTCTGCTGGCAGAAACAAGGATCTAGATGTGGCAAATGCAGGGGTTAGTCAACGTCAGCAGCAAGTTTGGTGGCAAGGGTTAGGGTTTGGTGGGTGGATGGGTGGATGGGTGAGTTGACCGTCTTCTATAAAGGGCTTAGCGTAGTCAGTGGCAGCGATACTCGTTACCGTTAGCTTGCAAAGTGGAGGCGATCAAACTTAGCCAGTGTTTACGGTAGTCTTCTGGTAGACTAGGGCCCTCATTGGCAACTTAGACAACGGCCAAAACCTAGATAAAGTCGGATAAAAGGCAACTTACATGGCCAGATGTACCGCTTAAACTTAAATATACTACATTAGACCTAGAAACCGCGGGGTACATTATGATTTAAGTTCTCTGTAATAGAAGTTTGTCCAACATTAGCCACGTACCTAGATAAGAGTGACTTCTAGAGACTCGATTTAGGCCTAATTTCCCATCTATATAACCAGACTTTTACTTAACAGATAGCCCTAAATAGCCCTAGCTTTATGTATTTCTTATCCAGGTTACCTCCGTTATCCAAGTTCCATCAAGTTGCCGATCAGGGCCTCGACGCGATACAGGCCGAGTTGATAGTCACTTTAGGTGGAACGCTTTTTCGACTAAATCATTCATGTCTGCCTACCAGGTGGTGGGGTAATATGACAGCTCGCCTCATGACATCTACAGAGGTTAGGGCTCCTCACCGCGAGTAAGGTGTAGAAAAGGGGCCCAAGTCAATAGGTGTGAAGGTTACAGACTTTGACGTCGTATCATACATCGTATGTAGCAGGGCTAGTGCCCCCTTTGCCGCCATCATGGTCAACAGTCGTGGTGGGTGGGAAAATGCGTGTATCTTGGTGTATCCCCAAGGGCCTGAGGGTGTGCATTTTCATGATGCTGAGTTCTTACTTCGTACATGTACAGTAGCTTTACGCCCATCGCGAGAACAGGGATCACCTACTTTGTAAGGGTTCAGGAACTAAGCAAAGGGTGGCATTCTGCAAACCTTTCTGACGCATGGAGCATGTGAGCAGAAAAAAGTTGCTTGCTTCGTCCACGCCACTACTAGTGGTATTGGTCTATGAAGCGGAAGAAACGCACCCCAAAGTATAATCACTGGTTATGCTGAGCACACTTGAGTAGAACAACCACACGAGTCTCTTGAAGCCAACAATAAAACCATCTCTATCATAATTACTGGACTAAACGACTCAGTGTTAAGGCTTCTTCACGGCTCCGTCAAAAACTCCTGGCGTTATGAGCTCACCGAAGCCTATCATGCTGCCACCAGCCACAGACTGGATCAAGGCGAGCTCCCGCCCCAGCCTCTTGTTGTACGCCGCGACTGCAATTCTGCTTGCGCTGCTATTCTACACATCATGGAGCAGCATCAACCATGTCAGACGCATGCCGCCCTTGATCAACCCGCCCAAGATGTTCGACCTGACGTACTCCCGGAGCAAGATGCAGTCTGTCACCGGCACCGAAGACCTGATGAGCGACGCGCGCAAGAGATTTGGCGACAAACCTTACAGTATTGTCACTCTCGGCGGCCCCGTCATGGTCCTGCCGGCCAAGTTTGCAGAAGAGATCCGCAACGACGCCCGCTTAAGCTTCACAAAGTCGGCCGAACAGGTGAGAGTGTTTGTTAAAACTAGCAACCGAAACGCTTTCTGTCTTGCCGTGCCTCGTTGCTAACAACCGAGCCGCTATGTTAACAGGATTTCCATGCCCACCTGCCCGCATTCAGGCCCTTTGGGGGGGACATCACCGATCGGCTCGCCGCCGTGGCCAAGACACATCTGACCAAGCTCATCGGTATGTCGAGCCTCGCGCCGACCTGTCAAAGAGTATCGCTAATCGCAGCCCAGCCAAGACAACGATACCCCTCTGTGATGAGGCCGCTCGCACTCTTGAGATGAAAATCGGCCGTTCTCCAGGTATGAATTATGTGACCCCCCGATGATATTAGCCTAGCCAAACTCGAACCGCTCTAAGAACGGCGCTTGCTCGTGCTAGATTGGCAGCATCTCGGCCTTGAGGAGTTGACGCTGGAGATAACATCTCGCATGGCCGCGCGCGTCACATCGGGCCAAGATCTGTGCCGTAACGAGACATGGCTCCGCAACACGATCCAGTATACCATCCACGCCCCCGTGGCCGCCAACAAGCTGCGGCTGTTCCCAGCCCCCCTCCGTTACCTGGCGCACCTCGCGCTGCCGGAATGCCGCGCCATGCGAACCGAGCTCGCCACAGCCCGCGCCCTGGTCACGGCTGTGGTTGATAAGCGCCGCCGCGAGAGGCTGGACGCGGCTTCGACCGGCCGCCCGATGCCGTGTTACGAAGACGCCATCGAATGGGGCGCCGAGCAGTTCCAGGACTCTCCCGGTCCTAGCGTAAAAGACTACGATCCGGCCATGTTCCAGCTCCAGACATCCGTTGTCGGTCTCCATAGCTCCACCGACCTTCTTACGCAGACCCTGATTAACATCCTCCTCCACCCGGACATAGTGCCGCCGCTGCGCCGCGAGATGGTCGACGCGGTCGGCCCCGAGGGGTGGTCCAAGCCGTGCCTCCACAAATTGCAGCTGATGGACGGGGTCATGAAGGAGACGCAGCGTCTCAAGCCGCTCGAATTTAGTGAGTCCTGAGTTCATTTATATGTCCCCATACACTTCACCGGCAAAGTGGTCACGACACCTAACCCGTAAAACAATAGTCACGATGCACCGCGTTGCCACGTCGGACGTGTACCTTTCGGATGGCACCCTGATCCCAAAACACGCACACACTGTAGTAGCCAACACGACACGCCTCGACCCGTCCATCTACGAGCGTCCAGGTGACTTCGACCCTTTCCGCTGGGTGAGAATGCGGGCCTCAGATAAACAGAAACACCAGGCGCCCATGGTTAGCGCGGGCATCAATTCGCTTGGCTTTGGGTACGGCCTCCACGTGTGCCCAGGCCGCTTTTTCGCAACCGACCTTGTCAAGATGGCCCTCTGCCACCTGATGCTTAAATACGACATCGAGTTGGACCAAGAACTCAACCCTAAGCCATACGTCCCGATGGGCTTCTTTCTGGGCCACGACCGAGAGGTCCGGATTAAGATCCGCAAGCGCGCCGAGGAGATTAGTATTGATGTCTGAGCGAGCGTCAACAAGACTACAGGAACAAGAACACTGTCGCGATGCCTTCGTGTAGCTGGCGGACTCCCCAGTGACCGGGACAACTATTGTTCCGCCCACTTCGGTCTGCCCCATCGCCCAGAAGCGTACATATTCGGGTCAGACCTGCCATTCTCACACGTAGTAGTTCAAGCCGTTTTCCTTAGTCATTTCCTAGCCGTAAAATGACTCTGCCACAAACACGTGGCATCAGATTAGAGAATGAATAAATAAATGCGGAGCCTCGAATGTTAAGGAAACTGCAAGAATGTGACAGTTAAATCAAACATGGAGGTGCGGAAGCCTGTGTTAGCATACGCTAAATAGCTCTTCAATAGTAGACGCTCACGCGGGAAAAGTTTTAATTTGAGAACTACGTGCGACGTCGACCGGCCGTCGACTGTAACACAATCAGCTGCGTGTTCCATAGGAGGAACTTCCGATGCAATATGTATACCTTGTCTACCCACGTCGTCGCACAAGAATCTTAGCCTCTGGGTGAATCATCTGAGTCCATCCCATAATCACCGTCTCGGGACCGCCCTCGAGGGTCTTCCAGTCGTACTTCATTAGAAGATGGCACAGGACAATCTTCATCACATCCGCCGCGTAGAACCTTCCAGGGCACGAATGCTTCCCGACGCCAAAGCCTGCATGCTCAACAGTAGCACAGGCTAGCTGGGCCATATCCTCCCTATCGCCTGTCTGCCTCATCTTGTAGAAACGATATGCGTCCCACTCGTCCGGTCGATCATATACAGCTGGGTCGCGGTTCCCGTCCCCAGCCACCGCAATTCTAGTGCCGACTGGAAGGACGGTACCATCTTTGAGGCTCATCGCCTCTGTAACACCCCCCAACATTGCAGCTGTCTCTGTTGTCAGAAAATGACCACCATCATTATAGATCGAGCAGTTGTTACTGCCCTTGATAGGTTTTTAAGAACTAGAAATGTAACACTTGAGTGACGTACCAAAGAATATGGGCCTAAGACGCATGCTCTCCTTGATTACGCTGTCCAACAGCTTCATCCGGTGTAAGTTGCCCTTTTCCCACCCCATCCAGCCAATCTGGTTCACTTCTTGCTCGATTTCGCGACGCACCTCCTTCGCCACTTCGGGGTGACGCGCCAGGTCCAGCAGGACCATCATGATAAAGTTAGCGGAGGTGTGGTCGGCCACGAACGTGAGGGCTAGCTGCGCCGCGGCGGCGTCATAGAGCTTCACGTCCCCGTCAGCAGCCCGATCGAACCACCCGATGGCGTCATTGCTGGCCACAACTACCCTCTCTTTTGGGTTTACTGCAGAGGCTGCCGGCTGGACCTCGTGCCGCCGCCGCCTCTCGTCCATCATCGAGGCCACGAGACGGCGCGCCGCCCTGATCTGCTTGCGGGACCGGTAGATGGCGGGGATGAACCACTGTACCAGCGGACGCAGCTGTGGCGGCATGAGGTCTAAGATGAAACCGGCAAACGATACGTCGGGCGTATAGTTCTGGGCGAGGTCCAGCCATTCCGCGTTTCTGGGTCCGTCGTCTCCGATAAATGTCCGGCTTGACACCCTGTGCACGATTTTCACAACTGCATCCGACACAGGGATTTCCTCCCAGCGATCTAATAGTTTGGTTATTTAGCATGAGATGCACGCGCGCCTGTAATGCGGCCCTGGGGCACAACAACTAACCGACGGAAACCGGGATAATGTCGTCTATGGCAGATGTCGTTTCTTCGGACAGGGCGTTAAGTATATCATCTTTGGTGACATGAAAGAGTCAGGCGATGTTATATAAGCCTTTTGTTACCATGACATCTTTACTCACTAGACACCTGCGTCAAGTTGTTCTTCACGCCTTGGCTGACAATATTTGGTAGCTTCGCAAGCTCCAGGAACCCAGCCAAACCATCATTCAGTGACGCGTGCGTTCTCTAGTCGCAAGTGAGTCAACAAACAGACATAATGTGACTGGGAAAAGGGAATTTGTACTCCGTTAAAGAAAAGTTCAAAAGCAAAGCTAGTGTGACTCTTGAGGTATTGCGCGTCCTCGGCCGGCAAAACAAGTATTTCGCCCCATGGGTCCCTGATGCGGAATGCTTGTCCAAGCTCATACTCTTTTGCGGCGACCAGAGGTTTTCTAGCCCCCATGAGCAAGAACTCAGCCCGCTCCCAGAATCCCAAGACATCGTACCACCGCCGCCGGGAGACAAGCGGATATTTTGACAGCGGGTTCGCGGAGCGCGGAGCTAGGGCAGCATGCAAGAGTGCCGCACCAATGATGACCAAGAGCCAGATCGGCAAAGTGAAGTGATGAAAAACGGATGCCATTCCAAGTTCTACTCAGCAGTCGACGTTCCTGTCTTCAGTTGGCATAAAGGAAGCTGGCGATTAAAAGAGTATCTCGGTGCGACTAATAAAAACCGCGGTATATACTTCGGACACAGTTTTACTTCATTTTTCCGTCCTCATCCGTACTGAAATGAATCTTTTGAACTAACTTTCAATGATTAGGTGGCATGGTACCTCGTCAGATGGTTCCTTGGGTTCTAGCTAGTAGCCTAAATGTTACGATTCATGGGTGCATGCGTTGTTTCTGCTCTGGACGGTACGAGAAGCTAAACTCTATACCTTTTGAGTTTACCGCAACATACATCGCATGTTTTATCGCAACAACGGCGTAGGCCGAGAGGGTAAGTTGAAATGTAAACCGGAATATGTAACTTCCCGCCGATTACAACAATCATGGTTGTGTTGTGCACACGCCTCTGGGCCGGCTGCGTCATTTAGATAGATAGGAGATCATGACTCGAGAGAAACTAACGAAAGCTAACTTTGAACGTCATAGATTATAGTCAGCCTTTGCTTGGGGTCCAAGCCAACATATTATTTAACATAAAAACAGTAAGCACAATCCGTAATACGTGCATCCCTATCCGGTCCGCCCACAACTCTTTTCCAGCGACGCAGAATCATCACATCATGGGGGGGATTTCAAGCGGCAGTTACAACCTGAACCCCGATCAGCAGTATTGGTGGCGGTTTGTTGAGCCCGCACTGTCTTCCATGTTGGCGTACGCCGGGAGATACACGCTAGAGGAACAAGAAAGCCACAAAGCCTGGTATGCTACCCAAGTAACGCCCATATTCGGCCCGCGACCCTCAGAGGGAAATCCAGACCCGATTTTCACTCATGATTCGAGCCCGTGCCACATCAGCATCAACTGGTGCTCCAAGACGAAGCCTACAGTCCGCAGCGGTATGACGCGACCACATGACGTCTTCAATAGCCAAGCCTTCGTCGATGAGCTTCGAACCGCCATCGAAACGTCTCATGAGCCAGACCTGACCTTATTTGATGCCTTGGCGAAATCGTTGTTCGTCCATGACCCGCAGGAAGTCGCCAAAGTCAAGGCTGTGGTGCCGCTCCATCTGCACACGCTTATACCCAATATTGCCATCGCTTGGGACCTCGTCGGCCCCATAAAGAAGCTGAAGCTCTATCACAACCCTCAAGCCAAGAAACTGGCCACGGGAAGAACCGGCAACGAAATCGTCATCAGTAGCATTAGGGCATTGGCCAAAGATGGCTACGACTTCACTGAGGCCATGGACATACTGGAGCGATATGTCATGAAGCTCAACGCAGAACAACTGGAACTCATCATCATAGGCTTGGACGCTGCCGACCCAAACCTGCCAACTACACGAGTCAAGGTATGCCATTTTTCCAAGTCGTTCCACTCTGATGGTCCACGGACACCAGAATCGTTTCTTGCTGACACCCTCCACCTTCAGCCATATGGCATTGTCTCTGAAGCCAACTCCTGGGAAACTGTCAAGAACATCTACACCCTAGGAGGCCAGGTTGTCAACGAAGAGCGTATGAAAGGGCTTGAAATCTTACACTCCATCTGGGATCTCATGCGTTGTCATAGAGGAGACCCCCTTCCTGATGACTATCACAAGCCCAAAAATGATGCGAGCTCGACCCGCGGCGTGTTGACCCCCAGTTTTGAGGTGGCTCCAGGTCAAACGGTTCCCAATGTCAAACTGTACTTGAGCCAGTGGCAGTTTGGCAAGTCTGACCGCGAGATTGCTGAGTGCACTGTTGAGATATTCAGAAAGCTGGGGTGGCAACGTGAGGCAGATTCCTACTTTGACTTCCTGCGTGACGCCTTGTAAGTTTTTATCATCATGGTCATATATCATTTATTTCCGTGCCGCTAATACTCTTGGACACTCAGCCCCTATGTCGACCTAGATAAGCCCCCGGCCATACACGAGTTTGTGTCTTTTGCGTACAACGATACCAATGGCGTGTATTTTACTATATATTTTTCCCCCTGTGGAAGATCAATGAACATCTCCGGTCGCGATGAAGGAAAAACAACGGCTAATGGAAATGGGAAACTGTTTGAAGGCCAATACACTGGCTGGCCAGCGCACCTAGACTCCGCTCCAGTATGAGCCTTCACCCACGGCACTCAACCGTAGCTAAGGCGAATAGGTGATTCTGTAATATAGCCAGGGTTCCCTTTACTACTATCAAACGAGCAACAGTGATGGACAGCTGACCTAGTATAATGATTCAAGGCAAGTGTATTTACAATTAGCTATGCTGTTCACGTCAGACGACTTTTGGGAGCTCTCTGACTCTCAAGTTTGCATCGACATATTCATGTTCTGTATTGCTCCATTTCTCCGGGTATCCAGGCAATCGACATACTCTGTATAAGTTGTTCTTCTAATTTTTTCTTCTCTAGCCCAGTGATGTCATTAGCTTCTTCTTGTAGAACAGTAGGGATTCGCAGCATGCAGGCTCTTTCTCCCTGACTGTCAGGGATAAATACTAGAGAATAGAATCACGCAATAAGGGCCAGTGTAAGCAACATAAGGAGTCAGTATATATATATATATATATATATACATATATGTATGTATGTATGTATGTATGTATGTATCACAAGTAGTTAGTACAAATAAGTGTCTCTATTCAAGTAGGAAGTTATATCTAGCAAATACTGCCAGTGTTTTAATAGTAGTACTAACACATTATTCAGTGTATTATCCCACTGAGTCCTACGCGGCCAATGGCACTTTGCCTGTATGGCCCACGTGGCCACCGACACTATAACAGTAGTACACCAAGAAGGTGTAAATTAACAAGGACTCAGAGAGATCAAGCCGCACATAGGATGATATCATATTATGGCTGCACTGGTCCCTTAATGCTATACTATGAGTTACTCGATGCAGTGGAAGTCGCAAGCAAGAAAAGCCGTACGAAGAATCTTGTCAATACTGCGGCTTTTGAAGGGGGGGTGGGATGAAGCTTAAGATTTCTCATGCAGAGGCAGACTTTCTTATAATAATATGTGGCATTCGCCTACGTCAGCTTAAGCTTTTAGGCAACGCCTTAGTTAGTATTGCAGACAAGCTTAACGATGTTAGCTATAGTACGTCTATATATAACTATACGTATAACAGAATAGTTAGGAATACTAAAAACATTATATAGACCTGGACCAGCCCGTCCAATTCGGTAAGATTAAGTCCAATTCTAACAAGTAGACTATAGTTTGATATATATTCACATATTCTCATACAATTAAATAGGTGCGATTGGTCCCCATCGTTGGGTGGCGGTACACTTACCGGTGCCCTAATGGAGGGTTTAGTCTGGTGAATAGTAGCACAAAATGTTACATAATTAGTAACCAGTCTTACTGTTCCAATCTAGCAGCATCTTACTACAGTACCAGTCCAGAGGGCCATCGGTTATATACTTAACCAGTATTGAAAAATCTTACTCCTCTAGTTACCAGTCAACAGAAACCACGCGCCTGTTAGTTACTAGTCACCAGAAACCAGATGCTATTTAGTCAGGGAGTCCCTGTCAGCATTCAGATGCGCAGCAGACACGCGTTAACCCAGGCTACTGGTCTTTTCTACTCGTTTGAGGAGAGCATGGCAGCACATATTAGATATAGACAGCCACAACAATAGTCTAAGAACAAACCACTATAGAGGTTATCTTGTTTTACTGCATAAGCTATAGAAAAAACTAAGATTTAAAGTAATAATATAAGGAATCCAAACAGCTAGGACTGGTAAGAAGAGAATATCTAACGTTATAGACCAGTATCATGGCCTTTCAAATGGCCAGGACCTAGGTGATATTGCATGGGATAGACCTAGAAACTAGTCCCAAGGCCATTTTAAGAAGCTTAGAAACTAGTCCTAGGCCATTGTAAGAAGCCTAGAAACTGGCCCAAGTATTTAAGAAGCCTGGACACTAGTACCGCTGAATCATGCCAAATAATTACTAGTATTATAATTATAATCCTTTAGCCTATTAGTTGCGGAACTAGTACTAAATAGACCTAATAGCCACGGTCCTGGTAGCTTATTCCTACACGGTTCCTATAGTACTAGTTACTTACGTCTCGTAATATTGAGACAACAGTACTCCCCGACCGAACTCGACAATCTCAGCGGCAGGAAAGAAGACAACACCTTGTGTATTTCAGATTCGCTGACGTGCCACAGCTGCGTTTGAGTGGCGATGCCTGGAGATCTAGAGAATCCACGGGCAGGGCAAGCACGATGAGGTGGATGGAACGGCACAGAAGCTCATCGTGGAGCCACGGCTGAGCCCACTCCATCAAGCTTGCACGTATTTGCTCCTTCCTACATCTCCCCACGACTTTGTTCACCACGCCAGAGAGGCAGTTCGGCTCTACTCCGAGGTCCTTGAGAAGTTCGAGCACACTCCTGACCAGCGAGCCAACGTTGAGAAGATGCTTGACGCAGCCCAGAGCGCCTTACGCAAAGCTCGTAGCGACCGGAGCGCCATCGATTGACGAGTGGCAGAGTATATGTGAGTTCTCTCTTCTCTCTGTTCTCTGTTCTCTCTGTTCTCTGTTCTCTCTGTTCTCCCCCCCCCACCTCTAATGCCAGTCTTTGGAGTATTCAAGACTAACAACTAATGTATATCTATAGTGCTAGTGTAAAAACCATGACTGATCTCCACGATGCCCAGATAGAGGAGCTACGCCGATCCGAAGAGCATGCTCGGGATGGATCCAGCGCTGCTGCGCAGTCTAGTCAGAGTGTCCCCGAGACAGCTGGCGATACCCAAAGCTCTGCGGTGGGCCGATCCCAGTCATCTCAGTTGACCGGCCGATCCCAGTCGACCGCCTTGACTGATATGGATGACGACAACCACCCTCTTCCCGACATTCGCCGATGATTTTCACATGGGTTGCTGCTGATTGCCAGGGGGCGGCGTTGTAGAAGGCCGCCGGTTGTGATTGTAGTCTCGTGGACTTTGCGCCGGATAGCGGGGTTGTCTATCTGGGGGTCGGTGGCACTTTGCGTGAAGCGGCACTGGAGAAGGTGTTGAGATCTGATAAAGACCCTGGCGATGGAGGGGCGCATGGGTGTGAGGTCCAGGAGGCCGTTGCGCTTGTGATGCCAATTGGCGGTGCGCCAAAAGTGGATCCATAATTAATACAGTGTAGCAATTGTGACTTACATAGCATCACGACAATAGACCTGGCCGCACTCTCTGGAACCTGTGCTGGGCTTACGTGTCCGCCTTGGTCAGTACTTCAAAGACCCTCTTCTTTGTTCTTTTTACGCATAGAAAGCTGACTTGCATTTGGCTCTCAGATGAATGCGTTTGCGTAATACATCTTCACCGCTTGGGTCCCAATTTTTACGTTCCCGGCCAATCTCCAGCCATATTGTCACTGGTGATTACATCACAGCAGGCTCTGGAGCCGCGGCAGCGGTGACTGTTTTCGCAATCCGTCACTTCTACAATCTGGATGTCAAGAGGCAGCAGATACAGAAGTAGAACTTCCGGAGTTTTGCTTGTATTACTGGCTTTGCCCTGACTTCGTGTTGCAAAGCAAGGAAAAAAAAAATTAAAAAATTAAATAAAGAAACAAAGAAACAAAGAAACAAAGAAAAAAATGTAACTATTCCCAAGGTTGACATATTAGCCGAAGTTCCGTTGGTGTAGAAGCAAGAAGCTGTCTATAGCTGTGTTCCCAGGGCGGGAATCCCGTACCACCTCGGAAGGAAATCGGACCGATTGTTCGTAAATATTACTGTCATCCAATTTTCATCATCTATGTACAGTTTCCCCAAGCCTTCCCAGTATCATCGCCGTCGCCGATCCCACCCCTTACGAGGTACCGGAACATCCGACAAAACCGCTGCCGGTGGATCCCTGGTGGGTGACCTGGCCGGCCTGTTCGCAAGAAGCGTTGATGATAACACGGTCGGGACCGGGGTTGCCTGGAAGCACAGTCAGTCGCGATTTCACCACCTGACGCCTGCGGGACGTGCGTTGGCACGACACGCCACCGCCAGGGTAGCGCAGGGTCGCTCGGGTACTCACGTCCGTGGTAGATGCCGCTGGCCTTGAGGGGGAACTCGTAATACGGACCGGGAACTTGGAAGTTGAAGCCCTCGTTGTTGTCGTAGCGGTGGGGATAGGGAGTCCTGCGGGTGACGGTGCCGGCCCTGACGTGGTTGCAGGCGGCGTTGGAGGCGGCGTTGACCTGGGCGGCGCTGTAAGTGGTGCTTCCGCAGGTGATGGAGCGCTTCTGGAGGCGCTCCGCGGGGACGGCCGGGGCCACGGGCTTCGGGGGGACGGCCGGGGCCACGGGCTTCGGGGAGACGGCCTGGGCCACGAGGGCGAACAGGGAGACGAGGACGAGAAGGAGCTGCATCTTGGGACTACCTGGGTGGGCGGAGGGCGCTTCGGTGAGAGTGCGGGTGACGGGTTGCGAGGCGAGACTGGGATGATTGGGCCTGAAGAGCGTCTCCCAAGCACCGTTTCCTTTGCGGAAACCTCATCGTGTTATACCAGTCCGCAGAGCCGAAAATAAACGTTCGGTTGGTAAGGCGGGCAGATTTGTTGCGATGCAACCAACAGCAGTCAATGGCCAAGTGTGATAAATAGAATAAGGCGTCTGCCGCATAAAAGTAGATCCATAATTACTGTACTGTAATTATAGCTTATATTACCACGCAACACAGCCCCCTAGATCTACCCTCTACAGGGTACGTCAACTGACTCTTTCATTAACCTTATACCTAGGTACATCTTGCTAAAGTCTCGGTAGTTAGGGCCCCCTTAAGGATCTACACGCAACTCAAACTAAGGGTATTTAATAGGGATTAAGCCTACAGATGTGTTTTTTAATTTATTTATAACAATTTATAATACACTCAACAATTCTAGTATAGCAGTAGGTCGGTCGTACCGGCTGGGCTTATAACTATAATAAATAGAATAAGGCGTCTGCTATATAAAAGTAGATCTATAGTTACTGTGCTGTAATTATGGCTTATATTGCCGCGCGACACCAAGCGAAATGACAGGTCCTCATGGTAAGCGGTAACAGTATCGCCAAGCGCATTGTCGATCGCTGGTCCTCAAAGCGGAACTTGTGGATGTTATCGCGCATGGCCAGGAACGCAGCCGTGGTTGGCTGGAAGACAGAAAGCCACGGGTTTCCGCCGTGCCCGCCGACTCATACGTGCTCCGCCCTCTCAGCTAATTGGCATATGCTACTGTATACTAACGTATCTGGGCCAAGTTACACGGTAGCATTCAACAAGCAACAGGGCCACGTGAGCGATGGTTGCGACATGGATGTCGTGCGCTAGTCAAGCGCATCTACCAACGGCACTGCAGCCCCCAACCCCAGCCCTGGGCGGACACGAGGAGTCGAGGGGCATTTCAAGCCGGGTGAGGATGTCTTTCCCGTGTCTCCTTTCGGAAACCCCCGCATTGAAGCGGACCATTTGTTCCCTGTGGACCTCCGATCCACCTCTCCCTTAAGCAGCTGTAGAAAAGGAGATCAGCAGAGGTCATTAAACATCGGACGATTGAAAGCTCAAGCCATCGTTTTCTCTCACTCTCAGGGGTACTTCCGGCAGTACATCCATGGCTCACTCTTTTGAACTACTCAAACTGAGACAGCGGATATACCTGTCCGATTTTCTTACAAATGCCTCTGGGGCGGGACTGAATGATTCCGGACCTTTCATTCCGTGACCAAGACGGGACCTGGGTTGGAACAAAGATGGAATAATAAAGGACTCAAATAGAGTAGAGCATGCTCTCGATGATTCAATGTTTAGAGTTAGCCTAACTACTAGGGTCCGTGCCGCTCACCCGATGCTCAGTAATTGATTCGGTCTGGGGTAAACCGATACTTGCATGCTCATGTTGACCACTTGAATGGGGAATTTAGTACAGGTAGGTTCCGTAGAAATTGAGAGTGGAGCTGGGGAGGCTATCAACTACGCTATAGTTGGTCGTACTAGCACAAGAGCTATGTTATACGGCCGAGGACACGCTCCAGTCTCGTTGCTTCAGCCATTTTTCGACAGAAGGGGTTTTCACCTTGACGCTAAGATCAGTTGGCAACTTGATAGAGTCCTTCCACCCAGCCACCTTTTCACCAAAGAGGCCGTACTCGGCAATCCACAACCAGCTTTCGGGTGATTCGCGCCCCAACGGCGAGGCGGCCGCCAGCTCGTCAACAGACCTTTGCACGTAGACGAAGCGGTGCCGTGTTGACTCGTTAAGCACTTTGATGATGTCACGGAAAGACTTCAACTCATCGTAGGCCGCCAAAACAGTCCCGACGGGCTCATCGAGAAGCAGTGTCTTGACAAAGGGGCCGGTGCTGACGGTGGGGTCAATGAGCGGGATGGGCGTGTCGACATCGTTGGGCCCTTCAAACTCGGCGTTCCCAGTTTCTTGGTTGAGCTTGGGTCCGAAGAACGATCCGGGCAACATGTTGGAGCTGTAGCACCCGACTATGATCTGCGAAGTCTTTGCCCAAAGTGCAGGGTGCTCTTGCCGGATTTTCCTGACGATGTTGGTCTTGCTGTCCAAGTGATGGACGTGCCTCAGCTTTCCTTGGCTGAGTTCCAATACAGGCGGCAGGCTGCTGAAGATAAAGCGCTCGAGGCTTTGTGTCTCTGCCGCTGCCTGGGCAATGTTCCGGCCCCAGAGTTCCTCGAGCTCCCGCGTGGCAACGCCATGGTCGACACCTTCGTCTCGGACTCTGTTGGCGACTTCTTCAGTTCCGAAGGCGGTCCAAAAGTCGGTGACTGCGAAGATGGCGGTGGCGGCGTTGAAAGCTGCCTTGAGCTCTGCAACCGAGTCGACGGACCCAGAGACCATCTCGGCACCCAGCCTTGATAGCTCGATGGCGGGAACGGAGGAGGTGTTGCGAGTAAAGCCCCGAACATGCCACTCAGACGCGAGAGCTGGATCGTTGAGAAAAGCCCGGGCGACAGAACCTCCTTGGCTTCCGGTGGCGCCCAGGACGACAAGAGTCTTCTTGGTGGAGCTGGGCATTGTGCTTGGAATAAGATGAATTGGTTTGGTGGAAAGATGGCGCGGTAAAATATTAGTTGGCTTCGAGGTGCTTGACTCGGACATCTAAGGATCATGATGTCGGCACTTGTTGTTTATATAGATTGTCTCTGATGAAATGGATGTTATTTAGTAAGGGCAGGCTCTCGACGAGATTTGTAATGCATGTTTGCACTTTGTGGTGTACTATCTACATAACGTTATTGCTGATGCACTCACTGGGCGTGGACAGTGCGGCGGTTAGCTTACTCCATGTCAGCATCGGTCGTGGAAATCTTGGCTAAGTACTCCGTAGAGCGATGATGAATTGGTCTACCCCAGATACCTGCTTACCTAGGGTTAGGTTTAGTGGCTGATTAGTATCAGATGGTAGAAACTGTATTTACGTGGACAATATACCGATCACTGCATTAGTCTAGTTGATAGCGCGATACCTTAGGTTTCTGCCAGACTTGCATTGGCTCCTAACCACCACGTACGCCAATTGCGTCTGATTTTCAACGAATTGAACCGGCTGTCTACCAACGGCGCCGGGATCCGGGCCGGAAGTATGGGGCTCCAAGCACCGATGATTGATTACGCAAGCAAGTATCTTATCAGACGATAAGACTCGGATGATCATCGTTCCGACTCCGGCGCCAGCACCGATGTGTCCGTGCGGCAGCTTGGGCGGACGACCTGACCTGGACAGGCCAGGCGGGTTGCTGTAAGTGCCAATTGGCCGCTGGTTTAGCGCAAACAGTACCTGAAGCTTCTGGGACGCGCATTGCAAAGGCGTCCGGGCTCCGCAAAACGCGTTTTCTTGGGATTTCAATCAAACCCCCAATTTCCTCCGTCGCCTCAGAAAACTATCCCAACAGCTAGCTGCCCTTCGATTCGCATCAACCGGCCACGGCCAAACCCCCCATCACCAAGTGTTCCAAGAGCAAACGCCATCGAGACGGATCCTCCCTTCCTTTAACCCCCCCTCCGGCCGCCGACCCGGTCTAAATGACCCCAGGCCATCCGCGATGCGCGTCATCAAGCCAACATGGCTGAGCCATAGCGGCGAGCAAAAGGATTTCGAAGTCTATAGCTGTCATGTGTCCTCGGACGGCAAGAGGCTCGCGACCGCCGGCGGCGATGGCCACGTGCGCGTTTGGTCTACTGAGGCCATCTACGGCGACGTCAATGGCGACGCAGACGGCAAGCCGAGGCAGCTCTGCCACATGAGCCATCATCTAGGCACCATCCACTCTGTTCGCTTCTCTCCAAACAGCCGATACCTTGCCTCGGGCGCCGACGATAAGCTCATCTGCGTCTACCACCTCGACAAGAGCCCTCCCGTAGCTTCTTTCGGTGAATGCGCCCCTGCCAGCACCCCTCACGCTCCACCTGCCCAGTTGCTAACCCATTGCGATAGGACTCGGCGCCGAACCTCCGCCAATCGAGAACTGGAAGACCTACAAGCGCCTTGTCGGACACGAGAACGACGTCCAAGACCTTGCCTGGTCCTACGACTCCTCAATACTGGTCTCCGTGGGCCTCGACTCCAAGATCGTCGTCTGGTCAGGACACAGCTTCGAGAAGCTCAAGACCATCACCGTCCACTCTAGTCACGTCAAGGGCATTACTTTTGACCCTGCCAACAAGTTCTTCGCCACCGCAAGCGACGACCGAACCATCAAGATCTTCCGATTCACGCCCCCCGCCCCGAACGCCACACAACACGACATGGTGAACAACTTTGTTCTGGAGACGACTATCAGCGCCCCCTTTAAGAGTTCACCGTTGACGACGTACTTCCGGAGGTGTTCCTGGTCTCCCGACGGCAATCACATCGCTGCGCCCAACGCCGTCAACGGCCCGGTGAGCTCCGTTGCCATCATCGAGCGCACACGCTGGGATAGCGAAATCAACCTGATCGGCCACGAGGGACCCACCGAGGTCTGCATGTTTTCCCCGCGACTGTTCCATACCGAGAATCCGGCGGACAAACCTGCAAACAACGCGCTCGTCACCGTCATTGCCTCCGCCGGCCAAGACAAGACTCTGAGTATTTGGAACACCAACACGTCGCGCCCCGTCGTCATTCTCCAAGACGTTGCCAGCAAGTCCATTTCCGACTTGGCCTGGTCGCCCGACGGGACCACCATTTTCGCAGCCAGTCTAGACGGCTCCGTTCTGGGCATTAAGTTTGACCACGGAGAGCTGGGCTGGGTCGCCAACGCGGACGAGAACGACAAGGCACTGCAGAAGTACGGTGCGTCACGCAAGGGCATGGGCATTGCCGAGGACATTGAAGGTCTCAACCTGGAGAATCAAAGCAAAGCTGGTGAATCCCGTGCTGCCGAGTCCAGGATGGGCGCGCTCATGGGCGATGCGGCTTCTTCCAAGGGGCCCGCACCTTCTACTAATGGAACAAAGACCGTTGGCAATGGAACGGGTACCTCCACTCCCAAGACCTTGAACGGCAACGCCGAGCCCGAAAAGGACAAGGAAAAAGACAGGCCGGCGGAGGAGAACGGTGACAAGTCCGCAGAGCGAGTCAAGGAGCTCAAGTCTCGAGTGACTGTCGGTAAGGATGGGAGGAAACGCGTCGCACCGCTGCTGGTGTCATCGTCCGGTACCGGCCAGTCCTCTCTGCCCCAAACGCAGCTAGTCGGAGCCACATCAACAGCCAAGGCGGCGCAGAATGACGCCCCGCAGACGATACTGGATCTCGAGCGGCCGTTCGAGGGACTGCCCAAGGGCGGCGTCGCTGCCATGTTGCTCGGCAACAAGCGCAAGCTTCCGGTTGTTGAGGGTGATGAGGAGGAGGACCGCGGTTCGAAGCGGCTGGCGACCGACCCGACTCCGGTCGTCCTCAATGGTGTCGACGGGGTCGAACCAGCCTCGGTCGTGCCCGCTTCCCATGGCATGGTCCCGACGCCCGAGTATCTCCGGCCTGCGGTCCTCAACCCATCCATCGCCTTTGCACAGATCCGCCTCGCTGTGCCAAAGGTCAGATCTCACATCGTCCGCCCGCTGGAACGCGGAGTGCTGCTCCCTGAAAGCAGCACAGACGAAGCCTCCAAGGTGCCGGAGAACATTATCCTCGAAGCCCGGAACCCCGTGCAGATCAGGGACCCTTCGTCAATCTCGGCTACCAAACGAGGAACGCTACTCTGGCAAGACTATCTGCCAAGGGCCGTCATACTCGTCACAGGAAACAAGCAATTTTGGGCGGCAGCTTGCGAAGACGGAAGCATTTATACATGGACCCCCGCCGGTCGACGGCTGATGAATCCAATCATTATGGAATCCCAACCCGTCATACTGGAGTGCCGGAATAGCTACCTCTTGTGCATCAACGCGGTCGGCCTGTGTCACGTATGGGACCTCCAAAAACAGGCCGCACTGCACCCCCCAGTGTCCCTGGGTCCCGTTCTCGAACTAGCGACGACGACACTAAACCTCAACGCCACTACTCCGGGCCCCGGCGTCACATCAGCACAGCTTAACTCGACGGGACACATCGTGGTGACCCTGACGAACGGAGACGGGTACTACTACACCCGCGACATGTTTTCGTGGCAGCGCGTCAGCGAAGCCTGGTGGGCGGTCGGGTCCCAGTACTGGAACAGCAACGATTCCTCCATCAGCGCCTTGCAGTCGACTGCCGTGGGGCCCGTCACCCCGGCGAAGCCAAAGGACGAGAACACGGCCAACGTTTCCGCCGGCATCATTCCCTACCTCGAGCGCCACACGACCAATGAGTTCTTGCTTAAGGGCCGAGCTTACACCCTGCAGCGCATCGTCAAGCTACTGCTGTCCAAGGACGGCTTCGAGGGCTTTGAGTCCACCGTCAGCATTGCCCATCTCGAAAACCGCATCGCTGCTGCCCTGCATCTGGACGCGAGGGACGAGTTCCGTCTCTACCTGTTCATGTACGCCAAGCGGCTTGGCGCTGAGGGTCATCGTGGTAAGGTCGAGGAGCTGCTCAACAGCCTGCTTGGTGGCATCCTCAAGGACAAGGATGACAAGTGGAGCGAGGGTGGCCGGGGATGGTTCAGCCAGGAGGAAGTAATCTGCGGCTGGGATCGTAAGGAGCTCTTGAAGGGCGTCGTGATGATTCTTGGTAAGGTTTTGATTTTCTTTACCCCCCCCCCCCCCCCCAGAGCGTCCTGCGAATACACCTTGCTAACACGACTCGACAGGCAAATTCCGCGAGCTTCAACGACTTACGATCCAGTACGCCCGCGTGCTTGACCTTAACCTGGAGAGTGATGGGGCAATGGAGATCGAGTCATGAGCGTCTTGGGCGGCAAGGGCGACCCTCGACTCGCGACAGCGCGAGAGGGGGTTTCTCTTTACTAATGAAGCACAACCGTTGTATACTATACCTGCTGGTACTTGTTTTTCTTTTATTTGTACGGAGAGCAAAAGGGTCGGTACAGTGTGGTTGTCGGGGCGGTTGGGGGGGGTTTCGGAGTTGGCGTACGTACCAAGCCCTGGATGCTTCAAGCGGCACGGCGAGGAGGGTTTCTACCTTTGCGAAGCCTGCCGAGGTTTGGTTCTAGGGTACGGTCAGGCTTTTCGGAGCTATGTATTTTTTTGGCCCAGTGAATCATATGCCATGAATATGCCCGTGTGCCATACATGCCTACTGGCGGCGGCCTTTGACATGATGAATCGGCGTTCTGGAACCCGTGTCCCTGGCATGTTGACTGACAAGTGAGTGGTGATGTGGTATCCTCGGCTGACGAGGTGTGAACCATGTTGGAACTACGGCATACAAGTTGAACTCCGGTGCGATCCGAATCGACGTAGGGAGGCTCCTGTGGACTGGACTATAGTCGCAGAGTAATAACCCCCGTTTCACATTCTCGGCCGCAAATGACATCTGAACAACACGGGTTTATGGTATAATAGAGATCTATTCCCGGGGGTATATGCTTGCTCTAACTCTTGCCTGCTCAGAAAATGACTTCCTCGGTGGCGTCCCTTACCCGCTGCATCGCCCTCCTCAGCCCGCGTTCGTCCTCAGCCCCGACCGCCACGTCGGCGAGGCTGACGCCCGTGTCGGGGTCTTCGTACCAGCTGATGATACACATGCGGCCGGCGGCAAAGTCGTCGCGAAACGAGGCGATGAAGTCGTCGCGGCCCTGGCTGCAGCTGATGGAGAAGGAGGACCCGCTCATCAGCCCGCGGCTGGTGAAGTGGCGGCGGAGGAGGGGCAGGCAGAGGGAGCCCGAGGTCCTGATGTTGAGGTCGACTACGTGGAAATGGGAGAAGTCTTCTCCGGGGTCGGCGTGGCCGTTCGTCCGTTGACCGTTCGTCTTCTGTCCGTTGGTCGTCTGGCCGTTTGTCTCCGGCTTCGCGTCTTCCAAGGGCGCGGTCTCGAGGACGTCGGCCCCCGCAGGCCCCACGTAGTTGTGGCTTCGCAACCAGGCGGCGATCTTCTTGACCAGCGGGCCGAACTTCCTCTTCAGCTCATCCTGGCGCCCGTAGTTGATGGTGCTCCCGATCCAGGCCTTGGCGTCGTCCGTCAACTGCTCCGAGGCCGCGAGGAAGATGGGGTCGCCGCCGTCGTCCGTGACGAAGAAGGTCAGGCCGTAGTCTCCGACGGGGTCCTCCACGAGGTCCGAGAGCACCAGGGCCGCCGGCCGGAGGTGCGCGTTGGCCTCCGTCACCGAGGAGAGCAGCCTCCGCAGGAGGCCCCCGCGGAGGTCGGCGACCAGCCTGCCGCGCTCCTCTTCTGTGACGACCACGTACGTGCCCGCGCCGCCGAAGCTCTGCTGGTTCTTGAGCACGAACGGCAGCGGGTGCGAGGCGAGCGCGGCGAGGATCCTCTCCCGCTGCGCCTCGAACCATTTCCCCCGCGACCCCGCGCACGTGGGCGGGATGACGAACTCGGCGGCGTCGCCGCCGGCGCACGGCGCGCAGCACAGCCGGGCCTCGTCCGCGAGGCCGTCGACCTCGATGATCTTGGCCTTGGGCGTGGGGAGGCCGGAGCGCGCGAGCGCGGCCTTGGAGTTGAGGAACCAGTGCGTGTCGGGCGGGACGATGAGGTTGTCGTAGCCCTCGAGGCCGTCGAGCATGAGCTTGTACGCGATCGCGTCGATGCCCGCCTCCTCGACGGGTATCGCTGACGGGCCGACGCAGAAGACCAGGTCGGGCCGCTGCGCCTCGGCGAGCACGGAGATGGTCCTCTCGGCCTCGCGCCTGTCGTGCGCCTTCTGCTTGTCCGTCTCGTTGATGTGGAAGAGCACGACGGCGGTGTCGCCGCTGATGAAGGCGTCGCGCTGGGGGATGAGCGAGAGGTACTTGACGGCGAGCTGCTGCTGCTGCCGCTGCTGCCGCCGCCGCCGCTCCTTGTCCTTGGGGCTTCTGCAGGACTCGTCCGGCGGCACGGTATTGAAGGGGGTGTCTTGGTAGAGATACTTGGCGTTACGGGGGACGTGTGCGCTGAGCTCGGCGCACGAGTTGATGCCGCAGAGCACCTGGGCGATGCGCTTGTCGGCGCTCTTGGGACACGCGCGCCGGTAGAGGTCGGCGAGCGTCGTGTCGAGCGTTACCGTGGGCAGGTCTGGCATGGCGACTTCTTCACGCTGAGTGCTTGTTCTTGTTATCATTATCAGATCATGGACTAATCGACCCCGTAAGTGTTGATACGACGAGAACCGCAGCTATAAGCCGTTAAAGTGTGGTTGGATCAGCCTCGGAGTGCTTGTCAACCTTGTTTGCGTGAACACGGAGCAGAATGGAGGCGTACGCAAGTAAGTCGTTGGTGTAAAGACATAAAAACACATCACATCACCCCTTGCCGCCGCGGCGTCCCGGTTGACGTGACCGCAATGTCCCAAACCGATTGGCTGCCATGGGTGCAGATCTCCCTTTCCAAGGCTTCGGACGGGGGAGGATCATCCATCAAGATTCAAGGGACGGCGGCCACATTTGACCGCGCAATGCGAGGGAGGACAACCGAATGCGCACCCGCAAACCTTGCGAGACTGCGGCAAGGGAGACATTGATGTCATTACCCGCAGCCACGTTCGTAAAGACCGCTTGGGGATTCGCCTAAGCCCGTGATGGGCCGGTGGCAGACCAGTCTGTCTGACCGTCGATCATCGGGGCGCGAGACCTCTTGGCGTCGCTCGGGCCGTGAGTGAGCCATTGCAAGTGCTTCTGGGCGGTGCGAGACGCTCACAGCTTTCTATGCTAGGCGGAATGCCAGCTCGCCTGGATCTCAACCGTCCCATCCCTCCCTCGGCTGCCATGCCATGCTGCGGTTATAGGGTGTTGTAGGAGAGGTCGCCCGATCATCGCGTTTCTTGTGGGCTTTTCATCATCGTCCAGCCATTGGCCAATCGGCCTTGGTCGAAACTCACACGCTTATTTTTAACGTTGCGGCAGCGTACGTCATCCTCCTCCTCATCTCTGGATGTTCACTGGGACCTGGCCTGAGACGACAGGAGACAACAAGAAACCGTAAGAATATGATAATTTCCCCCTCCGGGTTGTCCCTTCTATTGGCCCTCAACTGAGCCACAGGTACGATCGTATGAACGCACGGTCACAGCAGTACACTAGAGATAAGAATCACGGGTTTGATTCCGATTCGACATCAGACTCTTCATGCTTGGTAAACTGAGTGAATAATTCGCCAGAACCACTCTATCTTTTAATCCAGCTGTTCTCTCAATTGTCGAAATGGCGATGGCATCATCGACGAGTGTCAATTGGGTCCTCGTAATGTTGTTGGTGTCAATCGTTCGTTTGCTCTCGATATCTCTTTTACCAGAGTCGGGAGAATAAAATGGAAGCAGAATACGGCAGCAGTGGGGAAAAAGACTATGGTCGCAGCTATAGAAACGTTAATTACATGAATAATGGCTCTCATGGGCGATGCGTTGGTCCTCTGTCACTAGAGATTATGTAACGGCAGTGTGAGAATAGAAATCACGCGTCTCTGACTGAGACAGAAATCGCATTTTGAGAGGCTCGAAGCAAACCACCAAACGCCTATTTATACGGAGGATTCGCTTAAGATCTTGTTCCTTTCAGAACCTGGAACACTTCGCCATAGTATGGCATCGCGAGTAGCATTCTGAAAGTTGGACCTTTTATGAGGCTCGCGCCGAGCTTCAAGATGTCTTATGTTTAAATTGTGTTGTCAACCCGAAACGGATCAATAAATCGCAGCAGGGGCTCATTTGGATCCTGCGGACTAGTACTGCCATTAAGGTTAACGACCTTGAGGTGCACAATTTTGCATTTATAACTACTTCATAAACATAAGTTATCAAAAGTTAGTCAAGGTATTCTGTCTGTACATAAGGCTTTACCTCCAAGCAACAGGCTTATACCTGATTCTATAAGTCGCACCTGTCAAGAAGACCAAAACGTATTCTTGTTTCGTGACCCCCACTAGCTTGGTAAAGATCCAAACAGAAACTTAATGACTCTTTTCAAGTAACCATCGAAGATAGATGGACACAAAAACAAGAAATCCATTCACCGTCACACAGAGACAACAGTACCTTTCCATCGCCTTGTCACTAGCACTCTGTCGTGAAGCTGGGACAGCTTCGTGTGGCTAGTTCCAGTCAGAGACGCCACGGAGTGGCGCCTCCAACCGATAAGACCCACATTAGGAAGAGTATTTCTAGGCGAGTTTTCTCTCGTACTTAGACTTAGGAAAATCAACTACTTCTCTTCATAAATGTCAGGACGCTGCGGTTCATCACACACTCCTATACTGCTTCCGCTCTCGTCACAAGCCGACTACATTGAGCTCAGAAAACTACTCTGATTTGTTCCCCGTTTCCCGAAGACGCAAGTCTTTAGTGGAGTTGAGATGTCTACCTCACCGCAGTCCTCTTCGGCATCGCCGATTCTGGCATGGATATGACTGCGAGTCCGCGCTGATTCGCTCCAGGGGCCGATGGCCAGCACGCACCGGAGACGCCCGAACAGGTGACTTTGCAACTGGATTTCGATGAACTGGGAAGGCTGAAAAAGACAGTCCCATGAAAAATGTGTCCTTTTACTCGCGTGGCTTGAGGGTTGTGAAGACCTGCAGCGCTGAAAACACCAAGCGTACTGTGCGTCCTTTGCACTTGTGGGAGAGAGCAGTCCTGGCAACAACTCCGGTAAAAGGTGGAGCCTAAACCTAGAAAGTTTGGCTTCGAGGCTGAAAACCCGATATCTCTGGACCGTCGAGCAAAAAGAAGCAATTCACTTCCGGGCCTTGGGTCTTCAGCTGCGGACCTGGGCCAATGAGAGGCTTTCTCTCGAGCCGATGTTTCACTGGGTTTCTATTCAGCAATGGCGAATGATTGATAAGAATTTTTTTTCTTTCTTTCTTTTGCTTTGTGTCTTATGCTACACCGGCGCGGGACTGCTCTGCAGCTAACGGCCAGCGCTTAGGGCATTTGATCAAACCGCGTCTGTTGAGCCGCTGCATCCAAAACCCCCGTATCTTGAGTTATTGCCCCCCAATACTCCATCAACTATGTAACGATGGCGTTAGATGGAATATGCACAGTCGGAATTGAATAGAATTGCAGGTTTTGGGCGCGATTCACTCCACGTATGTTCTTCTTGCTGCGCGTGTGGAAAGGAGAGATGAGTCAAATACCTCTCCTCGTATGTAATACCCCGCTTGGTCTAGTCAAGATGTCTCATACGGTCTCATACAGGCTCCTAAGCCTGACAGCTGAATGCAGCTAAGTCACAGTTGGAACTCTAGGGACGCGACTAGTGAAGCCTCTTTATCCGATACACTGGATAACTTCACTAATGTGATTTCGTGCCGTTCCGCCTACCTGGTAGTTGGGTATCCAACGGATAATATATGTGTCAAACCTTCCATGGAGAGGAGCTACCCATAATTTCTAACGACCTAGTCCTCGATATGAACCTAGCGCGAGAAGTATTGTAACCAATTGCGCCTTCAAGATAGTGATATCATCTTATGCTAAGGCGTTGACCAAGTTGCTTATGTCACACTTTTATTCCACACTAACCATTCCACTTGGAGCATGTCTCAAGTTGCTCTCTGAGAAGCATGGAGAGTCCTTGCCAAGATGCCCTTAAGCATTCGGCATTACCTTCTAATCACCAATCAAGTGTTTCTTGGTACCCTTCGAGATAACGGATAGTTTTTTCGCGAGCTGGTGGCTGTCTGAGCTGCGACATTAGGCATGCAAGCACAGAGTTGCTCTCAGGTGCCGGCAGCGCCGAGACTCCCTCAGCCAGGGGGTTTCTGCTAGTTTTGTAGATCAGAAGGCTTTGCATTGTCTGTGATCGCGGCTACATCGACGTTCCGAGCCGTGATGATCTCTATATTGGCAGAGTAAGAGTACGGAATGGGGCGCATTTAGATCCTAGAACGGGATGCTTTGGAAAACCAGCTACTCTACAGCTTTGTCTCAAAAACATTGTTGCGCAGATCTGATCTCTTTTGATATTGTGAATGATCTTGTACGCACGGTAGTTGATCTCAGGAAGCCACGGTGCATTGAGTAGTCTGGAATGTCATTAAGAACGCAATGCAACTACTCCTGTCATCCCTTCTCCCTATCATACAAGCACATCAGTTAATTCTTATATAACACTCTGACCATAAATTCATGGCCCAGACCACATACCAGTATCTCAACCTATCCCTTTCCACTCACTTTGGACATCCCGTCAAAATGGCAACCACTCAGAGCCAGCCAGCTGAGCAACCTCACAAGCACCTGGACAACCGCATCGATGGCGAGTCACCGGACATCTCTGGAGACTCAGACATGTTGGTCGATGGGATGTCTAGTCTCAGCATCAATGGCCGCAATCGCCAGCGTCGTCTACCTCGCTCCTCGGAACTGAACCACCATCACTCGCCGCGCGGTGGCAGTCCCACCGGCTCTGTCAGAAGTGCATACACTACCCGGCGTCGTGTGAGCCGTACATCATGGAGCGCCGGCGGGTTTTCCTCTGCCTACCGCTCCGAGGTTTCGAAGGAGCTCACGTCCCAAGCCGAGGGCGAGTTCTTCGCTCTCACGGAACTCATGGCCAGCATGTCGAGACGAAGTCTCTCTATGAGAGAAGTCTGGACCAAGATCATCGCCGAGCGTGAGGCAGCCTATGCTGAGATGGACCGCATGTGCGAGCGGTACGAAGAGTTAACGGAAATCATTGAGCAGAAAGAGAAGGAGCACCACCACCACAACAACGACCAAGAGGAGCGCAAGCAGGATCTCTTGAAGGTCCGCTTCGAGCTTACCGCTGCGGTAAACAGTGCGTCGGACTTCAAGTTGAAGTTGGCTGAGCGCGACACCGAGTGCAAGGCCCTCCGTCATGAGATTGCCGAGTCCAAGGACAGTCTTACGTACATCCGTAAGGAGCACGAGGAGCTAAAAAAGAAATCGGAACAGATGCGCTTGACTCTGGTCGCCACAGAGGCTGCCCGCGCTGATCTTGATGACAAGTACGGCAAGTTGCGCGGGGAGCGCGAGGCCCTTGATCTCAAGTACACCGACCTGCAGTCTCGCCATGAGGAAGTCAACAGCCACTTCGAATCCACCAACAAGGAGCTGGTGCAGTACAGGCAGAGCAACATGGCCCTCAAGAAGGAGAAGCACGACTTACTCCACAAGGCGGGTGAGCTTGAAGATTCTCTCCGCAAGGTCGAGCACAGACACGACGAGATCAAGCGCAAGTACAAGGAACTCGAGGAGCTCTACGAGAAGAGGAAGTATGAGGTTAAGGAGCTCCATGAAACTATCACACGCGTCAGGACCGAAAAGGAGGAATTCGAGCAATGCATTGAGAGACTCAAACGCGAGATTGAGGAGGAGCACGGCCGGTGCGAGGACGCCGAGGACCGTTGTGGCAAGTGGAAGCTCAAGTGGGAGCACTCAGAGCGAGAGATTATCTCGGTCCGCGAGGAGATCTCTCGCATTGAGATGATCCAAACCGAGATGCGCGAGACCATCTCCAAGAAGTCCGAAGAGCTGCGTGTCCTCGTCATTGAGAAGAAGCGCCTCCAAGAGGAGGGTGAGCGCGCCAGCGGCCGTGCCGACGACAACCACCGCCAGCTGCTCTTGGTCCAGGAGTCTCTCAGCCACACCGAGTCCCTGCTCAAGAAGACGCAGGAGGAGGTCCATACTAAGACCGAGCGCATCGAGCGCCTCGAGCTGGACTACGGCCTTGCCAAGGGCCAGGTCGAGAAGCTGGAGATGGAGATCCACACCCACCAGTCCATCGTGGCTAACCTCAAGATCGAGGTCGACAGCCTCAACGGCCAGTGCGGCACCCTCAAGGAGAAGTGCCACGACTGGGAGCAGAAGTACGAGGACGTGTACGAGAGCATCACTGAGATCGAGGAGGGCAGCTCCAGCTTCGAGTTCGAGATCTCGGCCATGCGCACCATGCTCCGCGAGGCGAGGGAGCAGAAGGAGCAGGCCATCACGGCGCGCAACTCGGCGGACCGCGAGCGTGACCAGGCTATTGCCCAATTCGAGGAGAAGTGCCGTGAGTTGGAGAGGCTCGAGGAGAGGATGAGCGCCCAAATGCACGAGATGAGCCAGCGTTCTGCAAGCAAGACCGTTACGACGACGCGTTCCTACAAGGGCGGGAGCCACAGAATGGCCAGCCACAGTGGCTCGTCCAGCCCTGCGGATTAATCCTGAGGGAGATTGACAGATCATTTGTTTTTATATTTTTCTCTGTGAAGTATCTGAGTTAGTTAGTTGCTTAGTTGTTATAACAGGAGTCTAGTCCTAAGAATTCTTTTCGCCCTTTCAGCTAGTATACGACAATGCCTTGGAGTGAATGTAAAAGTCTGCGGTGCTATTATCTTAATCGGACGACAGGAATAAACATAGCAAACCGCTTTGTTTGAAGGTCATGATCAAGTCTCAGTCATCAGGGCCGGCTTCAGTGTAGCGCGGCCCTGGCATTTTGCTCATTATCTAGGCTTTTTACTCGAATAACCATTATGTCCCGTTGAGTAGCAGCTCCCAATCAGTATTCATCCATTAGACTCGTGCATTGTTCCGTCTACAAAGGCTGTGCTCTCTCTGGGTATCAATCTCTTTTGCCTTTGTCTCCCACATCGTCTTCTTCGCTACTCGTCAGCGTGTTCTCGCTTGGATTAATCCTGAAGCTGAAGTCCACAACACCGACCAAGCTACTAATGGAGCGCACTAAGCCTTCCAAGTCATCACACACGAGCGAGCTGCAGACCTGCAACACGGCAAACTCGGTGTATCCTTGCTGTTCCACATTTCTCACGTCCAGGATGCTTCCGCTTCCGAGCGAGCTCATCATCTCCGCCAGCTCGGACGTGTCCGCCGCGAGCGAAGTGCCGCTTTCTGAGGACTCGACGACGCTGGGTTTCCGCCCCGACGGCCGAACCTCGGCCCCGGTCCTGGTGTGTACGGTGACCAGTCTGTGCTCGAGTTCGCTGCCCCGCCGTTGAA
This sequence comes from Colletotrichum navitas, assembly GCF_030913465.1. Classification (NCBI taxonomy): domain Eukaryota; kingdom Fungi; phylum Ascomycota; class Sordariomycetes; order Glomerellales; family Glomerellaceae; genus Colletotrichum; species Colletotrichum navitas. Next base: position 274,408 of record NW_026850582.1, read on the forward strand.
CGGCTTGATCCGGTGTCGGCCCGCGGAGGTGCAGCAATTTCCGGGTGAGCTCGTTGGGGCGCGGGAGGTGCATGAATGGCGGAAGAGACTGGCCAGAAAGCAGGGAGTTGGACAAGAGGGTGAGGGTGGACAGAATGGTATGTTGCGTTGGCTCGATGCTGGCAATGACCTGATTCAACGCACGAATCCACTGTCGGTCGCTCTCCGACGAAGGGCTCGAAGGTTGGTCACGAGGCTTCCACGTGATGGTGTAGGCAATAAGCGTGAGGTATCGCATGATACTGGTCGAGCGTCTGATGATGTCTTCGTAGGTTGCCCGCGGGAACTTGCCACCGATATCTGGTTCCCATTTCTGCCATTGAGCGTGGCTGTCCAGACTAGGGAGCAGCAACAGAAGCTTGCCCAAGATCCGGCGTCTCTCCTTCTCCATTTTGTGGGCGGGCGTGCCGGGTTTCTTGATGTCGCCGTGGGTATCTTCCATCTTGGCCTTGATCGTTTCGGTTACCACGCTGAAGTAGTTGGCAAGAAGGTACAGCGAGGCGCTTAGGTCGCGTCGGAGCCATCTCCGGTCCGTCATAGGCGCGGGGAAGATGGTCCAGAAAAAAGCGACGGCGCAGCCAGCGGCTACGCAGGCAAGACGGTAGGGTGCTAGGAGGTAGGTGGGATAGTACGGTTGTCCGGTCGCGGAGGCCGCCGCTTCACCGATCTTCTGGACCTGCAGCTCATAGCCGACGATGAGGACCTGAGTGATGATGGTGATGAGCCAGACGGGCATGAAGCGAGGGTACTTCAGAACAAAGTACTGTTCCACGAAAATGAAGAGCCAGAGGAAGACGATGACGCCGGCAGTGCGCCCGACGACGATGTACCATATGATGTAAGAGAAGATGACGGCCACGCATGTTCCGCCGACACGACACACGAAGCCGAAGATGGACTGGCCCGCCGTGATGGTCATCCCGATGGCGATCATGATCATCGCCCAGACCAGCCGCTGTTCGTTGAAGAATGTCTGCGTGCTTCGGAGGAAAGCCGTGATGCCGATCGTCATGGTGGCGACACTCACGCGGAAACCGAACAACGACTCACCCGATCCCACGAAGCCCGAAAACCGCCTCAAGTAATTGCCGACGCGCTCCCACGCGGTGCGGGCCGGGAGATGCTCGGGGTCTTTCTTCTTGTTGTACCCGTCGCCTGCGTACACGACGTTGGCTCCCATCTCGGCGATGTCGGGTGTCTGTTCCGGCGACGCGTCTTCGGTGCTGCCGATGCCCTTGAACCACTTCTTGAGTCGTTTCTGCGAGGGGATGATGAGGCGCTTCCGGGCCATTGTGCCGTCGGCAACCTTGGAGTCGGCGAAAATGACGAGATCCTGCACCGCCTCGCCGAGGGCAAGCATCAGCTTCTCCATGTACAGCATCACATAAAGCTGGGTCTGGTCGCGCTCCCGCATCCTCGTCTCCAGCCTTTTCAGGTTCAGATCCTGGAGCTCCTGCTCCGTCACATGCCGTCTCTCTCGCAACCAGGCCTTGAGCATCACACCCTTCTTGTCGTTGAAGTCCTGCACCCTCTTGGCGAGCAGCTCTGAGAAGCCGGCGTCTCCCGGCTTCGCGCTGGCCTTCGCCCCGGCTTCGTTTTCGACGTCGGCGGTCTTGGTCTTCTTCGGCCTCGGCACAAGTTCGAGGACGATAGAGGCGTGGTCGAGCCCCTGGTCCATTGCTTCGACGAGAACCTCGAACGGCTCGCACAGCTGCTCCATGATGTCGTTCCAGACCTTCTTCTCCCGGCTCCTCTCGACCTCGGAGTCGCCTCCCGTGCCGGCATCGGCACCCCATCCGTGTTCCTCGGACGCGCGGCGGAAGATATCGACGATGGTGCTAATCCCGTTCAGAGGAATCATGATGCTCCGCAGACGGTTGTAGATTTCGCCAATGTCCTTGGAGTCCAGCTTCCCGTAGGCGATATCCCGCTTGGCGAACAAGATGTCGCCGTGCATCTTCCCGAAGAGAGCTGCGATTGCCAAGGTCGTGGCCTTGAGCTCGCCCGCCGCCTTGGCCTCATTGGTTAGCTCCGGACCTTTATTCTTGTTCTTCTTGAACACGTTGCTGCTCTTCGTCTGGTGCCGCTCCAGCATGTCGGGACCCGACAGCGTCTGAAGATATTTCAACTGCAGTCGCATCGACTGGCGAACGAGCCCAATCGCCCCCTTGAACTCGCCACTCACGACCTGTCGGCTTGAGACAGGAAAGACAAGAAGGGATACGCCTGTGGCGATACCCATGGCGGAGAGCATGGCGACTAGGAGACGTTTAACGAACGACTCAGCCGAGGCGGTCGTCACCATCAGGGGGCCAAACGTGCAGGCGACATTCATGAAGATGGAATAGATCATGACGGGAAGGTTCGTCGCTGGGTACTTGGCTCGCAGCGTGTTGGATATCCAGATGTTGAAGAAGAGCCAGACGCCACAGACCGCCGATTGACTCGAGTTGTAGACCGGTAAACCAGAGGCCAACTCCTCGGCCGAGGCTGTGTTGCGCCTCGCCTGAACACCGGACCACAGCGCCAGCATGGAGATGGCGGCGCCGATGAGGATTCCGAAAACATTGAGGACAAGATTCTGCACATACTTCCCTCTCGGAAGGATGGCAAAGGCGAGCACCGAGATGATTGCCACAAGGTAGCCTAGCGTGGTGAAATACTGCGCGACGGGTGTTGACTGGTAGATGGCGATGCCGATGATGGGCGGCAGTGAGCCCTTGAACATCATGATGACGGTCGGCACGTCGAGGCCCAGTCTATTCGCAAGCGTTTGCCTCGGCGCCGGCTTCTTCGATGCATGGCTGGCGGCTGTGGCGGACCGTGCCGGGACGCTCTCCGGCTGAGGTTCCGGAGACTCCTCGTACCGGTCATCAGCGTCCGGGTCTGGCCTCTGTTCCTCGGATGACATTGCTGTTTAAAGTTTCATCGGCCCCCCGAGCGATTGGTGTGATTATCTGATTGTGTCGCGCCGTGGTTCGGTCGAGCATTCCGTGCGTTAAGAGGGTTGAGACGGCTGGACGTTGAGTTTTTCTCTCATAGGCCGGGGAGGCCGGTTGTTTTGTCTCTTCGGGCAATGATGTAATTGCGGAGTCCGCCGGGTTCGCCGTGGGCTTCTCGACTAGCGTAGAAGATGGCAGCATACTCCGTATATACCTAACGCTGGCAAGGTTTACGCTAACGCCTTTCGTCTCCCTGGCTCGTTGAACTCATTGGGGAGTTATGAGGGGGAAATTAATCAGACCTAAAATAGGTAGCTGATGGTCTGATGTGGAAATTCATGCAAGAGCACGGTCCTCTATCCCATAGCTTTAAATACGGGGTGAGCCATAAGCGGGAGGTTAAGGGATAGATCAGCCCGATAAAGATGTATCACTGGTTTGTTGAGCTGCTGTCTGGTGAGAGAAAGTCCTTGAGCCCCCTGCCAAGATAAGATGCATTGTCGCTCGACTGCCGAAAAGGCGGTGGGCGATGAGTAAGATCAATGAAACAGGAGCGAGTAGGCGAGTAGAAGGTCTTCGTCTTGGAGAATTTGTCAAGCCACGGTTCAGGCCGTGAGATAGATGGATAGAAATCGAATTACATTCAACAACATCATATCTCGATGCACCAGCGATTTTGTGGGCTTTCAAACATACCATCCAGACAGTTGCCAGTTCCGGTATAACAATCCTCGGCGCGCATGCATCTATCATCCCTGCCACACAGCCCTACACGCGGGATTCGCCACAGATTCATTCCGCGGCGGGATTCGCTACTCGTACAGATTCCGTGGCAGGCCCCTCTCGGATGGCAGGTCCAGGCCGTATAGCCCATCATTGTCATGTAAGGTTGGCAGACTTGGCAGTGGCTGGGGTGGGAGAAATCGATCAAACCGTCTCATAGTTGTGTTCAGCACGCTCGATATTGGCCTCGACTATTCCAACAGGGGATATGCACACTGTCGAATTTGCATTGAGTAGTTGCACTGAAAGTTGGCCCGCAGGAGGGAGTCGAGTGTGGCATCCAATAATCACCCGCGCGACAACATGAAGTTCATTCCTCTCATCCTTGGCTTGCCAATACTACCGGTCTTCCGATGACTCAAGACAATGCACTTGGACTTCGGACCCAACCTCTCCCGGCGATCTACACATATTCAGTCTTTCGTAGAAGCCTATGTTTCTTGACCACTTCTCCCACATTGCAGTCCCACTGAAGCCCGGCGCTGCATCACATCACGCCGTGTTTGACTAACGGATTTAGCGCTCTCCACAAAGCGCACATGCTCTGCAGCGATTGGCAAGTGGTTCTAAGCTCGGTCTGGGTTGCATTCCAGCCACAATGCCCAAACTGATGCATGTTGTGACCTGGGAAACACAGCCAGTACCGGTTTAGTAAATGTCGAGGCACAATGTGATCTCCGCAACATTGAGGAGGAAATCGATGCATAAGTTTGAGATAGAATAGTCGTAAAGGTATCTTCTAGGAATTATGTATATTGGCGCTTGGTAAACTGGGCGGAGGACGGATGGAACCTGGTACTCAAGCTCATGCCTTGGGACAACGCTCAGCGAGCCATCACTCAATGAACCTGTGCAAACCTTGGAGGTTATGGAGAAATTGATTATCTTCAGCGCTAGCAAAGCGAAACAAGACGCAGGGTCTACGACTCAGATATAAACCAGTGGCGGTCTATGCTATACAGTATCCGTACGCCGCATCCAACGTACTTGAACTCCGTAAGAATCAGCAATGTCAGTGATCTACGTTTCCGTTAGTAAGCTCGCCCTCCGACTCTCAACTTCCTACTTCAATCACTCCCCACCGCTGAATGGACTCGAAGGTGATGTTGACCATTGCCCAGGCCTCAAGGAGACTTGCAATTTAATGGCCGATGGAGGCCAAGCTCGGCTAGTCGACGTGCCGTTTGACAAGGAATTTACCGGCGTCGCCAAGTCCCCCTGTTTGCGGGGTAATCCCACGCATCTAGCGGGTTAATATTTCCGTCTTATCCGTTGCAGTTATGTAAAGGAAGAGATCGGCTGTGAAATGCTTGCCTCATTTGATGTGGTGAGGAGGAGAGATAGATCGGGAGAGCGAGGAACTAGAATTGTTCCCTCCTCCCGCTTTCACCGAATAATATCAAACCAAGCACGCAGATGATTTCGAAACACTGCCAATGGAGGAAAACAAGTTATTGTCGATTTTTGATGATTGAACTGATTTCCCTGTAAACACGTAGTCCAAAGCACATGTATCTAGTAGACCTATATATGGTTTTGCTGTGGCCCACTCCAGCGATCCTCTTTAAGTACGCACCAAATATGTAAGTTGAGCGATATCGAGAACAGAAACGACGGGTTTACAACTTTCGGACATGTCCTTCATCCCCTCGCGGCCATTAGACGTTTCTTTTGAAGAGGCGACTTGTGGGAAATGTGCCAAATTGGATTCTGCTCCGTGAGCCTCTTCCATCCGTCACTACGAGCCCCTGCTGGTTATATGGCTCGACACTCTTCTTGCAATGTAACGGCGAAAACGAGCGCGATGGAATTCACGGATAACCCTAACGGATAATGATGGCATGACCATCATCCCGTGTCAGTCCTCGTATCCGACTAGCAAACAGTCCACTTCCCCGCACTCCACGGCCCGGACCTGGGGTTGTCTAGGGTTCCAGGGGCCAGGGTCATCCAATGAGACCAACCGCGCCCTCGGCGCGTGTTGTGAGGTCGAAATATATCTTGGGCAGGTTCCTTGTTCGTCGACGTTTCGAAAGGAGTCATTGAGACCTCGGAGTCAAGAGCCTCTCCTCCTCTTCCTCCCCCTCGCCTCATCCCCAGTGCAAAGGGTTTCCTGCTCTCTTCCTCCCCTTTCGGCCGTTGTCGTGGGCGAAATAAACACGCTACGCCACAATGACTATCTCAAGGCGCTCTATGGACAAGAACGAGGCCGACATCATCGGCCAGGGACGCATGTCTTCGCATGTCCATCTTGAAAAGGCGCCCGAAGCCATTGACGTCAATGGCATTCGTGTGTTTGGTTTGAGCACCGAGGACGCCGACTTCTACACGAACTATCCGGCGGAGAAGAGAAAGAAGGTCTTCCACAAGGTATGGCCGTTTGAACTGCGTCGAATGTGGCTTGATGTCTAATCCACATGTTAGGTTGACATTCGCTTGATTCCGATGCTTTCCGTTCTTTACTTGATCTGTCACATTGACCGCGCCAACATTGGCAATGCCAAGATTGAGGGGATGGTCGAAGACTTGGGCATGACGGGTGTGCAGTATAACACCGTCCTGTCTATCTGTGAGTACATCAGCAGACCCCAAACCCTTTCTCCCGCGCCACTCATAGAATCTCAAAAGAACGGGTCTGACATACCGGCGGCACAGTCTTCATTCCATACGTTCTGTTCGAGGTCCCCAGTAACATCTTGCTGAAGAAATTCAAGCGCCCATCCACCTACCTTGGTATTCTTACTCTTGGATGGGGCATTGTCATGACCTGCACAGGGCTTGTGAAGAACTATGCAGGACTGATGGTCACCCGTGTGCTCCTCGGAATATTCGAGTAAGTTTCTTTCACAACAAACCCCCTGCTTCTCCCTCGCTGCCATTACGAGTTCCTCCTATGACCCACCCGCTTACATCCAAACCCCCCAGGGCTGGTTTCTTTCCCGGTGCCATCTATCTCACCTCCTTCTGGTACGAGCCCAAGGATCTCTCGACTCGCATCTCGTACTTTTACTGCGCGAGCGCCTTGTCCGGTGCCTTCTCTGGTCTCCTCGCCGCGGCCATCACCAAGATGGATGGTATTGGTGGTCTTGAGGGGTGGCGTTATTTGCTAATCGTAGAGGGGGTGGCAACAGTTGTCATCGGCGTAGTCTGTTTCTTCCTGCTCATCGATACCCCGTCGCTTTCGACTAAGTGGCTTGAACCCGAAGAGATCCGATACCTGGAGCTCTCCATCTTCATCAAGCAGGGAGGCGGATCCCGCGAAGAGAGCGGTGCCGGTGGCCGTGTGAACTGGAAAGACCTCAAGATGATATTCACCAACTGGAGGATTTACGTGCAGGCCTACTTCTTGTTGTGCCAGTCGGCTCTGTCTTATGGCGTCAAGTTCACACTTCCGACCATCACCAAGGCCATGGGGTTTGCCACGACTGAGGCCCAGCTCCTCTCGGCACCGCCGTACGTCGCTGCTGCGATATCGGCCGTCTCATTCGCCAAGGTGTCCGATCGGTTCTTTTGGCGAATGCCGTTCCTGGTTGCTCCTCTTGGAATCGTCGCGGTTGCGTACTCTATCATCCTCTCGCTCGACGGGGACCTCAAGGCCAAGAAGGGCGTGGCCTACTTCGCTGTGGTTCTCGCCGTCGTCGGTATCTACCCCATCCAGGCGGCCGCCGCCTCCTGGAACGCGAACAACATCGCCCCGGCCTCCCGGAGGGCCATCGGAATCGCCCTGATGAACTGCGTCGGCAACGTCGGTGGCATTGTGGGGAGTTTCATGTATCTGGAATCCGAGAAGCCCAAGTATCCCACCGGGTTCGGTCTCAGCTTGGCGTTCGGTGGCAGTGGACTAATTGTTGCTCTACTGCTCGAGTGGAGTTACAAGTCGGCGAACGCACGCAAGGCCAAGATAGCCGATGAGGCGAAAGCCAAGTATACCGAGCAGGAGTTGTTCGACATGGGAGACAGGTCCCCGTTGTTCAAGTATGTGCTTTAAACGAAGTTCACCTATTGTTGTCGTTGATAGATAGCACACCTGCCGGGCACCAGGAGAGCGTAGGGCTCGCAGGTTATGGCCTGCGAGTAATAAACCGAATTACGAAGCAGCCTAAATGCAGACCACCATCAATATTGTTACAGAAGACGGGCCCCTGCAGCTCGGAGAGACATGTTGTGCCCGAATCGTTACGCTTTCTCAAATGTCGAGAAGTTTGCTTAGTCAATAAAACTCCGATTTGGGAAATGAATACAGAGGAGTCCGTCAAAAGACCTTGCAGAAAATGCTAAGACCAAAAGGGGTGTATCCTAGCCTCAGTACTTAAGAATACACTCCTGTTGAGCTCTTACTAGATATGTCTGGAGCATAGGAGTGCTACAGCAGCATGAGGTGCTTCTAGCGTCTTGGCATTCCCTGCAAGGTCTTTTGACAGGCTCCTCTATACCACTTCTGGAAAGATTACAAATGTGCGGATTCAAACTTGGCCCTCAGCTGTTAGCAAAACCGCCACGGACCCGAACCCTCCCCAAGGACATTAGATCGGCGGGTTTATATTGGTTCATCTTGCCAATGTGACACAGCGTCAGCAAGTGCTGATTACTCATAGCCAAGAAATGTAACCCCGCCCTCCTCGGAGGCAGTTGCGTCAGTCTGTCGTCCGGTTGAATATAAATTCACACATCGACTCGCCAACTGAGAGAAACTTCGGCCTCAGTTTCTTCCAGCCTGCCAACCGTATCGTAACCCAGCTCAGTCTTGGGCTCAGAAGTAGACTCCACTCTCTACGATGGCTCCGCCGATCCTCAACGAGAACCAATTCGCCCACAGCGGCGACAAGACCACCTTCTACTGGTCCGCCGGTCCTTCCCAGGGACCACTTGTGATCTTTGTTCACGGCTGGCCTGCAAACGGCGAGACATGGAAACCTCAACTCCTGGCCCTCGCATCTCTGGGCTTCCGGGTCATTGCGCCGGACACCCGCGGTTACGGACGATCCAGCGTGCCGCAAGGGCCCGAGGCCTACGCCCTGGAGCACCATGTGTCGGATTTGCTAGCGCTCCTGGCCCACCTTGGCCGCGATAAGGCCATCTGGATCGGTCATGACTGGGGCGCTGGCCTTGTCTGGGGCTTCGCCTCTCACCACCCGGACAAGTGCATCGCCGTGTGCTGCATGGCCGTGCCGTACAACGTGCTCGACCCGGAGACTCTTGTCGGCCTCTCCGACCGCGAGCTGTATCCCGAGGCCGAGTTCCCCTACGCGCAGTGGGACTACCAAATCTTCCACAATGAGCAGCCCGAAGCCAGCGCTGCGCAGCTGCATTACAACGTGCCCAACACCATCAAATCGTTGTATCGGCCCGGCGATCCGGGGGAGTATGGCAAGCTCGCCTTTACCAGCGCAATTCGGAAAGACGGCGGGTGGTTTGGCAACGCCCCCGGTGCACCAGACGTGCCGTTCGAGAAGACCCTGCTCAAGGATGACAAGCCTGCCTTTGACCGCATGGTGGCCGAGTTCGAACGGAACGGCTTCGAGGGCCCCAACGATTATTACCGCAACTTCGAGGCTAATAAGGCCTACGACGCGAAGGCACCCAACGGGCGTCGGCTCCGCTTCCCTGTCCTGTTCATCGGGGCTCAGTGGGACACCGTCTGCGACACGAAGAATTCCAGGCTGAATGAACCCATGCGGGAGCTGTGTGAGAAGCTCACCGAAGTGAGCATCGAGGCAGGACACTGGGTTGCCCTGGAGAAGCCGGAGGAGACAAACGCGGCAATTGTTAGGTGGATCGCCACGAAGGTGCCCACTTACTTTCCCGGGTACTGGAAGACGCCTTTGGTGTCTCGTGTATGATATGACGGTTTCAGGGGTAGAATCTTTGAATCCCGCAACTTACATGAAGAAATGTTCTTCTGAAATGCCGCTGCATGCTCAGTCATTCCCAGTTTGTGATATCGGCGTGTGCCTCCTGAACCATCAATCGACAACAGCCGTGCTGGTGGACGTATGATGATGCATGCCGTCGATCAACTCCGCTGATCGTGGGGCCGTAATTCCCTAGCGCAAGGCGCTAACAAGACTACTAGTACACGTGTATGTTTCTGCTTCGCATAAGAACTAATCATGGCATAGGGAGTCGAGCCTCTATAGGCATCTGGCAAGACAGGTTGCGATCCCGTTGTCCTTGTAATGGAATATATTTCCTCTCAAGGCCCTGCCCACCTCTCTGTCTCTCTTTATGGATACTCTTGGAGATGAAAGGATGGAGCCTTCTTTTCGGATTATCATCGTAGGTGGTGTTTTCGACCGAGCCCACCCGCTATCCAGGAGTGATCTACATCTAATTTCGGTTGTTTGGGATCAGTCTTCGATCATAACTCTGGCCTTGAATTGGCTTCTTAACCTTTAATAGGGGCGCGAACCCTTCCGACGCGAATAAGAGTAGTCTCCAACTCGTCTTTTCTTGTTTGGTGCTGGATGCGCTTTCCACGTCGTAACTCGTGACTTTGATGTCTGACCAACGACCAACGCACATCAACAACAACGCCTTTGAGCCAATGTGTGATAGAAAAAGATGGTAGCGTCTCAGTCACGAAGAAGCTGGGAGCCTGACGACCAGCCCATGTCACCTAACTTAAGACAGTATCAGCAGGACATTGCGTCCAAGGATCCAACGCAACCCACAGAGTCGACCGTCCGGTGGCCGTTTCACGATGCCGACGATGACAAACAGCCTCCACCCCCGCCACAGCCGCCGCAGGAGGACCTTTCATACCAGGATCAGCCTCCCATACAGGAGACGCCGGAACCGGGCCGAGCTCGCCTCCGCTGCATTCTCAGCTACTGGGGCCTCGAGATCCTCACGGTCTTCATGGCGTTCTGTCTCCTGGCTGCCATCATCGCGCTCCTTGCGTATTACGATGGCCACTACATGCCGGAGTGGCCGTTCGAGATCAACCTCAACTCCGCCATCGCGCTCCTCTCGACCTTCTTACGGGCCGCCATCGTTGCCGCCGTTGCTGAGATCATCGGTCAGATCAAGTGGACTTGGTTCGCCGAGAAAAGCCGCCCTCTGCAGCAGCTCCAGGATTTCGATGGGGCGAGTCGGTCTGTTCTCGGATCCATACATCTCCTGGGCATGTTGGTATGGAACCTAGGCTTCACGTCCGCCGGCCTCCTCGCCATCGCCGCCGCATTGGTTACCATCGCCAGTCTGGCCGTTGGCCCCGTCACGCAACAGGCAGTCCGCACGTCCCCCTGCTCCATGCTGTGGGATCACGCGCGCGCCACCATGCCTGCCGCCCACTACGTGCCCGGGTCGTCAGCGTACTACCGGGTCGCCGCCGGCATGTACCAACCGGAGGTGGACATGAAGAGCGCCATGATCAAAGGCATAACCGACCCGGGCAGCCAGGATAACCAGGTCAAAGTCGGCTGCGTCAGCGGGAACTGCACCTGGCCCGACTGGGGCACGGGCATTACCCATTCGAGCATCGGCATGTGCAGCAGTTGCCTCGACACGACGAAATTCGTCAGCCCGCCCGACAGCGGAGGAAATCTGACGTTGCCAGACCAAGATTCACACATCAACATCCTGGGGGGTAACTACATGTGGATAGGCTACAGCAACCTAACCGCGTACACTGAGCTATTCACCGAAGAGTTCTCTGCGGGGGCTTTCGTATCGATGGCTAATTTCAGCATGCTCATGGTCTCGAAAGCGCCTTGCACTTCGGACAGCTCGACCGGGACACCCAAGCTGCACTGTCCGCACCGGCTGTCGCAGGGCAACAACAGCTATTACGACGGGCTCGGAGACTATATAGCGGCATCATGCATCTTGTACCCGTGCTTGAAAGAGTTCAATGGCTCGTACGATGGCAACGTGCTAAGAGAGAAGCTCATTCGCACCACCCCGGCGGTATTCAATGATGCCGAGCAGAGTTTGGGTGGCGGAAACCGCTTCTCGGGCGTCGGCAACTACACGGCCATACAGAGCCCGTGTGTGCTTGATGACGGCACCTGGTACGATGTCAGCAACCAGAGCAAAGCCGAACACGTTCCGGGCCGCACATGGACTAATATCAGCTTGCCGGATAGCGGCGGCAAAGTCGCAAGCCTGCCCAATGCGTGCCTTTACAAAATGGACGGGATATTCTTTCGGGCCATGGCCAACTTTCTCAGTCAGGAACTACTGAGCGCATCCTGCAGATACGACTCCATGCAGAGTGGCCATCTCAACTGCTTCGGCTCCTGGTGGCTCACGCCGCTATGGGCTGACATGAACGCGACGGTGTCGAGCGTGACGGAGGCCATCGACAGCTTCGCGTGGGCCGTAACCAACAAGTTCCGCATGACGGGACTCGGCCCGGACGTTCCGCAATCGGCTGACTCCCTCACCTCCCGGGGCGCCGTGGTCTTGGGTGATGTCTTGGCCAGTACCACGTGCACCTATTTTGACCAAAAATACATCGTTCTGCCTACCGTTTTGGTGGTCATCTGCGCGGCTCTGCTCGCCTGGGTCATCCTTATCAACTACTACGACCCCGAACAACCCGTCTGGAAAGGCAGCGTCCTTCCGCTACTGTTCTTCGGCCTGAACTACAGCACAGACCCAGGTCCACCGGTCTTGGGAGCGGGATCGGGCGCCGCCGGTGCGGGCGGAACGACAGGTATCGGCGGTGGTGGATCAAAAGACAGTGAACGGTGGGCAAGGAATATGACGTTCTTCGGGAAGAGCAGACGCACGGCGCCGGAGCTTAATCGCATCCAACGGGAGTCGGGACGGATGTGGGTACGGTTCAAAGGCGGGTTAGACCCGGGGTTCCTAGATTTAGGCACGAAGCGAAGCGACCCAGAAGCCGCCAATGCAGGGTTACTACGAGGGTCCAGGACCGGAAGGGACATGATTGGAAGTACCACGGCGAGATAATGTAAATATGATGATGTGCAGATTTTTTGGAGTTGTCACTAAGCCTTGATATAACTGAGAACCTTTCAAGGCTATGCTCATCAGGGAATCCGAATCCTCTCATCTATTCGTCTTTGGTCGTGATCAAACGTCCAGTATGACGTACGCTCCTCAGAAGCACTTCCTCTGCTAAGTGGTAGACTTGTGACACCAATGTCAACGTCTCTCGCCGTGTGACAACTGTGCCTTCAGTCGATGAATAGAACCGCCTGTTGGGAGTGTAACACACAATCCTTAAGCCATGTCTTTGTTTAGTGGCAGTTAAAACCGTGAACGCTGGTGTTTTAATAATCGCCGGGAGCTAGCGGGATGTGTGAGGTTGACGATGGAAGTGTTGGTGAGCAATAAAAGTGCCTGAGACAACTTCAGCGTGTAACAAAGGGCAAGTGAAACATCAGACGCAGTTTTGCATATCCAAAGCTGGGAGCTAACTCCAACCCCCTTTCCAAGCCAGCAGGAAGGTGCAAAAGGTCCGCACAGAGCTGTGCTAAGCTACACGTAGGTGCAATGTGTCTCGGGAAGCGTTACAAGCATCACCGGGAATCCAATCGACTAGATTTCTCGTTGAATGACGGAGTTACGGTACACATCGTTGTTTATAAACCGGCGAAAAATTATTTGCGGTCAATTCCCAGAAGTTCGGGCCAGTTTAGCAAGAAATCAGCACCTTGACACTTGGAATGAGACCGATCGTCAAATTCAAGCCGTTTCCGGGAGACGTCCTCCACTCCGGACTATTACTCTCGCCAGTTTTATTACATGCTTCTAAATGAGTAAGAAATCATGGGGATGCAGGAAAAATATATTTATGGTCAGTTTCTGTATTGCTGAGGGTATCATACCTTGTATTGTAGATGGCTGCTGAACCGTATTCATCAATATTATTAACATACAAATCTTGAACTCAGTAACTCATTCGATTACACTTCAACATGATGTCCACTTAATGTAAATGTGACAAGAACTGCGGAAATCCAAGTAAAAAGACAAAATTCCAAGAGCACAGCTGCTGGTACCATTCCTGGAGGACTTGCGGCCCAATATTTCCTTACCCCTGAACCTACTGTCAAGCCGGTCACGTCCATGATCGAGAGATTGCTGGACGATTTCTGTGCCGGTAGGTTAGACTGCGTGTAGTTCCCTACTGAACACAATGGCATGAAGTCAAGTTCATGGATACGTCCGTTCAACCTCAACGAAATCTCTATTCCAATTGCCACCGCGCGCCACGAAACCGCAGGTGAGGTTGCGATTATCATCAAGTGTGTTCGAAGCACTAATATGTCAAAGATCAGGTCAAAGCTGGGAATCACAACTTTTCGTGAGTCTGTTCACAACCAACGATAGTCACTTTCAGCTAACCACCCGGGCAGTAATCATAGTATGATCTTTGCTTGGATGGTCTGATGGTTCTTGGTCTGCTGAAATTCATCAACGCCCCACCCCTCGTTGCATGCGGCCTGGTATCAACATCGAGGGTAATTCTTCTCTGTAACGTCTTTGGAGTAGCAGAAATGTATCTTGTTTTGTTCCCTAAATAAACAGGGTAGCTCAGGGCAAAATTTCTCCAGGAAGAGTACTATAACAGTGCTGCAGAGTCACATTACAGGTAGGAACATCTATAAGAAAACAGCTTAGATATATATATATATATATATGTAAGAGTCAAGACTACCTAGTCTAAGCTATAGAAATACGTATTTACACAGTAGTCTAGGCTCAGTAGGGCCTATTAATTGGATTTTTTGAAGCTGGAATAATCTTGTAAGGCTATGCGGTGCTGTGAAGGCATTGTAACAACTCGATAACGCCGAGATTAAAGTTATCAAAGCCAATAGAGTCATCCTCCGGGCCAACAACAACGAGAATCCGAATGTTTTTTTTCGTATGTGATCCCGAGAGCCCGATGGGCTTATAGCTATGCTGACTAAAAGCTAAAGATCATAAGAGGCGCTGGCTCCAAACTTCGTATTATGACCTAGTTCGTGATGAAACTTATCAGACATCACCGGCTGTACTTCACTTCAACCAAGCTTTTGTGCAGTGCGATCTAGAAGATATGGCCGACGTCTTCCATGGGTGACTCACGAGTCTTGGGACTCGGGACAGGTTTCTCGGCTTTCCGCCACGAGAAAGTACCTTCGCAGTCTAAACATGGCAGGCAGAATCAAGTCCAAGAGCATTGAATTCAACCGTAATGCCCTGTTGTCCAAGCCGGATGTTGCTGCCGTGTTCAAGGAGTTCGAGCAACAGCGTAAGGCCGCCAATGCATGATCTATCAAGTTCCAAGCGGTCGGTGGCGCCTTCTCGGCGGTGTCCGCCACTACCACGGCATTTACTCTCTGAGACAAGGTCATGCGTTACCAGTCTTGCTCGGCCAACACTTCAAAGGCGGTTAAAGATCTCCTCGGTGACATCCAAGAGACGCTGTTGAACAGCGCGCCCAGGACTTCTCGTGCGTATCCACAGAGACGCGCAGTGCTTGTACTGGAGAGCCAATATTCCTGCTCTGGAAGGGTTCGAGACCGTGCGGGGTCCGGAAAGCATCTTTCACAACACTCGAAGCATTGTTTCAGGAGGTTAGTGAACCAGAATACGGTGAGCCTACAACCACTATCCAAGTCCAAGTGATAAATGCTATTTTCGTACGCGAATCGTGTAATACACGGGGACACATTATGGAATGAATCGTGGGCCTGGTGGTTGTGAACTGCCGAGTTTGCGCTTTGAAGATGGAGTTGAACGTCGTACGAACTTGGCTTCATGACTACGATGATGGGATTATAATTCACAACTGCCGAAAGGTATTTGTTTCAATCACGCTTCTGCCTCATTGGGCGGTGGTTTGGTGAGGCTTGACACATATCCCATTTGGCGATCATCAGCCAGCCATGTAAGGGTTCCCATTGGCGACGGACTGGAGCTAAGCCGCTTACTCGAGCAACTCTCCATGTTCGAAATTAAAAAGCCACCGGCAGAGCGCCGATCGATTGTGGCACCTGTCACTGACAGATCAGCCTCGAGTGACGAAACAACCGGCATAACCGATTGGGACTCTGGCATTGACGCAATCTTGTACCTGCTGATCGCCAACGCCCATGGACAGGCGATGCGGACGACGGGAAGTCGATTCTTGCCTGAATGCAAACTGAGATACTGCATGAAGGCACCGCACCGAATTGGTAGCAGCAGGCAGCTAGGGGGGGGCGAAGGGCCTGCACTACTCTAAACCGACCATCACATACAGCATGGCAGTTTGAAAGGTCCGGCTGGACCTGGCCATGCGCGGGTCGAGACCGCCCCTCCATGCTCAATGATTGCGAAAGCGATCTTGCATTAGCTGTGGCAGGTAGTCCGAGCCCCAACATTGACAAGACGAATCCAGCATCAGACGGATGTTAACTGGCAGAGTAGCGTGCATGCCAAATCATCTGGAGTTATTGATTTGACGGAATCGGTCACATTTGGAAGAGAGGGGGGGGAGGGGTTACACTCATCTCTCGCGACTAAAAAAGCGTGCCCAGTAGGAGCCGGCCCGCCAGGCGAGGATATCAAATACCAATTGAGGTACTATCCGCACAGGGAACGGAGGGTCTGACGTCCCGGCTCCCTCCCCCCCCCCCCCTTGTGATATCATATATGCGGCGCGAGTTCTAGGCTAGCATATTGACGTCCTACTCGTTGCTTGCGCGCCCACACGAGGCGGATGTGACGGGGCGGCAGGCAAACTGTGCCCCCCGGGGGAGGGGGGCTAAGAGAAATGAGACGAAATAGAAGTGAAACCGGCCTGTTGTTCTCCATCGCCTGGTTCGAGCGAGTGGCCTGGAGAAGATGGGATTTTTGACAAATATCCCGCGCGATGCGTGCCGGTGATTGGCCCGGCGGCGCCGCGAGTAGCACCGAAATGAGCCGTCCTCCGTTCCGCCGCACTGCGCCGCACTGCGGCCATACTATTTTTGCACGTGTATATCTCCAAGCCTGATCGCAAGGTGCCCTTTTTTGTTTGGGCCGGCTTCCCACGGACTGCGGGGGAGGTTTCCAATATTATCGAACGAGCCCCCCTCCATGTGTTATGTGGCGCCTCGAAGAAACCTCCCCCTGTCATCTTGCATGTGTGGGACTCGAGGCAGAGACACGCCCGACGCGCTGTAGTGCCTGCTGGGTATCTGCCGTCTTCAAAGGCATTGTTTCAAGCTATGGAGTCGCGACTCAGACGAGAGCACCCCTCCAAGCCACCAGTGCGCCCCCCCCCCCCCCCCCCCCCTACCCCCACCCCCCAGTCACAGCCTCTCACCGAGCTTCGCTTCCACACAGGCGCGCAAAGGACGGCGTAACTCTGGCTCGGGGTAAATGGGAAGTGGGCATGCGAGTGGGAGGGGAGAGGGGGGCGGTGTCCGGCGAGGAGCCCAGACTGCGATCCTATCCACCGCCAAAAGAAAACATTATGCAGGGCTGGCCGATGTGACAGAGAGGGTAGCGCAGTTGCGGTGAAGAGAGGATGGGAAACGGGAACAGCAAGGCAGCTCGAAAATGGTCTCATTACGGAACCCGGAGCGCCGGGGGACCGGGGTACACTGAGAGAGAGAGATCTGTGGTTTTGGCAGCCCGTATGGGGGGGTCTGCGCCGGTCCTAGGCCGGTTTGGGCTGCTCTCCACGCCGGCTGTTAATTGTCAATTACCTGGTTTGACCAGTTGGGGGTTCGCTTGGTGACCACGTCGTCTCGTGGTACAACGGCGAATCTGGCGGCTCTAAAGCTCCATGCAGCCACTCCAGGTGTACATTATCCTCTACGGTGAATCAGGTCCTCATGGGAACGTTGCTTGGAGGTGGTAGCATCATGACGTCCCTGCTTACCTGTCGTTGGCTGCCGAGGGGGGGGCCCGGTCTGGAGGGCCATCGGCTTGTATGTGTGAATTGTGAGACAAAAGGATGAGCTTACATGTATGCTTGTTTCTGCGTCTCGCTAAAGCAGAGCAAGCCCGAGAAGAGGTAATGTAGCCGCCCGTCGGCTGCACGGTATGGGCGGATGAGCGGTTGAGAGGCGTCGGGCCCCTGTGGCGCATCTGCTGGCGGCGGCCGCGATTCTCTCTGCGCTCTCTGCCCCCCCCCGGCACGAAGTATTCGATACTTGTCCCGTCGGTGGGCTGGGCTCGTACCGGTACTTGCGCCACATCACCTGGGTGTGTTGGGATCTCACCGGGGAGCCGGCAAAGGCCCATGCCAGAACGTGCATCGGAAGATGGCGACAGGTCGATCATTCAAGGCAACTCGGACAGCTGCGATCGCGCTGGGTGCCGGCCTAGGGTAGGAGGAAAGGAAAAAGAAAGCATACATGACGCGAGGGTGCGATAGCCTGGGAGACGCGGCCAGGGGGGGGGGGGGGGGGGGGGGGGGTTGCCGGCGCGCCGAGCTAACGAACAAAAGGTGGATCGGGTTCTCTGACTGAGCCCAATTTGACCTCGTGGCTGCGACGAGATCCCACTGACGATGCAGGCTCAAGTCAGCGTCTTGGGAATATTCGGGCTCCAAGGTAGCCTGTGTGTCAAAGACCAGAGACGACTGACCGCAGCTCAAGTCATGGGAACCACGGGAAGAGACTCGCTGTTTCGGCGGCGTGGGGGGGAGGGTGAGCTGTCAGGCGCACATAGTGCGCCCAACATTGTAAACATGACCGTGAGTCCCCCCCGTCCTTCTTTTGCCGCGCAGTCAGAAATATCAGTACCGCCAGATCTGGTCAAGATACGGCTACTAAGCGTTATCCTGTGTCTGGGTGACGGAAGACGGGACGAGATCAGGATACACCCAGGCTCTCTTCACGGGTGATCGGAGAACGACAAAGTGTTCCGTTACGGCGAAAATGCACGCATCGCTCGCCCCCCTTCCCCCCTCATGGTTGGAATAGGCATCGCAGAAGGCCTATTGGGGATGTGCGTAACGCACCATTAACAATGCATTCAGCGGTCAGTATGTCCGTGGAGAGTGTCAAAAAAATAGCAGACACCGTCTAACGGCTGCCCATTGTGTGATGGTTACGAAGACACTCAAGCGTCTTTTGTGTGCGTCTGTGTATTCCCTCAATTGCCGCCAGCGCGCCCGCAAGGTAGGACCGAAGATCCGTTCCGGATGGACCCGGCACCGGATCCGCCGGCAGCACTTCGCAATAACCTGAAGCCACATCGAGAAGTTGGCGTACTTCCGTACAAAGTCGCGTGCGCCGGGCGAGTGCCGCCTGCGAGCCGTATGCTCTCTAAGACGTGTGCCTCCCTGACGCACCACCGAATCACCGACAGGAGAGATTCATACACTGCTGGCAGTGAGATTCCTCTCTCCCTCCTCCTCCCTGGGGAGATAATACATGCTGGAGCCCGGGACAAGCTTCACCCGACAGGAGGATCGTCAATGCCCTGATAAACACAGCCAGTCTCGAGAGCGTCATACCCAACCCAGCCGAGGTATGGACGCGTCTTAGACAACCGGCCATAGCCCGCACCATGCTTGCGTCAGATGGCCTCTGCTAGTCTGATCGTCCGACAGGGCCCTGGCGCCGCTCCGCTGCCGCTGAGGCTGTGGGAGCCAGCGAGCTGGGCCGACACGGACTACATTTCCGCAGCGGGCTAGAGGACGGCGGGCGTTGTGGCGCGCCAAACGCGGCCCTGCGCTGCCTGCTACTGGGCAGGGTAGCATCTCCATCTCGGCATCTTCGGACGTTTCTTGCGGACAGTGCCTCGTCGGGAACATTGGATCTTGGATCGCTGGATCGGCGTCCCAGCTCGAGTCGCTTTTAGGAAACCATATCGAATCGGCTTCCCCTGAGATATCAAGCATGATGGGATTAGGCCCGAGCGTGCGAGTATCACATTTCGATCCGGCCGATCTTATTGTCTCCTATCGTGCCTGGATACGAAGCGGGCATATGTCGATACCGTCTGTCATAGTGCGAGTCTGCGGAAGATTCCCAATCCCAGGCGAATCTTGGTTCGGAAAGGGACGCTGTCTTGCCATATGTCGAAAGAGAAAGACGTCATGGGTAAGCATCAAAGTCGGCCGTCGCATTACCTGACAAGCCAACAAAAACATGGTCGATGGCGGTTTGTAGCTTGATTCGCACATGAATGAATTTGGTGGGCATGTTCAATGGAATTTCATGGTTGATTGACGAGAGACATGTCGTCTTGTTGTCTTGGTCAATGTCCAAACCGTCTCATTCCTCCGTCCGCCACAGGTTACACTCCCCGATCAGATTCAACATGATTATTATTCAACACGCATGGGCATGAGTGTGGCTTAGATGGGATTGCGATGCTAGCCGTCTACAGCATGTATATCTCAATGCAGCCGGCGGATTGCTGGTGGGTAGAGGGCGGCAACGACGCAAACTCGGCCATCGGGACACGGGAGAGCCAATTCCTTCACGCTCCGCGCAAGAATGACACGGCACACGGGCGGCAGAGTTGGTCTCGAACTAGCGTGCCTAAGCCCACCCCCGCCGGACATGCGCGTGTGATCGTCGCGGAAACGATCAAAGCGTCGGCAAACAGAACGCACGTCATGAGCGCTCAAGGTCCATCCGTTCGCGGGAGATCAGACGGCGATGAAGGCGACGTGCCGTAGGGACGACAACACATCGGATGAAGAGGGGAAGAGGGAGAGGGAAGGGGGGGGGGCTTGGGTTGGGCAAGTAATCAACCCGTTAGTGTGTTCTGGGCCTCTTCCGAGGTCGACATGCCCTTGGCTTCTGAAAGGGAGAAACCCGGCATTTGGATGTTCCGCCAGGGTCCTGCGTGATCGCCGTGATCCTCAGCAGGGCTGCGATGCCCAAAACGAGGCGCGCGCATGGACCGAGTGCCGGTCCGGGTTAAAAGGGGGACGATAACCGGTGGGGTTAGGGGGGTTTGAGGAGAGATTTGATCCAGAGTCCGAGTCGGAACATCTCAAAGCCGCATGAAAGATCTGGAACCTACCGGGCCTGGGGGGGGAGGGCTTAGACGAGGCCGCGGCAGGACTGCCTGATCGTCGGAGTGCCCCCCCCCCCCCTCCTCCCAACTCCCAACTCCCGCCGGCGCGGAGCCGGAAGGGAGCCGTTGAAGAATTGGGGTTGAAGAGGCTGCAACGCGGGGGGGGGGGGGGGGGGCTGAGACGGAAGAGGTGACAAATAGAGGGCAGAGGCAGTAAGGGGTGAGGCCACGTGAACGCACACGAGATGACGGGTTACGAGGCGCTGAGAGTTGAGTCGAGGAGAAAGGAGGCATGCGAGAATGGAATGAAATTTATCAAAATGGGCAAGAGTGCTGATGAAGATCATGAGGCTGGAATGAGGAATCAAGGCCGACTGGGTGCACGATGTGAAGTAGCAGGTGTGCGTAGAAAGTGTACACGTATAATATATATGAGGGTGTAAGTGAGTTTGGTGAGTGAGTGACTCGTACCATGCCAGGTTCTTGACGCAGTGCTTTTTTTTTTTCTTTTTTTTTTTCCCCCATTAACAAGGACCCCGCGGCCTGTCAAGCTGTCAAACCGCACCTTAATTTTAATCCCCAGAGCCAAGAGAATGAGCGCTCGCTCGCCGGCTAGCTGCCCGACACCGCCGTTATAAACTCTAATTCCATTCCGCGCGTCTTCCGCGGACCCCTTCTGTGCCACACGAGGAGAACGTTGTGCCACCACCATATACACCCCCCCCCCCCTCTCCAAGAGCCGTCCCACCGTTACTACCCGTACATACCGGCGAGCGTACCGATGTCTTCGTAAAGTCTCTCCCCGGCCTGGGAATCATGTGTTACGCGAACGCCGGCTGCATCCACATTCTTGGTTGAGGAAACCACCTCGTCTCATGAAGACTTTGGTCTCGCATCAAGGGGGGGGGGGTAAGCATGCCAGTAACGTGCGTAGCCTAGTTCGGGCCGATGGCGCCCAATCAAAGGGGAAAGTCAAAACTAAAGACTAGATTAGATGGATGAGTAACAGTAAGACGTAAAGAAAACCCCAAATTCTCGCGGCCGCCATGATTTTGGGGGAGATGGAAAAAAAAAAAAAAAAAAAAAAAACCCCAGGCGTGGTAAGCACCGCCACCGCGGAGCCGCCCCCGGAACCGTAAGATACAAGCTTTCAACATCAAGGCGCCGGGGAAAGTCGCTCATGCAAAGTGCGAGCGAGGCAGGATATTCCTCGCGTGCCAACGTTCTCTGCCCCCTTCCGCCCCGCAGGGCCGCTGACGGAGCCGCCCGTTCGCGTATGGGATGAGATGCGACCAGTTCATCTCGGCACACGGGGTTGGCTCGACCAGACTTCCGCCAAACCTTCTGCTGCCCCGTGTTGCCTTAGGGTCGTCTTGCCTTGACAGAAAAGAAATAGGGAGGGTGGGTTTCCGGAAGAGGAAGGGAGGGAGAAGGCTTAAACGAGGCGGAACCGGAACCGACGTTGCATTCACCCCGTCAGGTTGGGAATATTGCATGGAAAGAAATAACAAAATCGAACGACAAACGACCGCGCAAGGGGGGGGAAGGGGGGGGTTGGCGACCCCATAAACTGACCCGTTGGCCAGGTACTCGTCCTGGGGAAGACCATGAAGTATTGAGGCCCTCATGGGATGCATGGATGGGAGTCGGAAGAGGGAATGGGCCGGGGGACATTTTCCATTAGTCTCTACTAGAAACCATGGAACCTTCCATCAAGGCATCAGGGGGAAGGGGGGGGGGGGGGGGGGGGGGGGCTCCTAATTATCATGTCAAAGACGACTCAGACGCTCAGAATATCCCGCAAGGCTTTCTGGGTGCATTCGGTGAAGGAAGGGGAAGAGTCAGGCAAGGGGGAGCAGGGGCCGTGTGGTGGTTTGGCGAGCGTGGAGTTGAGTGGTCTGCGGCGGCGGCCCCCAGCATTTGAGGATATCGCGGTGGGCTGGGCAGGGCAGCTGTCCGGTGGACGATAATCAGGTTTGCGGACTGCCCTGACGGACGTGGTCTTGGTCGGGGAACCGGGGGGGGGGGGGGGAGAGGAACACAGGGATAGGAGGCATCTTCATCTTTTGCGTATTTCTTGGTTCCACTATGTGCCATCATCTACGTTGAGAGAACGGGGAGGGGGGACCCTGAATACGTACGTAGACGTTTCCGGATGGATCCGCACCAGCATATCACGACAACTGGGCCATCGTGGTCGTCGGTGGCACTGCCAAGAGAGAAGGGGGTGAGGGGGCGGAGATGCATACCAGGTGGGTGAGAGTTTGTAATGGCGGACTATCTGAACAATGTAATGTGAGCATGTGAGGAGTGAATACTCCCCCCCCCGGCCCCACGTCGAGTGGAGGGTGGGGGGGGGGGGGGGACAACGAATTCCATTCCGATTTCAATGTTGGCGCAGCCCGAGCCTCCATATGCAGCCATAGCTGTCGTATTTGGGAGAGGACCTCTCGTTGCAGGTATGTGTAATGTGTAATATCAAAAAGCATCACACGCGTACGCGCAATGCCTGACCCTTTTTTTTTTCTTTCTTTTTTCTCTCTTTTTGCCAGCCACGTTTCCCCCCCCCTCAAAAAACCATCCAGCAAACCACAAGTCGTGATTTGATTTGGCCGTGCTACCCTGGCCAGGGTAGGGGTTAGGCAACAGGCGTACTCATTCGTATTGATTGCCCTTCAGCTGCGCAAATTATGGTACGCTGTCAGACCCGAGAGCCTTCCTAGATGACGGGATCCCTGGGAACAACAAGTCCCATCAAAGGATGCGAGAAAAATCTTAGAAAAAGCAAGGGGGGGTAGAATACCGGTATGGTTAGTGAGTGAGAGATATGGGGACACGAGATGGGAAGGGAAAAAAAGACGATAAAAAAAAAGAAGAAAAAAAGAAAAGAAAAAAAAAAAAAAAACCAAGGTCCCGGGGGTTTGGGCCGATCACCCCAGCCATAATACCGGTTTTCTTCCCTTTCTGGTTTGATGTTCTTCTTACCGTTACTGCCCAACTAAATCTCTCTCTCTCTCTATCTCCTCCACATCGCCGGCTGGGAACCTGGCGAGGGTTCGATTCCACCGCGCCGGACCGCATACAACAACCCATCCTTGACACCTGGACAAGACCACCCCTTTCTAGCAAGCAAGCAAGCTTCCACGCCCCCCCTTTGTATTACGCCCCCATGACTCTTCTCCTCTCCCTAGACACCCTCCGCTCACATCCCGCAGCCCTTGTATCCATCCCCATCTTTCTGCTACCCTCGCCTATCCTCGCCTACGCCGTTCATCTTGATCCGAGTAGCATCAGCCTGCGTAGGGACAACAAGACACTGACCGCAGTCAGGGTCGAAAAGCACTCGGTTGCAGTCCCGCAGGGGCCCTCACCGTACAGAAATCATCGAGTCAAGCAAGACTGAGAGACTGAGAGAGAGAGAGAGAGAGAGAGAGAGAGAGAGAGAGAGAGACGGAGAGAAAAGCCGTTGCCCGCGGCCGTGACTACATCCATCCCTCCATCCATTTCTGTATGCTGCGCTCTAAGCCACAGGTTTCAGTTACACTAGATGCCCTTCGGCCCATTTGATATCACTTCACGTGCAGATTAAGGGGCCCATGCCTTCTTCCCAATATGACATAGGGTAATTTCTTTTATGTATCTTTTCTCACAAAAAAAAAAAAAAAGAATAACCAACACCGTTGGCAATGTTGGCTATCAAAACGATACCAGAACGATACCAGGTGTCTCAACCTCGCGCTTGCCTCCATGCTCCCACTGCGCCGGTGTGCTGCCGTGTATTCTCCAGTGAAAAGACCCCAAGGGTATATATCCTTTGCCGAAGCTTTGAAACCACCAACGCCGTTTTTTTTTTTCTGGCTCAAGAAACACTAATCAGAGGGTATGCCCGCCCTGTCCGATGCCACCGCAAACTCGCCCACTTTGATTCTTGTACACTCAAGCGAATGCCGCCGGAAAAAGAGTAAAAAAAGATAAACAAGAGAAGAAGGGAAAAGAGAAAAAAAGCCTTCATTAGTCTGCTCGAAACCGCCTTTGATATGATGCTTGTCGAAAACCTGGTCTCGGCATTGTGCCTCCCTAGGCGCCAATATTGCCCGTTCCGTGGCCGGCCCTTCTCCGCTCTTCCGTCATGGCCCAGAAACTATCCTTCGGGTAGTCTCTTGTAAAGATTTCGTCCGGCAGTGCGTCTTCACCCTCGTACGTCGAAGTATCCCCAGTAAAAATAAGAGAGGAGTCGAGGCGGTAATAAGAGTTGGGGTGAACCATATCAGGGGGGCTCTGAGTGGGCGAAGCAGAGGGCAACGAAGCAGCGGCTGACAGGCCTGACGACGGTGTGGCTGGCCATTGACCCATTGACTGTGTCCCCATGGACGTCGCTGGCAGGGTCGACCCCATAGAAGCCGTCGTGAAGTTTGGTGCGATGGGCGCTGTCGTATAGCTCGAGAGGAGCGGGGCCGTCGTGTAGTTGGGCGTCACGGCCATGGCCGGGGGAGCCGGTCTGTTTCTGCTCATTTGTCTGCTGCTGCTGAGCTGCCTGGAGCTCTGGTACGGGCTCTGGTACTGGTGCTGAGCGAATCCTCCCACGTATCCGCCGCTGCCTGCCGAGCTGGTCTGCAAACCTGTGTGAGTCTGGATCCCGTCATGAAGCGCGTCGCCAGAGCCATCTCCGCGATGCCGCTTGGGCGATGGGCCGGTCGTACGGGCACGCTCCGCCTCTAGGCTGAACGTGAGTTGGCGCTTCCGGTTTGTGGCCTGGCGGGAATCTTTTCTAAGACGCAGCCGACATCCTTGGTCACTGAGATGGCGGGTCAGGTAGGTTGACTCGGCCATTCCTGGAAACGTTCTTTGAGTGTGCACCTGAAAAGCTGACGAAGTAGCAGTCGTGCACATAACAACTTCCGTTCTTCGCATCTCGTACAGGACAAACTGCAACTTGAAGCACCCTTCGTACTTGACCGAGAGATCCCCAAACACAAAGTAGCCGGCATCATGACTATTGGGGTCCTTGAACTTGTGTAAGGAGGAACAAGTCGTGCCAACTAGTGCTTTTCTGGCCACCTCGGGATCTTGCTTGCTGTCTCGGTCGGCGTTGATCAGGTAGACGTACATAATCCAGAAGGGATCTGGACCAAAGTCAGCGCGAATGCGACAATATGTTGACGAGAACAGACTACTCACTAAAGAGACAGTTGTCGGGATTGCCATAAAAGTTGCGGTCAAAGTTCCTTGGTTCAACATTGAGCCTGACAATGGGAGGCGGATCGATCGGTTTGCGGTCTGTTGACGGATATTAGCCTACGAAGCAACTCCCGAGCTGGCAAGATACGGACCCTTTTCTTTTCCGGTGGCCACCTTTGCGTTGGTTGGCCCTTGAACGACGGTCAGAGAGATGCCACTGTGGCTCGTTGGGAAACTGTCGCCCGTTAGTATCAGTCGTGACGGTGGGCGGCGTTCTTCTGTCCGAGACACGTACCGCTGTTGCGTCGGGAGCGAGCCCCCGAGATGATTGTGAGAGTAAGACATTGATGTATTGGGTCTTGTAACAAACTGGTGGGTGCTGATGGATGTGCCAATTGGGCCTTGTAAGAAACTGGCGTGCTGAAAGGTTTGCCGAGAAGCGAAAGACCGTGGAAAGGGAATTCTATTAGAGGCCCAGCATATATAGCTGCTTGGCTGAGGTTGGGAAGAAAAAGTAGCGAGCCCAGGTATCGGAGAAACAGTGTGTTATTAAGTTTATTGTCTTGTTGGACGACCAAAGAATCCGAGGCGTCAAGACTGCGTGCGGTTGGCTTGCTGGGGCAGCTAGGTTCCTCCACCTAGAACTGACGAAGAGTATTTTTTTTTTTCAAATACCAGAAAGGGCTCGAACAATGTGATGTCCGTAAAGGTGACCAGTCGGCTGTTCCGTGACGTTTGATGATTGTCGAGATGTAAAGACCGCAAGGGGACCAAGGGGCTGGGCTAGGCAGCACGGGCGATAGTCAATAGATGGCTTGTGTGCCAAAGAAAAGAAAAGAATTATAGTGCGGCATCAACGTGAAGTGTATGGATGACAAAGTCCGTCAAGGTGTCGATGGCCGGATGCAGTAGATCGAAAATGTCTTGTCAGACGACAACTTGAGGTGATGAAGGAAGTGTGACTGGTGGGAGGAGGAGATTTAATGCGAGGAAGTGGTTGACAGTAGGACCCCTGCCACGAGATGGAAACCGGAAGTGCCAGGCGTAGATCTTTCCGAGTGGGACGCAAGACAGCAACAGGGGAGGCGAATCGGGCAGCTGTTCCTGTATGGAGGGGCAGAGGGAGAGAGAGAGAGAAAGAGAGCAAGGAGGACGGGAGGCAACGGCAGTGGCAGCGCCTGTCAGTATATCTGGGTGCGAGCGAGTCTTCCTAATCCCTGAGTGGTCAGCAACGATGGCCATTTCCTGTGCATACCAAGTGTACCCACACGCACACCATGTTACTGGTACCGGCGTGTGTATAGGCAGGGCAGGGTCATCCTACCTGTGGGATGAGTGGCCAGTACCTCTCGACCCAGGCTTACAGCGGTACCTGAGCACCGACACCAACGCGTGTGGTAGAATCTAAAGCCTCGAGGAATGGGACTTGGGTCTCGCAGTGGGAGCACAGCGAGGTATGCGTGGAGAGTATCGGGGTCTGTATGCGTCACTGGGATGGCTCTTGTTCAGAAGTGACGGGGCCGAGAGGATCGTGTGGGCGTAGGGTGGCGGATGGGCCAAGAGCAAGGTCGGCATGAAGTGGTCGAGGTGAAGGGCGGATGACGGATGGGGGGGGGACGTTTGTTGATAAAGTGACGATGTTGATATATGGTGAGCTCTCGGCTGATGTTGGCACTCGAGCTGTCGTCCAAATTCAAAAGGCGCGCGCCGAGTACCTTAAGGGGAAAGAGACGGCTCAGGGGTTCAGTGGCATGAGGGGGCGTGCGGTGAAGAATGGGGACACTTGGAGGAGATGGAAGCGAACTCGATACTTCGAGGGGAAGGGGGAGGAGGGTGCTAACAAGAGAAAGGGCAGGAAGCTCTGAATGTTATGGGGCCGGGGGTGGCCGGAGTAAAGCAAAGAGTCGAGAACCTGGAGTACTTTGTCAATGTATCCTGCTACGATAGTGGACCAAGATGCCTGCCACTGAGAGACAGAGAGAGAGAGGGAGAGAGAGAGAGAGAGAGAGAGAAAGAGAGAGGAGAAGAGGGGCCCAGGTAGTGTACAGATACATCATCGGGGCAGGGAGCGTGGCAAGGTAGGATAAGGTGGTGGTGCCGAGCCCACGAACTCCTTCGAGGGGGGCCTCAGATTAGGTATCGGGGAATTTGACCGCGATAAAATTGGCCATGAGGATGCACCACAGGCCCATGTATCTATGCCGGAAGGTGTATACCGAGAAGAGACGGCCATGACTGTGTTATGGACGAGGTTCGGGTGCGCCAAGGCAAAATGAGGGGGGGATACTCTCGGGGAAGACAACAAGCCGTTGATGGTTCGATTTGCCATGGGTTGTGCTGGGCTTGGAGAGGATGTTTTGATGCATCAGGATACAATATGCCAAATATTCGAGTGGGTGCGGCCCAGGCCCGCGCCCCGGAGGGGAGTCTCTGCCGGTGGGGCGGCACAGGTACATCGTGGTAGGTACAAAGTACGGAGTAACAAGAGAAAGAACGGAGAAGGGTAAATCCCTGTGTTGCTCTGGTCTGTGCTGTGCTGTCAGAGGTCCGAGTCTTCTGGCGGAGCCGTCATCCCTGGCTGGTCCTGTTTGGGGGTGCTCAGTTGGCAACGCTCGGCAAGAAGCGACCGACCAGTGAAAGTGACGTGGGTTAGGGGCGGCGGTCAACGAAGCCAAGTTGGAAGGACCGGGGCGCGCGCGCGCGGTGTGGTGAAGATAGACGCGGGCAGGCGGGACAGGGACGTACAACACCGAGTGATTGACGCTGATGGTGGTGGTGGGTGGTCTAGACGTCCGCCCGTCCGTCCCCTTTTGTCGTTGCTCGACGCAGAGCCGACGACCGAAAGTGTTTGGTAGGTCGGGAAGCAGTTCGTCCGGGTTCGCTAGCCGCTTGCCGCTTTTGGTTTGCAGAGTACTTACCGTCCTAACTATATGAAGGGACTTGTACGGAGGAAATTCGTCCCAAGAGAGTGGTTAATCAATGAGCGGACTCTCAAACGCTCCGTGCATTCATGCATTGGACGGTATCGATGGTAGGAACAGACGACGATGGATAAGAAGCGGACGAGCCCAAACGACCGGCACGCCGCCGGCTGATAAGACCCAAGGTTGATGCCGTGCGTAGTAGTTCGTGCTCAGATGGAGGGAGATAGAGCCTCTGACCGGAGCACTCGAAGCCCCTTCGCCATTGTGTAGGCATCGAGTAGGTTGTTCGAGGTGGAGACTGTCTGTGTAAGGTTATGCCAGGGACGGCAAATCGAAAAAGCGAAATTATTGCGATATGTGGCGCAGGGGGTACCCTTGGTATATAATGCACAAAGCGTGATTGAAAGGGGGAAAAAAGAGATAGAGAGTGAGTAAGAGAGATGATAAAGAGAATGGAGAAAATGCGGATCGGTAGAGGACGGAATGAAGTGGATGCCGGCTTCAAACCGTGAGGGTGGTGATGGTGATGGTGGAGGAGGAGGAGTAGGAGAAGAATGGGGAGTACACTACCTGCTACAAGGAAAAAGAGTGAGTATGCAGTATGCGGGAGAGAGTCGTTTGTTCATCTGATATCACGTTACAGCTACGCTACGTTGGGTCGTTCCTGACCGACAGCACGCCAGCCAGGTACTGTACTATGTATGTCGACCCGATTGTGCTATAATGCCAATTAAGGAAGAGACGACGTGAGGGGCAGGTACCTTGAAACAAGTAAGGCCCGCCCTGCCGAACATAGCAAAGTGGATAATTCGGGAAAGAGCGCGTTCGGATGGATCGAGCCGGGTGCTTGCCGCGAAAAAGAAATGGGAAAGGGGATATCTGTACATACCGAAGGCATGAGTGGAGATAGGCAACGGTCAGAGACAAGTAAGGTACCGGTACACCTGTCTGTCTATTGTAGGTACTTCTTTCCCTTTCAGTCAGCACTGGGCAGTCGATTCGATGGCAACGGGAACTGTGGCTGCATCTGGAGTGGGGGCTACATGATACATCGGGGAAAGTAGCGCACGAAATAGAGGGGGAGTAGGTACCTAAGTATATAGTTACCTAAGTACCTAGGTGCCTAAGGTAGGTAGGTACGTGAGGACGAGGTACTAAGGGTTTTGTGAGGAAGGAGGTAAGGTAGGCAGTACGTATCGTCGCTCCCACGGTACGTTTGTCCTCCGCCCCCCCGCTGGACGCGATATGCACACAGGTACGGATATTATCTACCTTTCTCGTGCCGTTCCTCGAAGCAGGCAGATCCGATGAAATAAGGACGGGCCGCCATGGCAACAGCTCGAAAATCGGCAAGGACTCACGACAGAGAACGGGGAAAGAGAGTGGACGAGGGAAGAGAGAGAAGGGGAATGGCTCTCCATTGGGAAAGATGGCGGTCCGTCCTTCTGCGGTGGTGGTGTCGAAAAGGTACCGACACGCTTACTAGGTATGCTGTGCAAAGGTACATGCACGCACAGTCGCAGGTCATGGCGTCTTGTCTCTCGTCTCTCTAACGTCGTTGCCCTGTTCTGCCCGTCTGAAATCGAGCTAAGATGAGCCAAGGCAGACGGGGCAGCGAAGGGGCAGCAGAGAGTGAGAGAAAGATTTGGTGTGTGAGGGGGGGGCGTAAGGTAGGCCTCCACAGGCTTCCAGGTGGCAGGGCCTGCATACAAACATCGTCTCTCTCTGCGTTGCTGGTGATTCGCCTTGCATCATCTGAGGGGGGGGGGGAAGTAAAGAAGCACCCCTGTCACCGGGGCGAGCTAGACTGCATAGCTACCCTGCTTGGGCTTTTTTTTTCCTTGCCTTGTGCAGAGTAAGCTAGCTATACTACACGTTAAAGCCCATTAATGCCATCTACTATTATGCCATTTGGCATTAGGAATTGTTGCATCTGGCAGCATTGGATCCAACCCTGACCCCACCCATTGTATAACCTCACATTTTCGTTGCCTCTGCTTCTTCTTCTTCTGTTATTTTTTCTTTTCTTTTTTCACCCCCCTTCATGCCTGTCCACAGTTTCATGGTCCCCCGCCGACCCTCAGTTCGGGCCTTGCCCATGCGATAGCAGCTATCTCTATCCGGTATTCGATTCGGCCAT
Organism: Colletotrichum navitas; assembly: GCF_030913465.1. Lineage (NCBI taxonomy): Eukaryota > Fungi > Ascomycota > Sordariomycetes > Glomerellales > Glomerellaceae > Colletotrichum > Colletotrichum navitas. The sequence continues at coordinate 305,328 of NW_026850582.1, forward strand.
TCTGACATGCGCCAAACGTACTCAAGTAACGGCAGGTAACGCAACCCGGTTTTATGACATTCTCCCCGGTGCAATCGACATACCAAGAGACTCACATCTTTCCGTTTTCGACCATCAACCCGACTGATGGTGCTGCGAGTCTCTGTGCTTTGGCCTTCTTTGGAGAAGCGATGGACCAGCCTCGGTCATTCATATTTGGGTTGATTGGCTCCCCCTTCCCTACGTCTTTCATGCCTGGCCCTGACTGCTCATCACCTCTCTCCCCGACATCATCCACTTCCATAACGATATAGCATAATGATATGGTATACATCCATCGTACATTCACTGCACTGCTTATAAGCTACCTCCGTGCTACCTACCTACCTACGTAGTGTAATCCCGCCCCTCCCCCCTCTGTCGCTCGCCCCTCCCTTTCCTCTCCTTCCGACCTAGTATACATCGTACCACCCCCTCCCCCCCCCCACCCCTGTTCACTGACAGGTAAACAAGCGACCAGAGACAGGCAATGCCATCAGCCACACACACACACCCGTCCACATTGACAGGGATCAATGTTCTCGAAATCCCTGACCCTTGCCACAATGGCCTCGTCCCCAGTGCCGTGCCCGGTCCGGAAGGCGATGTCCCCACTTTCGCGTCTGTACGGGGCGCAGAGAAGAAGTGAAGGAAGGAAGGCACCCAGGCATGAATGGAAGCTTCTGAGACACAAGCTTGGACGGCCGTTGGAATCGCCTTGGAATGACGCGTCGGTTTACTCCAAAGAGGGAGAGGACGGTTGGCTCCTGCCGGCCTGACTGCCTCTTGCGGCATACAAAAAGATCTGCCGAGGGGGGCGGCCTGGCGACAAATTACGCGCATGTAAACAGCACGACGCGCTTTGCCTCGGCCAACTCCGAGCGGTCCCCACCCCGGGGCTGCAATTTGGAGACACGCCGGTCAAGCGCCGTGAGATAGCTTATTTTCCCATACCGAGTGGTAGGCTGGTAACTACCCAGCGCGGTAAGGTGAAGTCGTTTGCTTGCAGAGACGGAGGGAACAGACAGCCAGCCAGCCAGCCAGACAGACCGACAAACAGACAGTATCGTCGATCTGGCCATCGTCTGTGCTTCCTGTTTAGTTACCGCGGTCCCAAGGATCCTCCCTGGCTGCGATTCGATGCCCTGAAGGCCAATATGTGTACTAGCACGCACAGAGATCAGACTAGACTAGTCTAGTAGTGTCTGGGTCATGGCAGAAAACGGTTTCCCAGCGCTATCTTCGAGGGTCTCGAGGTTCCGAAGATGGCTAAGCGGGCAACTGTCAGCCATCATCCTCGAGGTGTGGTTTGCACTAGTGCGTCCACTACTTACCTGCCTTGGTAAGTACCCAGATATTCGTAAGGTACTGTAGGTAGGTTGGGTCTGCAAGAGACCGGGGTGTTAACCACTTTTGCCTTACAGCGGTACGTATCCATCTGTGGCAAAAGGGATCCGCCCCAACAGCCCAGTTGGCGACGACGACAACGACAGGGAGAGGGAGAGAGAGAGAGAGAGAGAGAGAGATGACCTTGCTTTTTCTCCATGATGTTTCTTGCACTGTTCCAGGGCCGCCAAGGCAAGCCGCCGTCACAACTCGGAAAGTGTCTTATGGAGATGGGACGGACGAGATGCCTACTCGCGGATGTAATTACGGGGTTTGTGGTCTGTTCCGTTCTCGCGCTTTGCTCCTGCTCTGTTCTCTATTCTGGTTCCCTGAGCTCCGACGAACGAACGACCTGGGCTCCTTTTTCGCGGGTCATGTTACAATGCGTAGCGACAAACAAACGGTCAGAGCAGTCGCCCGCAAATTTTCAAAGTCTGCAACATCGCTTACAACCGGCAGCGGCAGCAGCAGCAGCAGCAGTAGCAGCAGCAGGTCCCATCGTCTCCCGTCCGTCCAAAACGAGAAACAGCTCCATTCTTTGCTTTTTTTTTTTTTTTTTTTTTCATTTCCCAGTGGCAGCCCGCGCTGCTCGCGACCAACTGTTGGAGATGGAGTGTCGTTGACTCAGTATTGATTGGCATGGGCTCCTTTCCTCCTTCCTCCTCCGTCGATTTTCGGCAAATGGTGCCTGCTGCTCTGCCGACCATCGTCCTGCCACAACTGCCGGACGCTTTGTTCGCCTTCCATTGCTTTCCAAAGTTACCTGCCTTGAATGCCTTAATACACCCCATACAGAAAGGACGACATGGTTGGCGAGGAAGGAAGCCCCGATGTTGGGGGCCTGTTTCGGCCGAGTCAAGATAAGGTACGTACCTATATGCTCGTGAGCCCCCACCTCGTACTGGACTAGTGGACAGACAGACAGGTACGGCAGCTGTTTGTGTACCGGCGATGGAAGGAATGTACCTTCCTCGTGTAGGAGTGTATCTATCTACCTACCTACCGTAGCCGGTTCACTCTCCTATTCGGCTAGCATCAAGTCGGTCCTTCCTGCCCGCGCAAGTGCCTACCTGCTTAATGGTGTACTGTACACACTATGACGCTCGCTTGCTCTCTCTCTCTCTCTCTCTCTCTCTCCATATAACGAGATTTACCATCAGGGAACAATATCCCACTCATTCATTCGCACCTTCAAAGATGTACAACGGCATTGTATCATCGTATGCCCCGCTCCAGGCCTCCCAGCACTGCACCGTCCTCCGTCTCTAACCTGCTGCCGGTCCTCCTCCTCCTCCTCCTCTTCGTCCTCTTCCTCCCGGGCGTTTCCGCTTGTCCGACTGTGTTAGAGCAGGTCAGTCGTTCGCCCTCTGGGCCTGGTTCCCTCCCGGATGATACGCCTCCACCATAATGCCTGCTGACTAACACCCTTTGAGACCATCAGAACCCAACGCTCGATTGCCAATCGTGGCTGATCCAGAAAGACACTGATGTTGGGTGAGCTTCCCGGCAATATCCGACCTGTTCCCTTCGGGAGTCGCCCCCGTGCTCATGGCGGAGCACGCGCTCTGGATTTCCTCGACTATTATGCCTCTGCGTGGGGGCACCGAGTCTCTCGTCGTCGTCATTTTATTCTTCGTTCCTACCGTCCACCAAGACCTGCTCGTTTCGGTATCTTCTGCCGCCGTTGTGGAACCCCCCTTGCCTATTCACGCAAGTTACATAGGTACACAATTGTTCCTGATGGCCAAACGATGTGGTGCATGCCGGCGCTGCGGGGCCGCAGCCTCCATGGCACGAAGGCGCGTCGAAGAACCAATAGATGCCCGTAGTGGCTATCCAATATCGACTGAAGGAGACGAAAGTGGTCAACCAGGACCTCACTGCTCGCCAAAGAAGGTTTTTGACAAGCCAGCATCCACTCGAATCCGACATGCACCCCTTCAAACGGGAGCCGCAAGGCTGTGCGGCCTCGGAGATCCGTCCTGTGTTTCTACCCACCCAAAGACCCTGTCTATTCACCTACCCACCCTCTTCTCCTCCCCCCTCAAAAAGAAAGGAAGAAAAAAACGAAGAAAAAAAACAACAAAAACAGGCCAGGATTGCGCCGCACCAAAGTCCGAGGAGGAGGCGCTGCACTGCGTCCGCTGCCATGCTTCTGACTGCATGACAAGGCCATCGCGGCCTCCAAACCAAGTGCGATGTAGGCCAATGTTTCCCCTTCGCCTGGAATTCATCCTGAGTGAGCCTTTTAGAAGTTGAGCAGCTACGCACCGCTGTTTCTCTTTTCCAGTAACCCCCTGCACGTCTTCCTCCACAGCCGACGGGATGGCATCATCCCCCAGATTTTCACTGGCCTGCCTATGCGACGACACTTTGACGACGAAGGCTTTGTTGGCAAGCTTCTGGAATATCATGAAACCTCCCCCCCTGCAGGATCGCGGGCCTTACCCAAGAAAAGTTCTTGCAACAAATCAGCGACAGTAAACGCGTCGGCAAAGCTGCTCGGCCGAGCACTTCGTATCCTCAGCCGCCGGAATATTCCATTAGGCTTCTTTCAACCCAAGACCTTTCTGTTGAAAACTGCCTTGGAAGGGTGGCACCCTACGAACCCTCTTCATCATGACGTGAGACGGATGCAACGGCGGCAGATAGCGTCCCTGTAGGTATGACACCATGTTGGCGTTGTGCACTCGGGCCTAAATCTTTGTCTTCGCTCCACCACCAAGCCTGAAATCAGAGCAAAGCGGCCGCGCCAACGTCTCGCCTGTCCTCGATCCAGGGCTCTACGAGTCTAGCCCTTCAGATGGTCGTTTCAGTGTCATCCCACGAGAAGGAAAGACACTTGTCGCAAGACCTTTAGCGAACCGTTGTCTTTGCCGCCGCTCATGGTCCCATTACCTTCCACGAGGACGTGTCGTACCCACCCACGTCTTTCACATGGGAATCGGCTTGACTGCTGTCTCGACCCCAAAGTTAGATAGCCGATTGGGTTGTTCGGCTCACTTTCGAGACGCATCAGGCGTATGGATACGTCACAGGCACAACGATCCTTACTATTACGCCTCCGTCGACAGGCGCAGTGTCTGCCGCCGTCGGGCCCCTCGAGTCTTGTTTGTGTCAGGCAGCCAGACGGCTCTTAGCTATCAACGTCTTACGGATAACGGCAGCACCCTGCCATCCAAGGATGAATGCGCCTTCGACTACCCAAACATGTACTGTTGGTTGTGAGGCTAACCCGAGACTCCAGAGGCGAGCGGGATTGTGGCGTCTACCCCCGTTTTCGACTCGCTAATACCGGACCATTCTTCATGCGTGGTTGACAGCTGTGGCGTTTGGGCCGGATATCGCTTTTATTGGCCGGCACTCGCATTCATGTACCGCAAACCCCGGCCTGGGTCTTTCAAAAGACCCTTTACCCGGGCGGCAGGTAGGGATGAATACAGGCATTTCAGCCGCCGATGGCCTGCTCACAAGACTTGCTTCGGCGTGTTGTCCGCGCATCCCTGACCCACAGTCTCATTTCAAGCCAGCCATCACTCACAATCGGTCCCATGGCGTCAACTTGGCGTGCGACAGCGGGAAGGGCGTAGACCGTGCTTCGCGCCAACATCTTAGATTTCTTGCCTCGCAGAAACTCTAGGGACGTGGATCGAGCTGTCGGCAACTTCGATTTCTCGATATACCCCCAACCCTTTATTGTCTTCAAATTCCCGTACAGCTTCAAACGGCAAGAAAGAAAAAAGAAAGAAAGGGGAAAAAAAGAAGAAGAAAAAACCGTACCAGCAGCCGAATTGTGTCCGAAGTCAACCGAGCGTCTGCAGGAACCAATGGGCTCAACTTTATTTAGACGACTTTGACTCATGGGGATTCCCTTTCCTGACTCGGTCTGTAACGATAGCTGAGTGACCGTTACTCAGTAGCGAGAGAAAAATGCCAGCGCGCCTAGCCAGCGGATGATGCTGTACATCGTATGCGACGCAAGCCTGTGATTCGTTGCGCAAGACGAGGAGGCTTCCTGGCAAACTCAATCTCGTTTCTAAGGTTTCGCCTAGGCGATTCGACGTCCGGCCACTGGGGGACCCATCTCACGAGTCGTAGACCATCCGCTACAGAAGGGCCAGCTCGCCCTGTCAATCAGGGACATCGGGCGCCTGTCACAGGGTCCGCTGACGACATCCTGGAGCCTGTCATCCGCCATCAACACGATGAGCAGCAATGCGACCCCCAATGTCACGTCAGAACGTCGCTTACGGCTAGCCAACGCTGGATATTCGTACATGGTGGTCGGTCCAACCTTGCCGGCAAATCCTCCGGCCGCAACGGATGGATAGCCTGGGGCAGTACCGGACGTTCTACCGTTTCTAGAGCCCTCGCCCTAGACTGAGATGATGACCTTTCGACCGTCGGCAGGCTTCAATGTTACGAGCCGCCTGACAGGAGGGACGGGGAAATGAGAGCTGGGTCGTGCGAAATTGTCTACCGGAGCTCATCAGTTTGGAGGAGACCAAACAGAGAGAGTGAGAGACAGGCAGAGACCCAGGAGAGACCGCGAGCTCGCGCAAAGGCTGCTGGATGGGTTCCAAGTCTCCCGTTCAAGCGCTCGCCTACAAGAAAAGGTGCTGCTCACTTACCGACACAGTTGCCAATGGGGTCGAATCTCCGAACCCAAGCCACTACGCTGTTCGAGACTCCTGAGGCCCCCCCTGTCGCTATTGTGCTTATGCGTGCCCCATGTTTCATGCATAAGTGCCCATGGTCGTTTTGGCTATTTTGGTCTCCCGAGTCGATCCGTCGCCAACTCGTTGCCTCACGATGCGGATGACAATTTCTCCAGCAGAGCTTATAGCGCTGTCTGTCGGAGGCCTTTGAGGACTCGAGAACGAACTATACAGCAAGGGCACCACTCAGCAGAGGTCGATATCCAATGGTGGATTGTGTCCGAGCCCATTGGCTCGATATATTATCGCTTGGACAGATGGCGACGGTACGCCAGGACGTCCAGACGAATGGTCAAACCAGACATGCACTCAATGCGGAATGCATACGGCGAAGCAGATGATGTTGTGCACACCACTCACAGAGGGCCCCGACTTTCTCCAGCGCCCCCCCCCCCCCCCCTTCGACAGAGCGAATGATTCTCGTCGTCTCTCTAATAAGGCTGGTTATCTTTCACCACAAGATGAACATACCTTTGGTGTCCTTGACCAATACCATTGGATACAACCTGGCGTCGAGACGGCCATCTTACAAGCTACTTAGTGCGGCCGCTGCTGCAACCCCGGACTCGGTCGACCGGTGTCAAGCGTGCGTGCATACTGCACATGCATCATGTTCGATCGTGTATGCCCACAACAACTGTCAACTACATCAATCTCGCGACCGGCCTTGCAACCCGCCTCGAAATTGCTCACGCCTTTTTGGCACTGTTCCCGAGTTTCCCCATCCCTCTCACCAAGAACAAAGGCAACTTGACCTCGGAGGCTAAAGTTGTTCAATAAGTCACGACCATTCTCAGGGACTATCCTTGCTTTGACAGCGGCACGTCGGGCGGGACGTGGATCTCCACCAGTTGTCTCCCCTCCCCGGCTGACTGATGCGCGGATGCCCTGTTCAGACAATCCTGCCAATGTCATGTCCGCAGTTACCCAGGCCATCCTGGACAGGCGTTAAACACCGCACCCAATATTGCCAAACACCCCTTGACCTTCCCAGGTTTCTTTGTTCGACTTCCAAGACAGAATGCCTGGAAACTATTGCATCGCAGGGAATCGCCTCCCTCGCGGCGTGCATCCCCCAGACCCCATATCCATGCACCTTGACATGATGCTTCGCCTACAGGCCATCCGCACGGCATACCCACCATCATCAATGATCCCCAGCGCGGCCATCGCCCCCATTGATCGATTCTGCAAGCGATGTGGTGGTGACTTCCAGCCTTGTTGAGTAATCCTCTATACACTGCAAATCCGAGTCTGCCGGATCTTCTTCGACAAATCCCACTAATGGATGGGACTCGGAGATTTATTTGTTTCGTTTCGATAACCGTTGGCCTACTCTGGAGTCTCAATCCACCACAGATCTGGAGTTTTTTTTATTTATTTTCTTTGTTCTTTTGCTCAAACGTTGTCATTGCCGGTCGTTGGTGGGACGAGACGTATCATCTTTTGGACTCTCAGCCAAGTTGATTTGAGCATCCATTCCACTCTGGAAGGGGCTGTCGCATTTTTGCGGCGGTTCGTCCAATCGCGGTTACATCGTGCCGAGACTCGGTGGCCCAACACATCATTAATGTGCCAACAATCTTAGCGCTCCCATGTCATTGCCCGCGTAGTCAGGAAGCGAGCGGTGTCATTGTCTCGGCTACGGTGGGGAATCATACGCGAATTGCCCAGACAGAGCAAGGTATCGAGTTTGGGTCGTGGTGGTCCTCCCGCCTTATGAAATTTTCACAGAGGCTTAGCATCGTGTGAACCGAGGCGTGCAAGGCCAAGTCTGTACACCATGCGGGGAAGTAGGATTCATCATGGCGATCAACCCGTTGTCCCCTTCGAGTCATAGCGTTAATCCGCGGGAGGATCTTCCACGGGAGTGAGTATATGCGTTGCCGGCTATTCGAGGTTCGGGACTGGCAATAGCAACATAGGAATCAATGGTTGACTCCTTCAGAGGGCGGCAAGAAGGGCCATGGTTCCGGCAGACTCTGCCAGCGCGCGTTTGACTGTTCGTTCGCCCGCCACCTGTTCATGTGGCGGAGGAGCTTACACCGGCGCTGCTTCAGTACGGGCGCACTTTTCTCGCTTTGCATAAAGTTATGCCATGCTGTCATGCCGTCAGGGGGGGTCGGCCGCTTACTTTGGATAGGAATGCTCCAATGCGTGTATCTATTCAACACGTTCCCACTCGGCCGTGTTGGTCGTCTCTCGAATATGCAGGGAGTTTCGTAAACTGTCTAGATCATTTGCTTTTCCAGGGGAGACCATGTTGGGAAGGGGCAAAAGCCGGCAGCCTAGGTAACCTTACACCCCCCTCCCCGCAAGAAAATGGGCTGATGGATATCCTCTTCAACTGTAACGTTGGCGGTACGATGAAGATGGGACAGATGGGGAACAGCAGTCAACTCATCAGATGAAAGCACCTTCGTCATACAGACAGATACGAATAGATAGATGGTCAATGTGATGAGGGACCCCCCCCCCCCTCTCCCAGGAAGCTGACTTGAGTCTGAAGGACAGTGGCGGTGCACAGGCAGGCCCATATCATTCTGCCACGAACGCATCCCTCCGAGAAGCCGAAGCTGGAGCCGCCACGCATGCTGTGCGTCGAGAACACTCGAATGAGTCTGTACCATGCCTGGGACACCCTCTATTGTAAAGATGGTAAGCGTGAGGGCGGGACACCATGAGGACCGTCTCGCCAGAGCCGTAGAAGCACCTTTGCTGGCTCTTGGTTCTGTCAGGAATCACAAAACCCTTTCGGGGCGCTTGGATTTGGGTTCTTGGTTGCGTGTAGGTCGCTACCGTGGGTCGAGCAATGCCTAAAGCTGGTTGATCGTTCGTGCTAAACCCCGAGTGGCTGAAGGAGGGTGAGAGGCGCCAGACATGTCAACATGTTGGGCAGTGGGGGACGGCAATGCAATTGAAGAACCATAGTCTTTGTCTTTATGGTGGCCGTTGCTAGTGGCAAGAGTCTAAATCGAGAGAGTTTAAAGTATACATATGGTCCAGAGAGTCCATCTCCCGTTTTCTTTTCGCCTGGCACTTCTACTGTGATTTTGAGACCGTCCAGAGCGAGCCCGACACGTCATGTTGCGAGTTTCGAGGGAAGAACCCAACTGGTAGATCGCCATCTGCCCGTTTCGAAAAAGGCTCTGAACAACGGCAGTAGCTTCGACAACGCACTCGGGAACTTTGCAACTCTTACGTCGATCATACCTGTAAAGAGGGACGGACACACGATGGCAACTCCAGACGGGGTTTCGGACGACGCCGGCTGCAGACAAGACGACAGAGCCCAGGACAACGGACGAAAGAACGACGTTCAGACAGGGAGAGAACGGAGCAAGACCGCGAAGCGATCCGAGCCGAGACGATACATACATGGCAATATAGGATAACACGGGAGGGGGGGATACAGGGAGGTTGAAAGAGAAGGTTAAAGAATGGACGTGTCTAGGGTTACCACTCCGCGTTGTGAACAGAGTTGCGTAGTTTGGCAAAAAGCCCGCAACTGATGGATAACTAGTCGAAAACACACGGAGCTCGCGAAACGAAAGACGAAGACGATGCCTACGACCTCTCCTCCTCCTCCTCCTCCTCCTCCTCCTCCTCATCCTCCTCATGCCCGTAATATCTACAGGTTCAAGCGATACGAACGAGTATGGCTGTCCGATACTGCCAAAGAGATAATTAAGATCTAGAGGTTGCTATTAATCCCGTCAGGCCCGCCCCCTCTTTCCTCCCTCTTTGTTAAGCAAGACAGACGGCCGTGGGGAGGTTTCGAAAGGAGTGAAGGGCCTCGAAACTTCGGAACTTGCCGCGCGTATTGCGATCGTCTTGGAGGCTTCTTCTTTGCGGCCCTTCCGGATCGAGAAAACATCCAAGGCGGGCAGTCCCGACGACGACTTGTAAACCATTTTGTTTGTTTGCAATTGCATTTTCAATTTCATTCTATCTTCATCCTAATGCCGTGCTTTGTGCGGAAGAGGAAACGGCGGCAGTCGCTTGGATGATCTCTGAAAGTCCACGCATTCGCAGTCCGTTTCGATATACAAGCGAACCCAAATAGCGTGGCTGGCAAGTTCGACGTTGAATATAACAATAACAGCAACTGCGACAACGACAACAACAACAAGCTGTAGTCCTCTGCTTCCGGTGCTATACCTAGAGACTGGGACCGCTTGATTTGATCTACGCAAGAGAGAAGGCTGGCTTTTCCGGACCATCATGGTATTTGGCTTCGGTCTCTTGGCCCCTTTCCTTTGGAAAAACGGAACAACTTTACAGACAACCCCCCCCCCCCCCCCCCCCCCTTCCCTGATTTGATATCTTGAGACGTCCAAAAGCCGGGAGATGTTTTAATCGGCCGAGTTTTCTTTCTTCGTTTTGCCAGCTGAAAACCGAGGCTGACGTTCTGTTTTGCGCGTACGCGCAGGCATAGGCACAGGGTCACCAAGTTCAAAACGACGCCATTCCACACCCCCTACGACCGACTCGCCCCGAAACGAAACACCCTTCGCGACCTCTACATCCGACAATGGTTCCCCCCCCCCTTTCACTTTGGTACTATAGCCTCGAGTGATATTATACGCTATGCTGCTGCAGGGCAAAGCCGAAGGTGAGCGAATGTAAGCCTCGTCACCAGCGCGCGAACCCCCTCCTCCTCGAGCCACGTCACGCCCTTTCCCCTGACGATAAGGCATCCAAAGTGCGAAACCACGACCCCCGATGACCCTGTAAAGATGAACTATATCAGACGGCATATATGTACACAAGTTGTTATCTGTTGCTTTTTTGCTGGTTCGCCTTGGGGGGGAAGAGGGGGCAGACCATGGTCTGTGTTGAGAAAGGGGTCAAAGCTGGAGGAGACAAAACAAAACGGCCACAGTCTCGATTCCCCCCTGGATCGCTGGTTCCGTTTGGGACTCTCTCGCAAGTGGAGAATAACAGCAGAAAAGAATGTTTCAGAGATATCCAGAACGCCAGACCAAATGGTTCGTCCCCCCGACCTAGGCGACGTCCGAATGTCGTTCGCCTCGGGCCCGTTGGGTTTCGCCTCGGGCCACCCGGCCGAGGCTGTACCGCTCACCGACCTTTGGTTCGACGCGACGCGCGATGGATCACCGTTACATTTATTCTTCTTCTTCTTCTTCTTCTTTTCGTTCTCCCCGGACTGGGGCTGTTCCGCGAGCTCGAGTGTCTTGCAACGCCCCGATCCGTGGAAGCGACGCGCATGGCGCGGCGGTGGAGGGGACCTTACGCCACCTCTGGCGCCGGTTTCCTCCAGCGTACGCTTTTTTGTTCTTATGGAACCGAGGTCTGGCGGGTTGGTATCTCGGTGTTTCACGCCTCCGGACTCCTTGTTTCTTTTCCTTTTTTTTGTCTCTGTCCTTCCTGGCAACGTCACCTACGCGAGCTTCCTGTTCGAGCAGGCAAAGGCTATTGCCCGGTGGAGACGAGAACGTCATATATCACTGACAGCGGAGGCCCGCGGGCTCCTTGGACGAGTTTCAAAATCCCGCGAAGGAATAGCCGTCGTCAACCGTCCATGGCTACGCTTGTCGTGCCCGTCATGCACGTGTGCGGCTGACAGACTTGTCTGCCACCCCCCCCCCCCCCCCCCCCCCCCACTTGATGCTACGCTCTCGACACTTTGGATACCCATTTGTTCCTCCTCGGGCTTCTCCGCGTCCTAACTTCATGGTTGGAGGTCAATAGAAACACTACGAGCTGTCTCTCTCCCCCTCAGCTGGTCTGCCGGAGCGCAGGCGGTGTGCGGAACTCGGAATGGCCTGTTTATCTGACGTACAAGAGCAAGGCTGGTCCATGTCATGTCTGGAGGCATGCGCAGCTGCGCCGACGGGGTGTAATTTGCTTGCTTTGTTATTCTTTCATGGGTTCTGTGCCGCTTCCTGGCATGGGCGCGAGTCTCTGGCTATGCATGCAGCCATCGTTCCCTCCTCGTTCCCCATTGCCGCGTCAGACGAGCACCCTGTGGCCACGGCATGTCTGATTTTGAGTACACTCGTACTAATTCTACCGTGGCCTGGTGTTGATTTGCAATACACTACGGCAGAGTACGAAAAGGCTAGGCGGAAATTGCCGGCGCACAACGCGGTGTGACTTTCTTACTAACAAAGATGGTTCCCGGTCATTAATATAAAATACTTTCTACTCTAAAGTAGGGTGCAATAAGTCATAGTACACCTCACAGTGTGTCACCTTAACTACACTATAAAGAATACACTATATCTCTATGTCTTAGGTATAAAACTTAATTAATAAGAAAAATTATATATAAATACTTTAGTCTGATAGCTATACTATACTACTTCTAAAAAGATTTTGACTTATATATTAGTAAGTAAGACTTAGTGTTTTACTTTTTTCTTAAGAAAAATATAGTGTTTATACTATGTTTTTACTTTATAAGTCTATTATCTCTTAAATATAATAGATACTATATATCTTTTTTTAACTTTACTACTTTATTATACTAGTAAAACAAAAGCTTTTTTAGAGCATATATAAAGATTTACGTAAGCTATTTAGTAAGTATTTCTCTTAGTTTTAAAGTATTTATTTAGCTTAATATAACTTATTATAAAGTAGTAGAATAGGTGTATACTGTATGCATGTACTATGATTTCTGGCACCCTACTATACATGCTAAGGTGGCTTTGCTACTGGCTATTCTCCTTAATCTGCTCAGTAAAACCGGTATTAGTGACTTGTATTATTTGTGAATCATCTAAACTCCGACCTCACTGTACCTTCTGGCAACAACGCAATGACACTTGGTGAAATGCAGATATGCAGCCGTTGTTCTTGGTTCATCAAGAAAGGAGGGACTCAACTGTCTTCCAAGTTGACATGCTAAACCGTGTTGTCATCCATTCCAAGTGCGAAATCGATCGAACAGCAGAATGTATGCTGACCGCGTCGAAGCCCTTGGCCCACCATGCACGTGGAGATTCGGAGTTTTGACGTCTGCACACAGACAATATATACCGTTGTTATTCAGGCATGGGCGCTGGGTGGCTTTTCCAACCTTGTTGAAAACACTATTCCTCCGCCTTTCGCTCACGAACTTTGGGGTCCCGGTGCCAAGACTCAATGCTACAGCACGTGTCAGCTAGCGAGCCTCTACATGATGGTCGTCGGTCCCTGTCGTTGATCGTATGTCGATGGGTTCCCAAAGGGTGCAAAAGGCGGAGAAGCGCCGCCTGATGGAGTCAGTGCGAGTAGCTAAGGGCTTTCGGAAGTCTTGGCATAATCCACGTTGTTTTTACCAGTCCGGGTTTGTCTCGTTCCGAATAGGGAATCACCTTACCCCACAAACGATGAGGTGCTGCATCGCCATGCTCTAGATCTATCTGCGAACCTCTCGCGTGAACGAAGAGAACGATATGAATCCTGTGAAGCGTCAGCTGGCTGTGCTAGACTGTGGAAGCTATGGATACTCCGAGATCGTAGTAGCCGAGACACAGTGACGGCAGTAGTGTCGACAATGTCGGATGCAAATCATAATCAAAACAGAGACCCCTTGATGATCTCTCAGGAGTGCTGTCGTCTTCATCTGCTTCGACATCGAAGTTGACTTCGTCTTATTCGGTCACTGTATACCATGACAGAATGAGATGACTACACAAAAGTCTAGAAAGCGGATGGATATAATTATGTTTAAATGATTTTACATGTTATTCAGGAACGTAGCATTGGTAGGATTGTTCAGCTGACGTCTCTCTACAGACAACAAATCACGCATTGGCGTCAACCCGACTCTATTACATTTCCGGTTCGGATGGCAAGCGTTTCTCAACGCAGGTGACCAAAAACCGCAGAGAAAATAACAGAACCAATAAGGAGTCGCTGTCTGGAGCCACGGCGCGCATCCCGCGGCGTTACTCATAAAATACCCAACATGGTGGTTATGGGTTAGGGGATATCCCTGACCATGTGATGGAGTCATAATAGGCTTATGAGGCCACGAATAAGCAGCTAGGAGGCGTTGTGGTCACACAGTAACTAATATACGAGAAAGTCAAATCCAGGACCGAAGTGACTGCATGATAGTATCACATATCAGATCGTGGTGGCCTGACAGCAAAGACCTGGGTAGGGACTTGTTCAGGTAGCGAGCGATTGAGTTGTTTAATGGAAATTAATGAAAAAGCTCAACAGTGATCCCGAAAATCCATCCACGGATGCCACCTCGCTTACAGCGCTCCATTGAGGGGCGGAAATCCGCTTATGCCATGGATAAGCCGAGCATAGATTGACTGACAAGTCTACCTGAAACTAAGGCTGACTATCGCCAAAGTTCACGCCCTGCCATGAGATAAGTTTGTGGAAATTCAATGTTTTGTGTATGGAGGTTGCTGGGTTGGCGATAAGAGTTAATCAAAGCGAGGAGGCCTCTGAGTACATGAGTAGATACCGAATAGCTGGGATGGCGTGCAGTTGGCTATTTGCTCGAGTCAGTGCAGGGCTGTGCATTGTATCGTTAATATATAGAAATCAGTGGAGTCATAACGTTCCAGCTGAATATTTGTCACCCTCACTGCCTACCATGCTCCACTGGCAGGACATAATGGCGCAGAAGACCATTGCCACTTTAAACTTGAATGCCTTCATACTGTATGCTATTTCTCGTCATTTCAGGGGTCCAAATGCATTGCATTTCTTGAGCTTGTAAAGTTGTTCCAGTGAAAAGTTAGTAGATCGAAAGTGAGGATCATTTAAGGAACACAGCACATAAGCCGAATTACTTTCACTGTGTTCCGTTTCTAGGCTTTTAAGATCAAGACATAGTATGCTCCCTGTGTCCTATCTGCCCCTCAAGCTCGGCGCTGTTGCCCATCTGACCACATCATAACCACTTTCATCGTGTGTTGCCATCAATAGATAGCTTGGTGCCAGACGAACATTCACGAACTGCGCCTTGTTGAATTCGAAGTAAATTCCGATATGTATGTGTTTTCAAGTCTTATTTCTTAACCCCGCGGGTCAATAATGGGACGGAAACTTTTTGAGAAAAATATTGCCATCTCGTAATGAGATTCTTGAAAGAACGCTCTTAGCAGCCGACCCTGTGGGCACAGGAATACTCAGCATGGATTGCTACCTTCATTTGCAAAAGGATCAATATAAACTGGCACTATTTCTAGAGAAAACTAGCCAGACAACCGGGCCAAACCATCCGCCAACTTCCCGAATATCTTCACTTCAATCAACCGACTGCAAGGCCAAAGTTGTGTTGACTGATACTCAAGCGGAGGCGGATAATCACAGATTCCGGCCAACCGATCATAGTTCAGATGACCCTTGCAGGCTTCACACAATAAGGGATAAAACCTTCCAGATTTGAATAGCTTCAAATTAACCAATTAGCTTTGAGGCCAAAGGTGGCTTCATCAAAATGTCACTAGCTCTGGTTTGAACAAAAGCCAGATATATATGTATAAAACGCAGTTGTTAAGGTTGCAACTCGTTTTTTAGAGTCTTCCGATACTGGTCATCTTGGCCAGCAAGCACTTTGAATCACACGTCTCCGCAGGCGTTCCTACACTCTAAGCGGAACGACCGGCACCATAGTCTTTCTAATTGGACGAAAGCTTTTTTCAATTCTTGCCTAACGTGTGTTTGTTGATCTTCGATGACCCCACCCACGGCTCAAGGCACTATGCATGGGCGATACATGGAAGGGGTCAGAGCCTGTCGCTTGTATCTGAAATTTGCAGCTGATGTATACGAGTTCTTGGATAGCAAGCGATTTAGCGATGAGAATCAGTCCACTGAAATGAACTCGGCGACGAAGAGTGGTTCCCCATCATAGCGGAGGCACCCAATGGTGCTATAATATGGCCTGGTAGAAGAGAAAACGGTGCAGTATGAGATTGCGGTCCTGTCCTATCTTCATGAGCTTTGACTGGAGGCACGAAGAATAAAACACTCAACTCATAACAACCCATCCTTTTAGTCAGCCCTAGTCTCTACCAACAGCCCATTTGGTGGCATCCTTGAGCCAAGCAAATACCATATCAGTCCCTTTGGAAACATTCCTTGCCACTAACCCATTCTTGGGATCCCTATCTGGACCAGGATCATTAAACGCCTCAACTAGACGCGTGCAATTCTTTCCGACCTCCAGGATAGACCCTCCGATAAGGGAATCTTCCTCAACACATCGTAACATAGCCTCTGCTACCTCTTGAGGGGTGACCCAACCGTCTTGATTCGCGTCCAAATTGACGAGCTTCTCCGGATTCTCAGTCCATAATGGTGTGCGGACGACGCCTGGCGCGACGGCGTTGACGCGGATTCCATCTGTTTCTTCTAGTCGTGCTAGACTCCGTACGAAACCTGTGACAGCAAACTTGGAGGCTGCATACAAGGGAGCGTTTATGTTCGGCACCTGGCCCGCAACAGAAGAGATGTGAACGACCCTTTTGGGATTGCTGGGAGAAGATTTGATGGCGGAGGTCAAAGTAGTACCTGCGGCGGTTTTCGGATGCAGCCAGTACGAGATCGCCAGCTGTGTTGAGCGAATAGGGTGCGTGATGTTGATATCGAACAGAGAATAATGCCCTCCATCTACGCTGTCCTTACTCTCTGGCGACCCTGGCGGATGCCAGAAGCTTGACCAGTGTGGCTCGTAAACGCCAGCGCCAGGACAAAGTACATCAAAGCCGCCAAACTCCGAAACAGCAGCATTGAACATGTTGGAGAGCGCCGGCCATGAGGTGACGTCAGTCTCGACAAAGACAGCCCGGGGCTTGGTGTTGGCGTTTTGGTATCTTACCACAAGAATCTCTGCTTCGGGTCTCAGAAAAAGATCGGCAATGAGAACATTGCATCCTTGGGCGAGGAGAAGCTCAGCGAAGCAGAGATTGATGCCTTTCTACGGGTCAGCCCTTCAAGAACTGGCTGGCATTCTGATGATTAGAGCAAAGGGTCTCACCAGAGCCAGCACCGGTGATAATGGCAGTTTTGCCAGATACGCTGAAGGAAGCGGTGGATTTCTTGACGTCCTCCGTCATTTCGCCGAGAGTTTGGCAACTTGAAATTCAATGGTGAACGCTTTGAACTTGGGTAAAGACAGTAGTGGTGTCTCAGTGGTGAAAGACTTTGCAGGGTTGTTTGTGTAGCAGCCCAACGCATCTGTAACTACTTCTGACGATGCATGGTCTTTTAAACATCAACGGCGGAGGAATGTCCAACCATTGGACCCCATATAATCCGCCAAGACGAACCACTGAGACATGCAGGCGGAGTGTACAGCGCGGTGTCACGATTACCCCGCAGAGTAATTGAGCGACACAGGTGCCTCATTGGAGGATTCGTGGCCCGTCTTGACTACCTCGGCGCTTAGAGTTGCCAGATGTTTTCTTTAGCTTGGGAAAAAGGTGGACAATCATTGACTGGCTTCTTTACAGTTTCTCATGATATTTGAACATCTTAGTATTCATTAGTAGCTTTTTGCTTTCTTACATGTCTAGTGGCTGCTTGCATCCCGTGACTACAAGAGTTATGAAGTCTAAATGCTCATGACTGACAGTAGACTGATTCAAGGCGAAGTCAAGAACACTAATTTTCCACCATTGATCCTAAAAGGATATCTTTAATAGTAGTTACTATCGGAACGAATGCGAATGTTCACAAGTATGACTCTCAACATCGCTGAGCTATGTGGCAAAGTGACAGACCCTTGCAAAGACTCAGTAGCAGAAGGCTTGTCGATATGCACAAGTCATCAACGACGACGAGGACAAGGGGGTCACATTGGTCGAACAGAGTGCCAACTTTCATGTCGATGAAGAAGACTATGAAAAGATACAGACTGAGGATCAGGCCGATCTGAACTTCTGAACGTAAGGGGCATGGTCTTGAGGGTTCAATGGTCCGGTGATGTTTCAAGAAGAGAAAAATCCGGAGAGAGGATACTCCCCAAGACGACTCTCTGGCTGCTCTAATGATATCAGTATCCGTGGCATCGAGCACGCTCGTTGCGTTACACGAGGGGCTATAACACAGTTCTTTGCAATATTGTCTAACCTCATCAACCTACACAACAAACTATAACATCAAAGGCTATTTTCTATTGGAGAATAACAACATCCCAATCGACGTCTCCAAACACCATCTAGAGTGATGAGTCAATTACTAGGTAGCATCGTTGGTCCTAAACAGAATTATGCTTCAAGTCTCGTCGCGGGATGCGGTAGCAGATAGATGACTGCAGAAAAGCTATAGAAAAATACTTTTTTGGTATCAGTGGAGAAGATAGTTGTCTATGAGGACCATGGAGCTTGGGATCATATAGTTGGAAAAAGATGATTTGATAAGCTTAGGCACTTCTATTGTAATATTGATCAGGTTGATAGCAGATACCATGCCAGACTACTTAAGCATACTGGCCTTGCCCGTAAGTACCAGTTACTATGATGTAATGTGAAGGTAATCAATCAAACCTCAACTTCTAAGATTCATCGAGCCATCGCAGGTGTTGCATGCCGACTCGGAACCAAAGCATGTCTCGGCACCGGCTCGAAATAATGACTACTAGGCGGCCAGAAACCTTAATCCTAAAACCCGCCTATGAATTTTAAGATAGGTTCAATGTGCGCGCCAGGAAAACGGAATCCTGCGTTGTAGGTAATAGTGTTGCAATGTCGGACATCGCAGCCTGTCTTTAACCCCGCTTCAATCAACGACGAGTGACATGCACTCAATTACCCTAGGATTTGATACATAGATATGCTAAGCGAACGACATGACTTACGAAGTTGCGCCAGAATTGTGCTTCGAGACTTTTTAGTGACAGGGGTTCAAGAGAAACACAAGAGCAAGTTCCAACCCCCTGTGTAGCGATCGTCAGGCGATCTTCTAGGAAGCTGACGGCGCAACCATTGGCCTTAAGCCCCTCAAGAAAAGAATTTCTGATATTTTCAAGATGATGATGAAATCGAGCTACTATAATCCATGGTAAGGTATGTTTTAGTGTGTTCAGAAAGTCCCATACATCGGAAGGACTGTTTCCTCAACCAATAACTGTTGATGCAGCGCGAGACACCATTGCTACATGGACCTGCGTAGTTACAACTGTACAATGCAATCCCAAGCAACTATACGGAAAGAATCAATGCCATTATATTAATGGTCGGCGGAACGGCCGTCGACAAGACCGAGTAGGTGGAACGGCTGTTGACATGACCGATGCTGCACAGTCTTCCATACACAACAAACCGAACCGAACCGAACCGAGGGATGCGGAACATAGTGCATTTCGGCCCTCAAAACGTGAATGCTCGCCAACGGGTGTGAATTCTTTTGCGCTGTGTTCGCTGAGGTTCAAAAAACAAATGGAAACTTGTCCGTAAGCATCTTCTTGCACCTCGAGGCTTAACGTCCTCGCCCTCAATCATGACTATCGCCTCTGCAAGAGCACCGAACGAGAAAGAAGAAGAAAACAAACAGGCCGGGCTCCATGATGGCGAGGCCCTCGGCCAGCTTGCCACCATCTCGACCAATGCGTCTTACCGGCCACCCGAGATGAGCCCGGCGCGCCGGCGCGCCGTCATGTTCACCCTCTGCATGACCCTCCTACTCAGCGCGCTGGACATCACAATCATTGCAACGGCCCTGCCGACAATCGCCTCGACCCTCCATGCCACATCCTCTGAGTACGCGTGGGTGGGCAGCGCCTACACTCTTTCTAGCACAGCCTCAACCCCGTTTTGGGCCAAAATGTCGGACATATTCGGTCGCAAACTTACGATTATGGTCGCGACGGCGGTGTTCATGGCGGGCAGTCTCATCGCCGCACTCGCGCAAACGATCCATCTTCTCATCGCCGGACGGACCGTTCAGGGCCTTGGAGGAGGCGGTTCCTTGGTACTAGTCACTATTGTGATTGGAGACATCTTCAAGCTGGAGGACCGCGCCAAGTACTATGGCATGACTGGCATCGTTTGGGGACTTGCCGGCGCAGTCGGGCCGATTTTGGGCGGTGTCTTCACAGAGACTATCGGCTGGAGATGGTGTTGTAAGTGGAATCCGTACCACAACGCTTGTTGGGTTCCGACACTGATACATCACAGTCTTCATCAACCTTCCTTTTGATGGTGTGGCCCTGTTGGTCTTGTTCTTCGCCCTGAAGTTGGAAACGCCAAAGGAAGCATTTACGAAGGGCCTCAAAGAATTGGATTGGGTAGGATTTGTGCTCATTATCGGCGGCACCATCTGCTTCCTCTACGGGCTTGAAACCGGTGCCGGGGGCGTGGTGCCGTGGGGCTCTGCGCAAGTGATCTGCCTCATCCTCTTCGGTGTCATCACTCTGGCACTCTTCGTTTTTTGGGAGGCTCGTTTCGCCAGCAACCCCGTGATTCCCTTCCGAATCTTCAAGAAAGTCAGCAACATGGCGGCCTTTGTCGTTGCCTGTCTGCACGCTTTCGTCTTCATATCTTACGACTACTTCTTACCGCTCTACTTCCAGGCCGTCCTCGGGCTCAGGCCCATCATCTCCGGCGTCACCATTTTCCCGCTGCTGATACCGCTGACGATGATGACGATGCTCGGCGGATTGTTTACCAGGAAGACAGGAAACTACATTATTCCAATTTTCTTTGGATCGGCAATGATGACGCTTGGAAACGGTTTGTTCATCAGCTTCCAGGCGAATACGCAGTGGGCCAAGATTGTCATCTTCCAGATCATCACTGGATCAGGGGCCGGGGTGCTTTTCCAAAGCCCCATGATATCCATCCAGACACATACTCACCAGAGGGACATGGCTGCCGCGATGTCGGCTTTCAGTTTCCTGCGCTCTTTGTTCACTTCCATGTCCGTCGTCATCGGCACGGTTCTATTGCAGCATAACCTCGGCGGCGGCGGGTTGACTGGTGGCAATCTGCATGCTGGCGACGAGGCAAGCACGGCACCCCCTGTAAATAAAGAAAACTACATATCTGCGTTGCACATTATGTGGGCTTTCTTCACTGGTGTCTCCGGCTGTATGCTGTTTACGGCGGTGTTCATCAAGCAGAAGCCCAAGAAGCTCGCGGGCGAAACCGAAGTCGAGCGAGGACGGAATGATCTTGCCCGAGTTATCTTAGATTCATGATATGGTTTCTCGTTTGATTTAAACTCGATAAATCAAAGACAAACTTACAATGGCCACCGTCCGAAGGCTTCGTTTCCGCTTTCGCCCTCCCTACATTCTTGTTTGGTTCAGTCTCGCCTTGCCTGCACCAATGCCCTCATCGTTGTTAGACCGATCCGAAAATGCTGTTTACCAAGGTCCTCTCGATTGCATTCACCAAACGGTGCAAGTATGTTGAGCCGAGCTGCCAATACGGGACTCGCAAGGATATACTTGAATCAGCAAAGCAAACTGTCTTCCTGATATATGTTGCTGGTCACCGATTGATATACAACCCTTGCAGGAGCTTGAGGTTAAACATTACTTGACTAAAGGCTACAGCTCGATGCGAGGAGGTACAAACTTTATTAAACGCTCACTAAAGCCCTCTCAAACCAACTCCATGGTATTACTCTAACGATTAACGAGCACCCCCTCATAATGGTGATACACAATTGTAAAACACGACCTCGGTACGCAGATTTCCAGTTTTAATCAATAGTGTGTGTGCTTGGAAACAGTGGTATCAAGAAATCGACAAATTCTTGGGAGTCATATACTTTGGAAATAACTTGAGAAAATCGGTAACAGTATATATAAGAACATGTTCAACTAAATACAAGAAAAACGGCCGACACCAATGGCCCTCACATGAAAATCATATATGCTTGATTATTTCTTCAAGTCGAAGCGGTCAAGGTTCATGACCTTGGTCCAGGCTGCGACGAAGTCGTTGACAAACTTCTCGTTGGCGTCAGAGCTGGCGTAGACCTCGGAGATGGCGCGGAGCTCGGCGTGGGAGCCGAAGACGAGGTCGGCGCGGGTGGCGGTCCACTTCTCGGTCTTGGTCTTGCGGTCGACGCCCTTCCACGTCTCGCCGTCGGTGCCGCTCTGAGACCAGACGGTGGAGATGTCGAGGAGGTTCTTGAAGTAGTCGTTGGTCAGCTGGCCCTTCTTCTCGGTGAGCACGCCGGTGTTGGAGCCATCGAAGACGGCGCCGAGGGCGCGGAGGCCGCCGACAAGGACAGTCATCTCAGGGGGGCTGAGGGTCAGTTGGGCGGCCTTGTCGACGAGGAACTCCTCGGTGCGGGCGCGGGCGGTGCCGCGGCCGTAGTTGCGGAAGCCATCGGCCTGGGGCTCAAGGTAGCCGAAGGATTCGATGTCGGTCTGATCCTGGGTGGCATCGACGCGGCCGGGGGAAAACGGAACGGTGACTTTGACGCCGGCGTCCGCGGCGGCCTTCTCGACGGCGGCTGTGCCACCGAGGACGATCAGGTCGGCGAGGGAAACCTTCTTGGAGCCAGTGTTGAAGCCGGCTTGGACTTTCTTCAGGGCGTCGAGGACCGCGGCGAGCTGCGTGGGGTTGTTGGAAACCCAGTTGACCTGGGGCTCAAGGGCGATGCGGGCGCCATTGGCTCCGCCACGCTTGTCGGAGCCACGGAAGGTCGAGGCAGAGGCCCAGGCGACGGAGGCGAGCTTGGAGACGTCCACGCCGGGGGCCGCAAGGATGGTGGACTTCAGAGTGGCGACATCGGCATCGTCGATGAGGTCACCCTCCCTGGCGGGAAGAGGATCCTGCCAGATGAAGGTCTCCTTGGGGACTTCGGGGCCGAGGTAGCGAGCCCGAGGGCCCATGTCACGGTGAAGGAGCTTGAACCAAGCCTTGGCGAATGCATCAGCGAGCTCCTCGGGGTGGTCCAACCAGCGAGTGGTAATGTTAAGATAGGAAGGGTCGTTGATGAGGGCCAAGTCGCTAGTGAGCATAGTCGCCTTGCGTTTCTTGGTGGCATCAAAGGGGTCGGGGTAGTCGAGAGTGCCGTTGACGGCCTCCCATTGGTGATGGCCTGCAGGGCTGGTGACCAGGGCCCATTTGTTGTGCAGAAGAGACTCCAAATAGCCGTTGCTCCATCTACAAGGACAAGGATTAGCCTTACTGTGTGTCACTGCATAATCACACAGCTGATATAAATAGCAGAGATCTTCATCGGTTTTGCCTCATTGGTCCTTTCCCATGAGGCGAACACCTACAGCACATGGCGGATATAAGGTCTCGGAGGCCAAAGGGGGGTTGAAGGGGATATAGGGAGTGGGGGAGTGTGTGTGGTAATAAGACGAAGCCGGAAAGAGTTCATCACAATCACTTACTTGGTAGGGGTCTTGGTCCAGACAACTTCCAGACCACTGGTCATCTGGTTGACGCCATTGCCGTCGCCGACGCTGTTGTGCCATCCGAGGCCCATCTCGCCGATACTAGCAGCCTCGGGCTCAGGGCCGATGTTGTCTGCAAAATGTGCGCGTTAGTCTGCGTGTTCTCTCTCAACTGGCGACGCGAGACATGGGGTGAGAAGGGGACTCGAAGGGTCGGAGCATTTCCATTCTGCCAAGAACTAGATACAACTCGGTCTGGGTAATGCTTGCTAGACTCACCAGCAGAAACGGCACCGTGGGTCTTGCCAAAGGCGTGTCCGCCGGCGATGAGAGCGACGGTCTCTGAATCGTTCATTCCCATGCGATGGAATGCAGTGCGGATGTCGTTCGCCGAGGCGGCGGGGTTGGAGCTTCCGTCAGGACCCTCCGGGTTGACATAGATGAGGCCCATGTGGGTAGCGGCCAGAGGCTTCTCAAGCTTGTCAGCGCGCTCGAGGATGTCGGTGCTGCCATTGTAGCGGACATCGTTGCCCTTGGGCACGAATGTCGTCTCGCCGCCCCAGTAGATGGACTCGTCGGCCTGCCACGTGTCGGGGCGGCCTGCGGCGAAGCCAAGAGTCTTGAAGCCCATATCCTCGAGGGCAGTGTTACCAGCCAGGAGCATTAGGTCCGCCCACGAGATCTTGTTGCCATACTTCTGCTTGATTGGCCCTACGGAATTGCATGGGTCAGCACACTGCAGGTCTTTTTCTTACTCCCTCTCCCACCACAAGGCATCCCTTAGCATCTTGGACTGTCGCCATTATCTAGCCACTGGTGGGATGGATGTGTGGCGAGCGAACGGATGAGGCAGTTGACACGGAGTCCTTGATGGATGGAGGGAGGGGTAGGGGCTAGCGTACAGAGGAGGCGACGAGCCTTGTCAAGGTTCTGATTGTCCGGCCAGCTGTTGAGTGGAGCGAACCGTTGTTGACCCTGCAATATAGCAATATTAGTAAACGCCAGCCCTCAAAAGGATTGAAGTAATGCTGCAAAGTGATAAGGTGAAGACACCTGCCCATAATTCGATGGGCGGCCAAGTGTGGAGAAAAGAAATGCGTCTGCACCCCTTGGCACAAACACGGGATAGGCCAGAAAACCTCCGGTAAACCCCGCTCCTCATATGATCTTCGCTTGTGAGACGAATGAGACGACTGATGGAGGGCCAAAGTCCCTCGCGTACCTCTGTTGTGAGGGAAAAGAAATGCGCCGAGAGATGGTGCGAGCGAGCAAGGAAGAACCAACGGGGGGGGGGGGGGGGGGGGCTACCGGGGATAGCCGGGGCCGGACAGAAGAGGCTAGACGACAAAACAAGAAAGGAGGGTGAGGTGGGAAGAAGAACAAAAAGCGGCTCACCATGCCACCGCCACCGCGGCCGTCAATGGCGCGGTAAGTGCCGGCACTATGCCAGGAAAGGCGGATGAACAGGCCTCCATAGTGGCCAAAGTCGGCGGGCCACCAATCCTGAGATTCGGTGAGGAGAGCACGCAAATCCGCCTTGAGGGCATCGTCTGGCTCGTGTTAGTGATGCCGCTGTAGTTGATAACGAGTGCCATCCACCCGCCGGTCAGGACTCACAGTCGAGGGAGCTGAAGGCCTTGACATAGTCGAAGTCGCCTCCATACGGGTTGGTTGAGGGCTGGAATTGACGGAGGACGTCGAGTTTAAGCTGGCAGGGCCACCAGTCGCGGCTGCGGGTGCCGCCGCCAGCCTCGTTGCTGATGGTGGGACATCGACCAAAGGTCGCGGCGGTGTCCCTCTTGGGAAGCTCGCTGCTCACTGAGCCGTCTCGTTTGGCAAAAGGACAACCCTGGGCAGAGACGGTGGGCAGGATAGCAGAGGCCGCCAAGAGGCAGTTTGACAGTTTGGCGTGCATGATGAGGCCAGCAGGAGGAGGAGGGGAACCGGAGAAAGATGGACTCGTGGAAGAGGAAGTGACAGTGCAACCAGGGATGCTCAGGGGGCGAGCATGAGTTGTTCCTGGAGAGTGCGGACCAAAGAAGATGGAAAACGGGACGAACCAACGCACATTATGTATGAAAAGCGTTGTCGAGATCAACTCATGGAGAGACTGCTCTTGACAACTCACGTGGGAACTCTTTTCTTCCTTTGGTCCCACGATTAGTAACAGTGAATTATTACCAAGGCTGCAGATGCCATCCTGGCACATGCATAGTACATTGTATGAGGCGCCATGTATTTCCTACTGCGGACAAGACAGGCCCCCCAAGATCACCCTCCCTGATGACGGCCAGGGTAATAAGCTTCCTACAACGGCTGCGACTTCGGTATCGCGGCAACTCTCTCGGCCCAAGCCTAAGCGACGTTGCAACCCAGAGTTGCTTGACACCAAATTTCTTTTGATTGAGATGAGCGTGGGCATACGGCTTGGCCCGCTTTATGGCCCGCTTTTCACCCTTTGACGGTGAAAAGTGACGGCCATATCTGTGAAACCTACGGTTACTCCTATGGGGATGACATGGGTTGAGAGGCTGGGATGTGCTAGCGTCGGACCCGTCATCCAGGCTTAGACGTGGCCATGGCAGTATACTCTGTGTTCTCGATGTTAGCTTACCACAAGCCCTAGGTACACGCACATAGTATGAACAGACACACTCTGTCCCTACTAAATATGGTGTCAGCGTAAGTAGTTTCACATCCTGATAGCGTCAATCTAGAGATATACCTAAGGTTAAGCAACTCCATTGAGGTATCTGCTCTCTAAGATCTGAAGGAAAGCAACCTTTTGCAGTTATCCGGGTTCATTCATTTACTACGTTAACGTTCAAACCCTCGGTGTGTGTGTGTGTGTATAAGCTGGAAAATCCGGGGACTTAGTAGCAGTTGTTGGGATCCGCGAAGCCCGCGAGTCAGACCAAGCTGCGGGGAGAGTAAGGTATCCATCGCTTGCAGCCAGTTCGCCAATGCCGATTTTCAAGCAGTCCGGGGCGGAGCCACTATGAACACCGCGTCGCGGGGAGCCCTGCGGGCCTAGCCGAGCGCAACGGGGGAATTGATGCACCGTCAGCTGTTCAACTAGACTACAAACACCATAGTAACCGTACGATGGCGGATATCCACGTACCGGTGAAGTATAAATACAACCCAAGGCTGGCTGGATGGATGACCGCGGGGTGGCGGAGAAGAAAGCGTCTGTCACCGCCAGGCGGCGGGGTCGGTTCCCGGTTCTGAGTTGCGGACGAGTCACGACATGGGACGATGTGAGGGTTGTTTATCTGATTTTTATTTAGTTGACTCTTACAAATCTTTCGTCACTTGTGCATTGACTCCGCCCTATTCTCTCTCTGCGTAAAGAAACAACACTTTGGGAGTTTCGTGGCAGAGGCGGGGGAGAGCCGGACCGCTTCGCCACCGGCCTTCCGTGGCGGTCTTGAAAGGCCATGACTGGCACACCGTCCGGGCGGTACAGATACACGCATGCTCACTTACACAGACTCAGATAGAGACTCAGATGCCGGTGCAGATAGTGTGTGAAACAAACAAACAAACGTCCACACATCGTTTTCACACATCCTACGCCACCACGCACACGCGTTCGGGCGGGTAGCCAGATCAACATGCACGCTGCAGGCACAATCACCTTGGTACAAGATACTCATCAGTCCCCGGGCCAGCCTCCACCACGTCCACCACTCGACTACCCTGAAAAGGAAGCTGAGAAAACTTGGAGTCGTCGGCCGACGTACATATCCCGCAACCCCCGGCTGCGTCTGGCCGGGGGGACCGCCCCAGGATATGTTTCCACATGGCAGTAAAGTGAACCAACCACCTTGGGCATACGGACGGTGGCCACCCCCTGTCACACACACACACACACACACACACATGCCTACAGTGGGAGGGAGTGCCCTCCACACCCCCTTGGGTGGGAGCAGAAAGACCATGGCACAGATGACATGGTATTTGGCGCCAATAAGCTCATCACCTGCACAGACTTGGGATTCGCTCATCCATCCCTGCACTGTAACCTCGAAGGACACAATGATCTCGGTCGATTGTCCATTTACTGACAGAACAAGCCGACATCTGGATCTTTAGCATGCGGAAAGGAAGCCCTGCGCCATTTTGTCCGGCAAGCGTACACCGCGACATGCGGACCCCTCGATATATTGCAACGGGCTCGCCGCTGCATTTGGTCCGATGCATACAGGGTTGGGAAGAAGACGACTTAGAGTTTGTGTTAATGACATGGAGGCAGCTGGAGCTGGGCACATACGAAGAAGCCTAAACCAATATAGTCAACTTGAAGATATACCCGCCGTCGACCGCATGGTCAACCTTGCCGATCATGATTTTTACCACCCGGTTACTTACCCTTTCCGGCTCATTCGCGAATGTGAGGACCGGCGGCAAGACAAACCTTTTCAAAGTCGCTGCTTGCGTTTTTGAGCTTTGTTACTTGGCAGGTCTCGTCCCATCGATTACATGAACCATTTTGCACTAGCCCCCCCATTTCTTGGCTAAAGACGAATGGGTTTCCTCTCCAGGCACATGGCAGCTATACTTGCCACTGACGATGTCGCCCATTGCACTCCAGACTGCCTACACAAGATGATGTGCGATCTAGAGAGACTATTCACATACTGACCCGGTACCGCCCTTGCCAACGTACAGCGCAAAGCCCTAGTCTTGCCAATGTTGATCCTGCAAGTAAGCTTAGGGGCAGGTTCTGTGTAATACAAAATACGCGTTGCGCGTCGTTCGTCAGCTGCAATCTCTCACCTACTGCCGCGGCATCATCCGAAGGAGCCGTCAGCCACCGATCCGCCATTTGTGAAAAAGAAAAAGGAGCGAGAAACGAAAAAAATAAAAAATGAAAAAATTAAATAAAAGGAAACAGACAGGCAGGCTGTTGACCAGTCACCTCCAATAGGCTGTGCTTTCGGGCGTCCAAGAGAAAGGTTCCTGCATCGCCGGTTTAAACGGTTGCTTTTGTCTAGGGCCTGTGATATTTCCGGTATCATTCCTACGCTCCTCACGCCACCCTGCAAGAATCGGATGTCTTGGCTGAACAGTGTATGGCAAGCACATAAGAGCCGAGTCCTTCACACTGCATAAGCGTGTGATGCTTTCATCTATTTTCGGCTGCCGATCGATAGGGCTCACATGGCACCGTTTCAATGCTATCTTCGTTCACGGTTACACGATCTTACATTAGTCTACAGCAACAGTTTGGAGGCAACAAGTGGTGCGATATGTTCACTCCTCAACTAGCTCATTTCGCGAAACCGGAAGATGACCCGTGTGGCGGGATACCGGTGAGCGCAGCCCATGCTCGAGGCACACGGCGAGAGGCGGGAGCAGTGGAAGGATTACTGATGGTCGGAATACGCCCGGGCTGTCCCCGCGGACGTTCGGAACAGCTGTTGGGGATGCACCGGCCTTGTAGCGCAGCGTGGCTGACTCGACAGAGAATGTCTTAAACTTAGACGATCACCGACTCCTTCGAGGCGTTTAGCTGAGAGGCTGGGGCAATTTTCCGTGTTCCTCCCGTGGAGGACCGCCTAGTCGAGCTCGCTTGACTACATACAAATCACTATTCAAACCTTACTTCTGCCAAGCAAGCCGATATTCTATCTTGAATAATGCCCCGACAAGGCCTTTCCCGAGTTTTGGGCTATTCTAGGACGACGCCCTTGTTCCGTCCCAATTACATGGCAACTCCATTATTGCGAAACGCGCAAGCATAGGGGGGTGACACGGGCTTCGCGGACCCATCCTTAGGGATACAAGGCCAAGGGTAGATGGAGATTTGCAGATCAGCCCAGAATTCCTCTGGCCCATGTGCGCATTTACCTTTGCCAAGATATTATAGCCCATGTTTAGCGACTGGTACAGCGTTTATATGAAGGTATATACGGGCATTGATCGTGATGACACCGCGTTTCTAATACAAGAGGCCATGGGAATCCGCGACAAGCGGGGTTGTATCAACTTGACTGTGCCTGTGAGCGCAAGCCTCGTTCCAGACCGTCGATTAATCTCCTCGCCCAGCGCGCGGGTTCTCCTGTCCGGCCCCTGCCCGCCTCTTCCTCGAAACTGCAGCGATCCATACACCAGTCGAGCCACGTGTCGGCCCTGGCACCCTCCGGGGCGCGCAGCAGGCCAACGCTGACATCGATGACATCCGGCCGCCAGATGTCGTGCCAGAAGACCGTGGCCCCGCAGCCCCCGCAGAACTCGCGCAGCACCCCCGGAGACGACTCGTAGGTCCGCAGCACGCCCGGAGGTAGCGCCGCGAAGTCGAGCGGGACCACAGCGCGTCGCTCACCGGGGCCCGGCGTGTGGAGGAAGATGTTCTCGCGGGGGACAAACGCCCAGGTCTGGATCTCGAACCCCGAGGCAAGGCGGCATGGGCGGCAGGCGCAGGTCCCGGCGAGATATTTGGTTCCGTCGGCTCGGATCCACCATTTCACGTTGTCCGGATTCTTCACGATGTGCTCGGAATGCTTGCAGGCCGGGTAGAGCAAGTCGGAGAAGCCGGAATGCGGGAGGTAGCTTCGCTCGTCAGGCCGGGTAATGTGGAAGCTCACGGCTCCACAGACACACGATGCCGGCAGCGAGTCCGCTGGAACAAGCCGAGATAACGGCAGCAGGGACGAGCTCGCCTGCGACTCCACGGAGAAGTTCGGATTCCGGTTCGCGTCTAGCGCGTGGCTGTCTATTTGAGGTAGCCATACGGAGATGCCGCCGTCTTTGGTATCGGAAACTGATGTGTGCACCGTGAAGCGCGCGTCACCGATATGCTCGGCGTTGTCGCCGGTGCTATCGATCAAGGCTCCAGTCGCTGCCTCCCACTCCGCCTGGTCTCCCACCGCCCGGTCTCCCACCGCCTTGCGTCGGAAAATGTGACAGCCGCACTTGCGACAGAAGAATCTCACGTACCCATCGGCGCCGATATGTTCTGAAGTATTTCCGTAGAGGCCAGGCTCCTCAATCGGGTAATACGATGCGCACAGGATACCGGTAGCGTGTCTGTCAGTGTCGCTGTGACTAATGGATATCTCGGTGACTTTTGAGTCGGTGCGACGCGGACTGACTCGCTGGGCGATGCTGCCACAAAGGCAAGAAACGCCCATGGATGTCGGCCTCATAGTGATAAATGCATGAGTAAAACCAATCGACAAGGTTCAGAGACGAAGAGCTTGAGATGAAAATCATGTCGAGTTGCTTGACCCATGGTCGCCTCGATAGCACCCCCTCGTAGCTTCGTACCGGTTGAGTGAACCACCTGTCCTAAGCTGATTGGGTGCCCTGCCATAGCCCCTCCTTTGCCCAAGGTTCAACGAGCATGCATCCCTTAGGACGTTGCGCACCTTTTGTTGAGCTCTTTGCCAAGGTATGACGACTTACTGCGGTAGGCGTGCGTCGAAGATGACCGGGTTTCAAGGTTCTCCTTGATAGGGAGGAGAGATAAATTGGGTGAATGTGCAATCCGTCCTTAACCGGAATATCGCCCCGACTTCTCTCGCAGAGCTTGAGGACGGACGTGAGGAACGTCTGATTCAAGGTTAAACTTGCTTTCGTTTTGTTGTTACACTCTCCCCTCGCCCGTATGTACACAAAGTCACAAGGGTAGGAGCCAAGTTACTGCAGAGGCAGGACTCAGTTGCGTGCGTCTAATTAACCTTCTCGAGGAGGTGCAACCTCTAACTACAGATTTTCTGATTGTTTGGGCGATCTGACACGGACCGAAAAGCGTATTGACAGTGAAACTTTCCCGACATCGGACCGTAACCCCTTGCGGGCCGACACCAAGAGAACGCAAGTGTCGGAACCCGACTCGAGACGAAAACCGTGCCTCCTCATTGTTTGGAAAGACTGCTCCCTGACATGCGTCTGGGTACAATTGATGTTCCGTGGTAACAGTTGCCAGATGAGGATCAAGAGAAGCGAGGTTTGTCAAACGGGAATTGTGATTACCATGAGAGGATGCCTCCATGTCCTGTTTCTCTGTAACATAGCATGGTATCCCGGCCCTTGTAGCCAACCTCGGTCAATTCTTGTGTTACGAGTCACTGCATGATGTTAGTAATTGCGATCTTCTATTCATACTGTTATGCAATTGTGCACTGTTCAGGTAAAGAGCAAAAGCGGGGTTTAGTAATAACACACGTTATGTCTGCACGCCTCTCGGCAGAACCTATATTATCTAGCATTAGATAGGACACA
Organism: Colletotrichum navitas; assembly: GCF_030913465.1. Lineage (NCBI taxonomy): Eukaryota > Fungi > Ascomycota > Sordariomycetes > Glomerellales > Glomerellaceae > Colletotrichum > Colletotrichum navitas. Next base: position 336,969 of record NW_026850582.1, read on the forward strand.
ACTCTTCTGGCAATTGCTCATAAACTGAGAAGCTGAGAGAACTTGATGGCGGGCAGGTGCATTGCACGGCCTAACGGAAGCGGTGAGGCAACTCGTTATAACAGCATAGAGAAACAGAAGCAGCAAATAACAGGTGAAGATAAGTCAGGCTAATGGTAAAATCCATAGTTCACCTTGTCGATCTGGAGGTCGGTCGATGAGTGTGGCTACGCACTCTGTAAGCGCGTGTAATCCGACGAGATCCCTGAAGGCTTATGATTAGATGCTACTAACCTCAAAATCTCTCTTGAGGGCCATTATGCCATGCTGCTTCAAGGGTGAAATGTACCGTAGACGAGTATAGGAGCAACTCACCCAGCGGTATTATGTTTTAGTAGAGTCGGAGACCGCTTTCACCGGAGCTGTGTAGGTAGAGCAAAGAATGGCGTTATTGACGGAGTGCGCAAATCAGGAATAATCAGAAGGGCAACTAAGCGTATGCATGTCCTGGTCATCAATGCCTACAGGCTCGTTCCTACTCTCCTCTCACATTAACCAGTCTGACTATGCTCGAGCGTCTGTCCTTGCTGATGCTCCTAATGCTGACAAATCTTCAATATTTTATACCAAAGGGCCATCTATCGACCACAGTACACAGAGGCCAGCGGTACAGTCTACCACCCTGAAATTATAGTTCCAGGAGTTCGGAGTGATTCGGTACGCATCTTGACTGATGTCGGGTTAATGTCTTCGTATCTCAGTCTCAGGTGCAGCGGTAACACCATCGTTGACTCAGAAGTAACAGAACGATGAGGCAAGATCTACAACTATCAATCTCATGGCTAAGCCCTTCCCAAAAAATGGCTTCCCTTAGTACCGAGCGGTCTATACCAGCCTCAATCGTATTATTCCCCATGAGATGGCCCATTGAGCGTATTAAGTAAACAAGTAAAGCTTATAGAGGCTGGTATTCCCGTTCTTCTCCTAGTGTTGTCTCAATGGAAAAGTTGAACTGGCTCTTCTTTGCGCCAGCCGGTGTTTCGTTTTGCGTTAGAATCTGTGGCCCGCCAGGGATGACCCTATGATACTCTTTTGAGCTAGCATGGTGTTTACGCACGCTTATTGCAACCTTGCCGCAAATGAAATAGACATATACTTGATTCTTCCACTGGACCTGACAGCCATCAGTCGAGATAGATACTGTCAGAGCCTTGGCTATATGGCCGAGGATCACTAACACTCAATCACTTTCCCCGACGACTTGGTCTGGTTATCAACGGCCAAGGATTGTTATCCTATTCCACGACTTGATCCCACGTAGCGACGACCTGGCACTCCCACCCGGGCAGCAAGCCGAGAATTTGGGGCCAAGCGGCTGAAAGAGGCAATTTCGAAAGAGTCGCACCATCGACGAGACGATGACGTGCTCAGCAAAAAAACGAGAATCGTCAAATCCCTCCCCTGGTACGTCAGCCGCGAGTGGAGGTGTCTTCTCTTATCTGTATCGCGTGGGTTTAGTCAATCAAAACTCTTAGGAATTGCGCCTTGCGTAAGGAATTGTCCAACCAGGGGCTCGGAAGAACTGCTGATGATGTGCTAGAACGAGGGACCCATGGTGCCGTTGATGAGATTGATACGAATGAAGTCCCTACCCTTCACTTCTTTCGTCCGCATCCAAAGCTTCGCCGACTTTCCGTGCTCATTGATGCTTTTATGAAACCGCCCAGTATCACCTTTGACAAGACGATTTGAGAATCCCACGTCTCGACTAGCATCATGGCTGATATCGACAACACAAAGCCGACGGAGTTGCATCCGACCGAGGCCGTTTCCAGCCCGGACAAGCTATCCACTTCAACCACATCTGCTGTATCTCCAGCGGAGGTAGAACCGCCAGCTGATGCTGCAAAGCCACAACAACCAAAGACCGGCGTCGACGCTGCTCTGGACCTACTCAACGAGACTGGACGTCTGAGCCAGACAGCCGATCCGGAGCTGAACCAAAGGCTGAAGCGCCGTATCGACACCCACATCATGCCTCTGATCTACATCGTGTACTTCCTGCAGTATATTGACAAGACATCCATTTCCTACGCCAGCGTGACTGGCATCCAGCAATCCACCGGCCTCCACGGCAACCAGTTCAACTGGGTTGCGTCCATCTTCTTCTTTGGCCAGCTCGCGTTCGAGTTTCCCAGCATCCGGCTCATTCAGATGTTCCCTCTGGCAAAATACACCTCTATAAACGTTACTCTGTGGGGCCTCGTCCTGGCTTGTCTTGCGGCTTGCAAGAACTATGCTAGTCTTCTGGTCTGCCGGGTTCTCCTCGGCGTCCTCGAAGCTGCTGTTGTTCCGGCCTGGGTTCTCTTCACTTCGCAGTGGTACACCAAACAAGAGCAGACTTTCCGCGTCGGCGTTTGGTTTTCGGTGTGTGGTGCAGCTCAGATGTTTGGGGGCTTTTTCGCATACGGTGTTGCAGTCCATGTCGGAAAGGACCCCGACGCCGCTCTCCGTGGGTGGCAGATTATCTCCCTGTTCCTCGGCCTACTGACAGCTGCCGTCGGAGTTGCCTTTTGGTTCATCATGCCAGACTCGCCAGCTTCCGCAAAGTTCCTTTCCCAGCAAGAAAAGGCAGCCCATCTCGAGCGCATGCGTGATAACGAGCAAGGCATTGGCTCGCAGCAGTTCAAGTGGAAGCACGTCAAGGAGGCTCTTCTCGACACGATGACCTGGCTTTACGCCTTCTGGATGTTCGCAGCCAACATCCCCAACTCCATCGCGACTAGCTTCGGCAATATCCTTGTGGAAGGCATGGGCTACACGGGCGAGGAATCGTTGCTCCTCGTGATCCCACTCGGAGCCTATGAGATTGTTGCACTGATCAGTCTGACGTGGTTGGCAATGAAGACACGGCAGCGGCTTTACTGGTGCATTGCCGGTCACATTCCTGCCATCATTGGCGCCATTCTGATGGCGACTAATACTTCAAAGGTGCCCGCCCTCATCGGATATTACACTTCGGGAGGTATCCCGATCGGATGGACGACGATCTTAGGCCTCCAGAGCTCGAACGTAGCCGGTTCTACCAAGAAGGTTACCGTTGCATGCATTGGTACAATCGCATACACGGTTGGTCACATCATCTCGCCCCAGACTTTCCAAGCCCGTGATGCGCCAAGGTATCTGCCCGCGAAGATCTCAATCTGTATCATCTACTGTTTGGTCACGATGGACTTGTTTGTGATTCGATGGGTACTGGATCATAGAAAAACAAAAAGCGTGATGCGGAAAGGGCTGCGCCGGGGAATGCATACAAGGTGGAAGAAAACCATGAGTTCTGGGATCTCGCCGATCTCGAGAACAAGGAACTTAGGTATGAGCTTTGATGGAGAGGGTCAGAGAGACACGTTTATATGTAGCGGGGTCATAGATCATAACGCTAGATAACGGTTATGGTTGATTGAGCCTCAATTACGGATATCTCTACTTTCTATCGAGTTTCTTGTTGTTCGTGCCCCACAAAACCATACAAAGTTCAACTGATACCCTTCTTTGCAAGACTAGAGCTGGAGAGTGTTATCAGTTGCGGAAATGGATCACAGACTTCACGGCTGACTTGGCCAAACCACGTGTGTAATCCAACGGGTTGTGTGGCCATGGCAAGTTCAACTTTATAGGTTTCACATAATCTTGATGATAGAACAGACGGTTCAAAGGTATTTTAGGCAATCACACGTTTCTTACTTGTTGGATCGACGCAATGGTGGTCATCCAAATTGACTTATGCACTGCAGTACTTCAAGGCCGTGCAGCTATGAGTGTTCCATCACCATCGTCTTGAAGTTACATAACTAGACTCCAAGTAGAATCTTTTCGTCATGAAATTTTATTATATTTATGTGCGAAATTACAAGCTTCAAGTAACGCCCTCCTCCGACTCATGGTATCGTGTCTGCCTGCGTGGTGTCGTTTGCAGTCGTTTTGACTGTAGGTCCGGTGATTTCCTCCAGATTGTGACAGTCGCAAGACTTCATTTTCGTGAACGCCAAAAGCTTTTGTAGGACTGCAAACTCCACTTTCAGCTTGATGCTATATACGATGGGTTTGCTCGAAGTCTGGAATACAAAAAGACCCATGTATTCCAGCACGACGAGACCGACGTCGAGGACAAAAACGAGCGCGAACATGGCGACGAGGGAGCTCATTAGCATTCGTGCTTCTCTCGCTTTGAATTCGAAGAGGCCCTTGAGGTTTTTGAATCCCGCCCTGACAAAGATGCCGGTTATGGTGGTTTCCTGTAGGGTGAACACCATCAGGGAAATCTTTTCGATTACCTTGAATCGTTCAGTCCATACCGGGTCGTTGGTAGTCCACACCTTGGCGAAGAGAGCTGTCTGCGGAATATGGACGAACAAGACGGAGCCCATGATCATGGCTAGAACGAGTCGAATGGTGGTGCGATTATAGACGACGAGGTGCAGCCGTGACCATAGTACAACAGACTGACCCGTTACCATGCAATACCAGCCCACGTGGGCAAATGCTCCTGGTATGGGTGTCTTCGTCGGCTGCAAAAACCGACCTAAACTGCCGCAAGCGTGGAATAGAATGCCAGTGTTGGCTACTAGCATACTCCAGAAGTATCGACCCGATCGGTATCGGAATGTCGTGAAGATGAGGACGTAGATCTCGAGGACGTTGTACATGCCGGCTGTGGCCAAGCTTGTAATAGCAATCTTCTCTGCCTCGGTTAAGTTATTGCCTATTGCCCCCTGGACCTGCGCCATTGCTGGAAGCAAGGTGGCCAGAGAGGCCGGCTGCTTTGTTCGCGGTCGTCAGTCGTTTTGGCGCTGTCGTCTCCAGTTCATCCTACACGCGATCTTCGCCGACGCATCACCTCGTCGAGTGGTAGAGTTAAGAACAGGACCCCGCACTACGAGATGAATGACTGAGTAGCAGTGGCTTTCATAGGTTTCGGAATCAGGGGCTATAATAAGGTTTGTGAAACCGAGTCATTGAAACAGTCTTTTGTTTGTTTGGCTTGGCGCAGCCGGAACTCTGAACGGTCCCAATTCGCCCTGCTGTCTGTGCAGACCATCACTTGCCCCAAGAGAAATCCAGCCTGGAAGCATCATCATGTTCCTTAGAGTCTTTTGCTGCTGTGATGAGACAACTTTCTCGGTATTCGAGAAATAGAGCTTGACGATATGACTGGCTCGCATGCACACGAACTTGCTAGACCAACCGATTCGGGAAGTCAAACCTCGCCAGACATCCTCTCAGGGAGACACCGGCCGGTAGGCTTTTCCGAAAAGAATGGAAGACGTAATTACGGGAGCTCGGCACGGATGTTCGATGGTAAAGGCCTTGTCGGATCAATTTCGTGCGAAAACAACGTTTTCACGTGGAATAATTCAGGATGAACCGACCAGCTAGGTATATTGTCTTCTACGTGGCCCGGCGCCCCTCTACGCTTCTTCGCTTTGCGCTTTGCCGTCTTCTCTTGTCGCGATTGCGACCACAACATAGACTGCAGCGGTGGAGAAGAAGACAAAAAGAGCGGTGAGCGTGCTGAACCACCCGACTCCAATACTCTCTATGGCTGGCAAGCACACAGAAGTACCTATCGCTGCGATGGCATACCGAAAGAAGTAGTTTCCGGCTGCGTTGAGCCGATGTCAGTCGCTGGAATGGTAAGCCTAGCGGGGATTCGAACACGCACCTATCACCTCTGCGCCCTTTCCTTTGATCACATCCAGGCAATAGGTGTTCAAGCAAGGAAAGGCAATGACCTGGGCGAATCCCTGGACAAACATACAAATCACGGGCAGTGGGATACCTCCCTTCTCCTTCTCGATAGCCCAGCCGTAGATGATTATGCAGACAGGGATCACGGCTCCCATAGCCACGAATGAGCTGCGGAGTCGATCTTCAGGTATGCGTTTACCCCGACGCTTGATCCAAAGTTTAACAGTGTGGTCTGCCCACCGGCCGCCGGCATATGTGCCAAAGAAAAACCCACATCCCGGGGCAAGGAAAAAGAACCCTGATTGGAGGGGTGATGTAAGATCAAACCTAGGATTGATGACATATCGGATCGGAGTGAGCAGGGCTTGCATGTTCCAAACTAAAGAGGCGGTAGCGATTGCCTGGGTTGACACAGTTAAACTTCAAATATGAACCTTGGCATTCGTGTTGGGAGAGTCTTACCGCTACTAAGAGTTTCGGAACGAGCAAGAGAGCAAGTACGCGGAAAGGATTAGCCCATTGCCACACCTGCGCAACCTTGGCCCTGACGCTAAGGTCTGTCAACTCATCTGCTCGTCTGCGATGGCTAGTTTCTGGTAGAAACAACACCGCAAGAATCGCAGTGAGGCCACCGAGGGCGGCGGTGAACCAGAACAGTGTTCGCCAGCTGCGAAAGGTCACGATGACGCCGCCTATGAAAGGGCCGAAAGCCTGCCCAATCAGAGTGCCGTTAAGGAACCATGCTAAGGCAGTTCCTCGTTCAGTCGGCTTGTATATATCACTGATACAACTGGAGCCAAGGACGAGGTAAGCTGTCCCGCTGAAAGCTGATAGCAGACGAAATATGAAGAACGCTGCAAGGTTTGGTGACAGGGCAGTCCCCACACAAAAGGCAAAGAAGGTGGATGCTGAGATGATGCATGGCTGACGAGGTTTGGTCAGATTGCAGTCTCCAGTATCATGCGGGGCGAGCGAAGCGTGGAAGAAATACCCATTTTCTGCCAAACACTTGACTAATAGGACCCCAAAACAGCGTGCTGATACCCATGAACAGGACGTAGACGGCGTTGCTGACATTGATGATGCTTCCGGTTGTATTTAGGTCTGCTGCGATCTCAGGTATGGCGGCCAAAAGCAGCAACGACGAGATGGTGGAGGCAACGCCACCGCACGCCACGACGGCAGTGACGAGTCTTTTCCGAGCTGGAGCGAACCTGCTGTAGATGGCATCGGTGTCGTGACGGCTTAGACCCGCGTCCTCATCGACCGCCGGCACGATGCTGATGTTTTTCTCCGCGTTGGATGTCGTCAATGCCAAGTCTGGGGGAACGGTACGGTCCCCGCCGGTGGGTTCAGGCTTCTCGGCCTGTTCCTGGGACATAGTGGAGGCCTGAGTTGGTAGGGCAAAAGGCTTGATGAATCAAGAATGTCTGCCAGGTCACCCTCACGCTAGCGATTGGGACGCTCGAGTTTTTCACAGTTAGGTTGATCAGATTTTCGGCAAGGACATCACATTGACCGGCGGCACATCCACTTCTTACCCCGTCAAGAACACCTAGAGCGATCTTCTTGACATTGCTTATCCGACGTCGGTGACTGGCCCAGAGAATCAACCCCAGGAGCAGTACACCAGTATCCATGCCCCAGGGCTATTCGAGTTGCCCGAAACAGAAATCGACTGCGAGTTCCCCGCGAATGACAAGCGGGCTTCATGGAGGCCGCGACTGAATTCCTCGGGTCGGACATCTTCCCGAAGACTCGGCGTGGACAAGTACGAATAAGGGGGTTGGTCATGCAATCATACCCGGCGCGGCAGGGGGCTAACTATGGGTCACGGTGCAGCCAGTGTTCCGAGATCGGCCGGACCCGAAGCATGACCCGTTCGATTACCGAGAGACAGATGCCGAGATCGGTGACTTTGGGGCTCGCCGGCTTGCGGCTCTGCCAGACCCGGTTCCGAGAGCCCATGTCATCTGCTGGTGAGACGGGTCTCAGTGAGATCAGTTCAACATCAAGTAGGGGGTTATTTATTTCTCTGGCGGGTTTGTTGCTGACCATCTTTCAAATCGGGACGTGTGACCATACATATGTTCGGTCTAATGATGTCCCGCAGTAGTATGAGTCGGACACCGGGTGAGAAGTGGGGGTTGTTTTCCAGGACTCATTGTTGAGAAGATTAAACACGGCAGCACGGCAACGATTCGGGGAAACGTTCATCCTGTCGTTGCTAGTCGAGCACTAACAGCCGTAGTCTCACCTGGCTGCATGCATCTCTCAGACACTTGCAACTTACACAACCCGCACAACGATGGACAAGGGTACGGGGGTAGCCAATGGAACGCAAGCACTTGGCTTTGACGACCTCACCGCCGCGTTCGGACACGATTTCATCACGTCCGACTCTGCCAACAACGGCCATATTGATGATATAACCTTCGGTGACAGCCATGGCAGGGATAATACCGACTGTCAGCATGCAGAACACACAGACTTTTTTGGTGTCAACCTTGATCTCGAGTCATTCCGTCAAGACGATGCGTTTGGTTATGGTGCCCTCGATGCTGGAAACTTCAACCAGGAAGCCAATATGGATTTCGACAACATGCAAACCGGCGGTGATGGACCTTTTGAGGAACCCGGCATGTTCATGTTCTCAGAAGCCTTGGGAGATGGCGAACCCATAGGTCATTTGTTCCACGACGACCAAATTACCGCCGGCCAAGCCCCCCAACCGTCTGAGTCGGCACTGCCAAGCAAGGTCGGGGCCCGTTTCTCGTCCAAGTCATTGCGAATCCTAAAATCATGGCTAGCAAACAACAATAATTACCCGTATCCGACGACTGAGGATATGGAATTACTACAACGTCAGACAGCTCTCAGCAAGCAACAGATCACCAACTGGCTTGCCAACACACGAAGAAGAACGAGGTTCAAAGTACCGCCCAAGCGGCCGCCATCGCCGGCCATCACATCGGGGAAGACGCTGCCCATCAACATTCCCCAGGGCGACGGACTGCCGGAAGGCCTGCAAAATCTGAATCCTCTTCAGCGCTGGCAAGTCTCGCCCCCTGAACACGAGCCTGCGTCAGTGTCTGCGATCGCGCACGCCGTATCGGGATTTTCCTCGGACGGCGACGATTTCCCCGACAGATCTTTGTCCGACAGCGTGCCAGCGAGGTCCTTGTACGGCCCATCATCGGCGAGCAGCGCAGGTACATCGCATTCGAGCAGGAGCTCTGCCAACTCGGCGTATTCACACAACTCCCACACCTCGGCGAGGTCGTTCGATCCTCTAGGGAAGGCCGCTATCAAACGGAGGAGACGAAGAGCCGTGGCCAAACGGCCAGAGTCAAAAGGGACCGGTACACTCTGGCAAACTTCGAACACCTACCAATGCACCTTTTGTACAGAGACTTTCAAGACGAAGCACAACTGGCAGCGCCACGAGAAGTCGTTGCACTTGTCTCTCGAACGGTGGGAGTGTGCACCAACGGGCCCTGCGGTACCCGACGCTAGTGGGTGCTTGGTATGCGTCTTCTGCGGCGAATCCAACCCCGACAAGGAGCACCTCGAGAAGCACAACTACCAGGCTTGTCGAGACCGGTTACAAGAGGATCGCACGTTCTACCGAAAAGATCACCTTCAGCAGCACTTGAAACTGGTACATGATGCCAGGTTTCTACGCTGGCCTATGGGAGAATGGAAATACGAAAGTGAGGTGATCCGGTCTCGATGCGGCTTTTGCGGCTGGTCTATAACCACCTGGAATGACCGTATAGATCACTTGGCGGAGCATTTCAAGGATGGCAAGACCATGGCGGACTGGCACGGAGATTGGGGGTTTGATGACAACGTGCTCAAGATGGTGGAGAACTCGATGGCTCCTTGTAAGTATCGCCCGGAACAGCGGAGAACAGACAGACAGCTGACAACTCTTGTTTGTGTAGATATGATTCACATGGAACGATACTCGCCTTGGCCATTCACGACCAAGCAGGGGGTGCCGGAGACGCCGCCGAATGCCTTCGAGCTGATCAAGCTCGAGCTCGAGCACTTCTCCGCCGAGCACCAGGTCGCCAAGGACCAGATGCCCACCGATGCGGAGCTGCTTTACGAAGGTTGCTGCGTGATATTTGGATGCGACTCGATATCCTTTTCGAAAAGACCTGTAAACTCAACGCAGTCGTGGTTACGCGACTTGTTCATGTCGTCCGAGGCGACCGTGCAGCAAGCACGAATCCGGCCCATGAAGGATAACTCCAAGTCCAGGTTCACGTACCTCAGCATTAACGGGAAAGCAAACATATTCGAAGAGTGCAGCTTGGAAGAACAGCTCCTGAACTATGTGGAGATTTCCAGGATGATCGACCCTCAAGTGCCAGACGAGGACCTACAAAGGGAAGCCTGTAACATTGTACAAGGCATGGAGGCGTCATCTCCGCATCCATCAGAGACTTTTGCAAACTTCTTGACCAGTCTTATCAACAGCTCGAAGCACTGGCTTGCAGCCTTCCGCCGGCGCGCCAACCTCCCTCCCTCGCGGCCGTCCAGCACGCTGCAGATTGGAACGCCGAGTCAAGAAGTAAAGTCCACTACGGCTATCCCCAACACCGACCTCAAAGGCTCCTCTCTTGGCACACCGGATCCGTTACAGCCTGCGACCAGTTCGAGCTCTGCTGCTTTCGCGCCAAGTTCCGGTCCAAAAGACGGCCATGCCGCAGCTCCGTCCACCTTCTTCGTCAATGAGGACAATTGCTACAGAAAATTAGTTAGGGAGCTGACCCGGTTTGTTACCATCACAACTTCGCCGCGGAATCCCAATCGGCGCATCCCTACCGATGCTGAACTTCAACATCAGGCACGCTGGATTTCGTTTGAGGAGTAAGCATTCGACCCAATTTCGGCGGTATTTCGACCATGGCGTTGTGGGACCAGATACTGATGCGCATTTGCTTCCCTAGTGATGATCCGTGGAATCAAACCCCGGCCGATAATCCAGATTGGCTTCGGGACTTTAAGCGTGAAATGGGCATCTTGGACGAGAGACAAAGCTAATCCAGGGGATGATGAGCTTCGGTCTTAATCAAAGTAGTGGTTATCGAATACGTCAATCTGATGAGTGGCGGCTAAGGTTGCGGATGTTGAAAGAGACAAGCAACGTAGGGAAAACAGTGTTATTGAACTACGCAGAACAAACCCGTTCAGAAGACTGATGCATGATTCATAATCAATAACCGATGCAATCGGGGCCGGCCCTTTGGTCGTCTCCGCCCGGTGGCGAGTATACGACTGGCCGGTGTTATGGTATATCAAGACTTACTGGGTCATAGTCATCCAGGTTCAAATATTGAACCGACTTTGTCAACACTGCGGGCTGTCGCCGCTCGGTTTTGATTCCTCCGGGCGTCTATCTCAGATCGCAGCTGACAAGTATGACAGCAGCAGAATGTATCAAGAGATTCGCAGTTGCTCTGCGTTCTTAGGTGTTTTGGACCGCCAGAAGTGCTGCGCATCGGGTTATACGTATGGCGATATCCATGTACGGTTTGAACTTGGATCAACCGCTTATGGGGGTTTCAAAAGATTATGTTTCTCGATATAAAGAGATACGCTGGCTACTAATAAGTTTGCTTGTCCACGCTACCCTGTCAACGCGCTTTGGGGCTCCCACAAAAGCGCGGTGCTTCAATAACCCCAATCTTGTTCTTCATCCATTCGCCGAGATGCCGTTTCCAGGTCTCGTCTTCTGTACCAGCCATTACAGCGTGCACATTCGGGGTATCTGTATGTTTACTTCCGTCGAAAATCGCGTCAATCTCTTCGAGGGTTTTCCCCTTGACCTCAACCCAGTAGCAGAGAATGAAGACAAAAAACATTATGTTCCACACGCCGTTGGCTATGAATAGCCAGTACCCGATAGCATCTAACGCTGCTGGGAAGCCGAAGTTGCCTGCAATACCGATCATGCAAACTAGAAAGCTGAACATGCTCATGCCCTGGGCTCTTATGCGGAAGTAAAGCATTTGTGCAGGTACAAGAAAGAGGATCGGAACCCACCCAAAAGAATACGAAACCGAGAAGAAGAAAATGCTACCGACTGTTGCCCAAATTCCGGGGGCGTAGGTGGTGTCTCCGTAGAACTTTGTGAGAGCGCCGATGGCAAATAATCCGATCGTCACTCCAGCAGTACTGATGAGTGCAGTAGCTTTGGTTCCCCATCTGTCTGTAAAATAACTGCCGATAATCGAGACCACCAGCGAGCTTGCGTTGAGCCCGACGTTCTGCGTTGTTAGCTCCGGGTGTCCTTCTCTACATTGGTCGTGGGAACACTCACCAGAAGCAACTGTGAGGCCTTGTTGCTCACCCCGGCGTTTGTGAGCATTCTACCGATATTATACATGACGAAAATGTTCCCGGTAAGCATAGAGAATATTGCGCAGGTAGCGGTGATGACGAGCCTCTTTCTCGCCCCTCGGTTCCGGAGTGCCTCCTTGCCCGACATCGGGTCCCGCTCGTACTCGATCGTTTCGCAGATTTGCCTGAACTGGAGGCGCACGACGTCGTCCCTCGTATCTCCACTCGAATTTACCTGAGCCAACACTGCCAAGGCTTCCTGGGCGCGTCCCTGATCAACTAACCAACGGGGACTCTCGGGCATCCAGGGCAGTAAGGAAACACACCAGAGCCCCCAGACGCCCTGGACAAGGGTTGGCAGTCGCCACGCCCAGGTACTGTCGATCCTGAAGGCTGAATACGTCACGCCCGCGGCGACGAGAGCGCCCACGTAAAAAAAGTCATCGAAAAGAGCCAGTCCCCATGCGCGCTGCTCCCACGGTAACGTCTCGACGAGGTAGGCGGACCCGGAGATGACCGAAGCGGTCGTGCCGAATCCGATAAGAACTCGGGCCACGCAGAACGTGGCGATGTGTTGTGCAGCAGATTGCAATATAGCCGCAAACACTGTGATCATGGCTGCCCAGAACAGCCCAAAACGGCGACTATACACGTCCGTTACCCAGCCCCAACAAAGACACTGCGAATGTATCAGCTCCAAGTCATCCCAGCGCAGACGGTATTAAATGAACTGCCGCTGTACGAGTTGACAGAACAAGAATCGAGGGATTGATGGATGTGAGCAGGAGGCAGCCGAAGGATAACTCACGGAGAGAGCTCCGCCAAAGTAATTGGCGGAAATGTTGAGAGAAGTGGTCACCGTTGAGAGCTTGAAATATTCGGTATACTGCGGCAAGATGTTCATGCTGCCCATCATTGCTCCGTCATAACCCTGCATCTGATGGATACAGAGTAAGCACTGTTCCAAAAGAGAATTGCTCAAAGGACCCTTACAGCAGCCGTGATCAACGTGCAAGCCAACAGCAACACCACATTGCCTCTCTTGGATTTCGGTTGCCATGTGGGTGATTTGAAGGGAAGAATATCTCCCTTGGACCTTCGATGGAAGCATAACAGCCCCATGTCTTTTCCTAATAACAGGCCACTCCTTTGAACACACGAAGCTATCGCGACCGATTATATGACTGTCGGGACTTTGCCAAGCCTATATGGTGTGAGAGGATGAGCTGGCTGGAGCTGGGAGGGGTTTCGAGCGGGGATGGTAGTTGTATAGCAATCACGAAGATCGTGTCGCGTCCCCACTCTTTTAGACTCTGCAAGCTCCTCGTTGGCAACTTAAAACCTTATCGAGAGGAGAAAGGGGCGGGATAGCAAGTCATTGTCAAGGGAGGGCAAGGTAATATTTATATTCTTCGTGGCCATAGCACGGCGGGCGCTGTAGACTATGACTTGGTAGGCCTACTGCCAAGTTACAATGCTTGTTATTGGTTGACTCATAAGCGAAACTGACAGAATCATGTTACGTTGCTCAAAGTTACGTAGACGGACATCAATGGTCCTAGACTGGGTTCTAGACTCAGCTATGCATTGCCCTTCTCGCCTTGTATCTGTCCTCCTCGGAGCCCCCCGAGATGAACACATAATCGGTCGTTGTATATGATGCAGACAATGCAGTCTCCTTCTATTGTTGTCTCCTGATGCTAGATTCCGTGCCGAATCGATATCACGCGGTTTATGTCATGAACATGGGCGATTGCATTGGGACAAGACTCGAATGAATGGCCGCTTCTGGCCCATCGACATGCAGTTGCCTACCAAAGCTCACCGCGCTTTGAAAATGGTGATACTATATCGGAATCCACCTGAAACCGGAGGTTCGTCTACATAGCACCTAAAAAGTAATCAAACTCAAGCAGCTTGATCCTTGCATGCAAAACTATTGGGGGAAAGATTGGGCAAAATCGCCTCGCGGGCCAAATTGTGGTTGAACGCGCGTCACGATGCTAGACGATATCTGTGGTTTGCTCCAAGCTTCCACCCGACCAGTATCACAGGATTTGACGGGATACACCAAGTCAACTGACAAGTGGGAAGGGACCCTGGTCCAAAAATGACTCAGATCGGGCAAGCCAGAACCTAGATGAAGCGTGCAGAAAGACGCTGGGTGTGCCTTATAGGCTTTCGACATAGCGCCAATCGCGGAACCTACATCTTTTTCTCCCAGGCCGGTGCTTGACGGCTTTTACTGGCTCGTGAAAGGATCTATCCGTAAGTCATGGATAGCATCCCATCCGGACAGCCGATTCCGAGACCGCAATACAGTGTAGGTAGTCTGAGCATTGACTGGAAGAAAAAAACGATGCAGAGATTGAAGACCCCTGAAATTCGTCCATATTGGCCCGGAGGTGCTCTTACAACGCATCCGGTCTTGTCATTGCCCCTTTTGCGTGTTCTATACCAAGCAACTCATGAGTGAACACTCGTTCAAATCCCGCGACCCTTTGGAAAAAGAACAAAGGTGAGATACGCAGAAACATCTCCCTCTTACATGCAGTGGAGAACATCTGGACTGCGGAAGGCATCGTAATGATCGCCCGCAGCCGGGTTCACCGACCACCCGATGTTGATGGCCCCTTAGGCTGCAAACCCAGAGCTAGCTTTTTAGCCTTTGAAGACGATGCCGCCCACAAGGTTTGCGCTCGTCGTGGCGCTAATGGAAGGTTTCGTGCTAGCCTAGTTGCCAGATACGAACCCTAGGCTCGACAGCGAAAACTTAGGGGTCCAAACGTCATTACACACCATCATGTCCCGTGACGACCGATCGCATATGCAAAGAAGACATCTGTAAGATGTGAGGTATCTGCCCACACCGTTGCTGGTAAGCTGGAGCTCTTTCTTTCGTAATGTTCCGAAAGACATGAACATGGTCTCCGGGGGCTTCTATCAACGGCTTGGTGTGCCCTCACCGGGCGTGGCGGCTCGGTCCGGAGGCAGGCCGCTATGGAAATCGGCGAGCACCGGGCGTAATCCTCAACTCTCGGCTATAGCACCTCGGCACCAGATACCATGCAAGCGCCAGGGGGAGATGTTGGGGAGAGCCACTAAAACTGCAGAGTAGCCTTAAACTTTTCAACGGACTTTGAACGCGATAAGAGCGAGCTGTTGGTTTCACAGTTCACAGCACCACCTCTATTATAAACCATGGACGATTTGCGTTTTGCAAATAGTTGGTTGGAGCCGGGGAAGCCGGGCGGTCGGTATGGAAAGTGACAGGGGCATTGCCAGTCTCTCTCTCAGACTCGAGGGCACCAGAACGGGATGTCTCAACGCCACGGGAGACGCGCTTAGTCCTAAAGAATCAGCATCATAATTAAGGTGCTGGCTACCCCGAACAAACGCAGCTACCCAGGTCCATGTTTTCGAGAGTCTAGATCAGCTCACATAAGGTCTAAATATCCTGCTTTAGTAGCGAAATCTGAACTGTCGTATGCTCAAGCTACCTGATCGGCGTAGCCGGGCTGCGTGAGGGCCTGGCCTTTCAATATTGGTAGTTTATTGTCCGATGCACCCCGAAATTCAAAACCGTCGCTATGTGAGCCCAGCGCTGACACAGCCCAATGTAAACAACCCCCAGAGTCAATGTTCTGATCACCTTGCGGCCTCTCGATATTGATTTGGAGGATACCACTTCGCCATTCGGCCATCAACACTAATCAGAGAAGGTCACGGGGCTCGGCGATCATCCCGCCTCAAGGGGTCTTGAAGCACTGGGTCAACAAAGGTTTATCAACGGACCGACACGGTGATCTGCCTTGCTCGAGGACCATGAAGATAATTGGCAATATCATGTTGTCAGTGGCGAAGTTCATCGGCATGTCGACCAAGGACATAAACATTGTCGTTGACCATCACTATATGTCCAAGGTCTACACTTGCGGCTCCATCGTTTCTGGTCAAGTTGAAATCAACCCACGAACAGATATTCCGTTCAGTTTTAGTTCAAGTAAGTCTTTTTGGAAAAGCCAGCATCCGACGAGAGAACGCCTACGTCTTTACACACTCGACTCACCTTCTTCTTCAGTTGCATATGCCCGTGCCCGAATCCGCACTACCGATGTCAAGATGGTTCAAGCTCGGGCACACTTTCACTATCCCGTTACAATTCGACATTCCCCACAATCCTCCTGGCGGCTCGTGCCGCCACCGAGTGGAGTCAAGTATGATACGCAGGCGTCACATTCAACTCTCATCCACCTTGACTGGGTGAAATAAGGACGATTTGTCTCTAGAAACTATGAAGGACCGCTACTGTGTCAAAGCCGTGATACCAGAAAAGGCTATAAATGTCGCAGAGCAACCATTGCTGAAGATGGAGGCAGAACAGTTCATTAACCTCCTTGCAACTTCGCCCGAGGACCTCCCAATCACCATCAACAAAAAAGACGTTGACTTCGCTTTAGAAAAAACAAGAAATCTCCGCAAAGGCGAACACACAGGCTCTTCTGGCTACGTTACCGCTGAAACAGCCCAGACAGGGGCCGTACGTCTCAGCGTAGATGGACATAGGGCCAGCAGCTCCTCTGCCCAGATCCAATTCACTTTTGCCCCCTTGTTAGCTAAAATGCCACCTCCAAGGATCACAGGAAAGTCTGTAAAGGTAATAACACGGACTTAGGGCTTTCCGCAACCAAAGTCAATATTGCCTAATCTAGGAAGCGGTAGAGAGTCATTCGTGCTTTGCACCCGAGTTATTGTAGACTCGGTCTCAAGTACGCCTTGGATAGAGCATGTCACCTTACCGGTTCAATCGACACCCAGAAGAAGCCGCAACACTGTGTCTTCTGTTACACGTACATGCGCCATAGATACCAGCTTCAGATTGCCGACCTCAACCAAAATCTTCCCCCCAACGTTTCACTCTTGCATTATTTCTCGGGCCTATAGTCCTAAGATCGACATGAGTACTGACCGGTGCCACCTCAGGTTGACACTACCAATTCAAGTCGTGATGGAACCACATGAGCATCGACTAGAAGCATGTCCACGGAGCACCTTGCCGGCTTGGCATGAAGGTTGTGGGGAGGCTGTTTATACATGTCTGCGGGAACATTGTCATACGACTAATGTAGTGGGCAGGGTAGTACCGTGGCAGAGCTTGTGTTTCGTTTCCAGATCTCGACGACCCAAATTTGTCTCGCGAGGTGATGAAGTTTCCATTTACTTTACCCACCATCTTTCAGTGTTTAGTAATAGTATATATAAAATAGATAACTATATTTAAGTGTTTAAGTAACTAGCTTTTCTATATAGCCTTTAAGACCTTAAGATATATCTTAGTATAAGTAGCTAGTTATAAACAAGGATATAATAGTTTAATATAATTATAAATCTATTTTACTAGAAAAAAGTAAAACTTAATAAATAATTATAAAAGAAGAATATACTAAAACCTAAAATAACTTATTAGTATAAAGTAAAAATTATTACTAAGGAGACCTTTAACCTTATAGCTAAAGAACTTAATATATAGAAGACCTTATAGGAGAAACTTTATAATTAGGCTATACGTTATTACTATAACCCTAAGAAGCTACTCTTTTTTAAGATTAATATATATATTAATAGCTTTAGGCTTATAGTATTCTAACTTAACTATAACTAAGATAAAGAGAAAATACCTAGAATTAATATATTAAATAACTATATTAACCTTATTCTTTTTCTCTTATAGACTATAACCTAGGTAGAGAAATATTTTAGTATAACTAAGGCTAAAGTAGTAGTTATTATATAGGCTATTAAGAAGCTTTAGAAACTTATTTAGTTAAATAAATATAAGGTTAATATTCTTATAGACTATATAGTTATAAAAGGTATTATTACTTATATATTATTATAAATAATAGACCTTAATAAGGCTAACTTATGTTTTACTAATACTACTAACTACCTCTTTTAATTTTAGCTTTAAATCTTCTATATCCTAGGTAAGCTTAATATAGTACTAGATATATTATCTTAACTCCTAGTTACTTAACTTAACCTTATAAAGTATTTCTTATATAAGGATAAGCTTATAGATATTAATAATAAAGATAAAGTTAAAGATATAGTAATAGTATAGTACTTAAGTAATAAACCCCTAAGCCTAGGGAAAACTACTATAATAATAGTATAAATTAATAATAAGTTTATAAAAAGTATTATTATAGGCTACTAGAATAATAAGAAATTTAAGGACTTAAGAGTATAGATTATATAAATATAAAAGAATAATTATAAATATATTACCTTAGATAAAGTAAAAAAAGATTAATAACTTCCTTGTAAATAATAATACTAGCCCTATATAACTATACTACTATAAGAGATTAACTCTAGGAGACTAATCTTTTATATAGCCTTAGATAGTATATATAGACTTTATATCTTAAAACCCCTTATAAATAAAGTGTTTACTTTTACTTATAATAAGAAATTTTACTTTAGGCGTAATAAAATACTTACTAAGCTTTAAAGCTTTTATATCCCTAGAAAAGTAAAGTTAGTAAAAGTATATATTACCTATTACCTAGTATACTAAGGTAACTAGATAAATTACTAAAAGACTATAAGATCCTTTTAACTTATTATAATACCTAGTATACTTTACTATATTATTTTTATAGACTTTATTATAAATATATTAAAAGTCTTAACCTAAGGTAGCTTTTAGGCTATACTTAACTTTTATATATTTAATAGTCTTTATATTATAACCTATAAGTTTAGTAAAAAAATCTTACTTATCCTAGGGTATATAAGGTATAAGGCTTACTACTAGGCCTAGGTATTACTTTAAACACTTATAATATATAACTAAGGACTACTAATAGTAATTATTAGTAACTATAACCTTAAGTTTATTTTTATAATATAGGTAAAAATATTTAATACTCTTAAAGTATAACTACTTATATCTATAGTGTATTATCCTTAGACTAATAGTTAAAGTAAAAGAACTAACTAAATAGTTAAAATTATTATATACTTTTATATATATATTAACCTTAATATCCTATAGACTAATATTCTTATAGCTTTATAATACTTACTTAATAACTTATTAGTAGTTATAGTAGGTTACTTACTAAACAAGGTTATTTTAGATTTTACCTTAGGATAATACTAAAGTATATTAGTAAAAATAGACTTCTATTAGAGTCTCTTAATATCTTATACTAAATATACTAGGTAAAAGCACTAGCTTTTATTAATATAGTAGAAGTAATAAAAAAAGAATAATATAATTATTACTATTACCTTATAAAACTTAATATTAAAGATAAGGTTTTTTTTTAACTTAGTAAAGGCTATTTATTACTAGGTAAGCCTAAGTAAAAATAGTCTCCCTAGTGCACTAGACCTTTCTATATTACCTATATAGTTAGGCTAAGAGCCTATAAACTTAACCTACTACTACACTAGAAAGTCTACCTAGTAGTATTAACTATATAGCTATAGAAAGCACTAACTAGTAATAACCTTTTTAAAAAAAGTAGTTACCCTTAGAGCTAGTAAAAGTAAATAGTATAAAAGAATTTAAAGTTAAAAGGATTATAAACTATAGAGTTAACTAGTAAAAGAACTACTTATTAGCTAAGTATTTTATTAAGTAAAAGAGGTACTTACTAGTATTTAATATATAAGAACCTTATAAGAACCTTACGCCTAATACTAGTAATATTATAACTAACTTTAAGAAGGCTAACTTTATTAATTAAGTAGTAAAGTATATAAAGAAACAAGACTAAAAGCCTATATTAGTAGACTTCCTATAGACACTACTATAGTTAGCACTAAAATAGTTATAATACTTTATAATAACGTAGAGAAAAACTTAGCCTTATACCTCTATTTTTAATAATAACTTTATTTCTTAATTTCTTTTAATAAGAATAGTAATAACCTAAAGATAACTAATACTTTTTTTTATTAAGATATATAGTTATATAGTAAATAATAAGAATATTTATATAAGTTAATATCCTAAAATAATAGAAGAAGCCTTTACCTAATATAACTAACTATACTTTCTTTACTTATAGTTACTAATAATAATAATAAGATAAACTAACTTACTTACCTATAACTACTGTTTTCTTATTTTTAATCTACTAAACCTATTACTTTCTTATTACTATTACTAACTTTACTATATTACTACTATTATTAATAATAACTTATTAATATTCTTGTAGTAATAGTACCTTTTTTTCTTATATTTCCTTTTCCTTTTCTTTTTATAAACTTCTACTCCTTAAACAGGAAGAAAAAACAAGATATTATAAGTGCCTTAATTTAATTTAGCCTTATCCTAGGCAATAATAATCCTCTAAACCTAGACACTATTAACCTTAACTAGTACTTTAATAAAGATAACCCTCTCTATATTACTAGCCTCTAGGTAAGTTAGCCTAATAAGTAAACTAACTAGCTTAATAAGGTTACTACTGCCCTAGCTAATAAGCCTAGATCTATTCTTAAGCTATCTTTTATAGCTATTAACTAACTAGCCTCTTAGTCTTAGAATAAAAAAAAGCTACTAAGAATAATAATAACGTTAATAAAAATAATAATAATAATAATAAAAGGGAATTAATAGGGGGGCATTATAAATTAATATAAGGGTATTACTCTTATAAGGGTGTTACTTTTTAGCTACCTAATTAGTTAAAAAAAACAGTATATCCCTATAAAGGCAGTAAAGGTAATTATACTAATATAGCTATTCTACTGTTCTATTCTACTATTAACTAATTAACCTATATAGCTATAGAAAATAGGCTCTATAAGAGGGGTTCTTTTTATAGCTATAAGATATAGCCTTTATAAGAAGCACTATCTTTATAGCTATAAAAAAAGCCCCCTTATTAAGCCTGCTTTATAGCTATAAAAAGAGCCCCCTTATTAAGCCTACTTCTTATAGCTATAAAGGTTACCCCTTTTACTAGGCCTACTTCTTATAGCTATAAAAAGAGCCCCCTTATTAAGCCTACTTCTTATAGCTATAAAGGTTAGCCCTCTTGCTAGGCCTACTTCCTATTTACCTTAAGAAAAGTAACTTTTTTTATATTTAAAATACTTACTACTTAGCTACTTTTTTATAATATAGCTATAAAAATTTATTATTACTACTAACTATTTTTTATTAACTCTATATCTTCTATATACTAGGCTAAAGTAGCTATTTACTTATATAACTATTTATTATTCTTCTTTTATTAAGAATACTAGACTAACTTTTTATTTATTACTAAAATAAAGTTAAAATCTAGCTTTAACTTAGTTAACTTTTTTTTTATAAAGACCTAGCTAGTATTAACTTATTATTTTTACTTTTAGGTAAATAACTTTACTTTTTACTACTTATACTTTAGCTTTTACTAAAAGTATAAGTTTAGCTAGTTAAGTAGCCTTCTTTTAGTAAAAATAATTATAATAAGATAAGCTATACTATATTCTTTAGTCTACTATAGAAAAATACTATAATCTTAGGATTAAGGATTTAGTAGTATAGATTAAAAGAAGATATCTTTTAAAGATATTACTAAAGGTATACCTCTTATTTACTAAAAGCTACTAAATTAAGTATCTTAGTAAAGATCTTATAGTAGTATAAGATACTAAGCTTAGTTAAAATAGTATAGTCTAGACTATATTCTTTAATAAGGTCTAAGAATAGTCTTTTATTAAAAAGTATTACCTTTTTTACTAGCTAGTATTACTTTTTAATTAACACTAGACACTTTAAGAAAAGTAGTATATAAAGTTTACTAAAAAGCTTAAAGTAAAGACCTATATACTTTTAGTCTTAAAGGATTTTATCTTTTATATATATTTACCTAAAGTATAGCCCCTAGTTACTAATTATATTTTATATAATATTAATAAGTTAATATAGGTAACTAAGACTATTAAAGAGATAGCCTTTAATATTATTATTACTTAATTCTATACTAGAGGTAATATAAACACTAAAGTTCTAGTATTTTTAGATAAAGTAGTAAGCCTACTATACCCTTAAGGGTAAATATATTATATAAAGGTACTAGAGGATTAGGTATTAGTTAATAAACTCTTTATAAAGCTTAGTCTAAGCCTCCTTAAAGGTATACTTAGTCTTAGTAAAAATAATAAGCTTTTATATTATTAAGACCTTATAATATATATAAAAAGGAGGCTTATCTACTAGTGTAGTAATATAGGCCTAGTCCTTATTACTAAGCTAGGCTATTACTTATATTAGTAGCTAGTAGGCCTTATTATTAGACCTACTACTATTACTACTATAGGTATAGTCCTTAAGCTACTTTTACTTAGCCTTAAGTATAATGTTAAAGTTAATATAGTAAATATAAAGTTATTACTAAATACTAAGGAACTACTTATTTAGTATAACCTTTATTTATTTATTATAGTCTATAATAATAATAGTAAAGTAATAGACTAAGTATTAGTCTATAAGTTAGTAAATACTAGCTAAAAAAAACTAAAAACCTTTTAGCCTTTTATTATTAATAAGGCTAAATATAGTATTATAAATAGACCTAAGGTAGGTCTATTTAGTAGCCTAAAAGAGTAAAAGTTTAAAGTAATTAGTGTTATAGGTGTTATTAAAACTAATTACTTTAGAGAATTATTTTTATATTTAAAGATAATAAAAAAAGGTCTAGATAAGGCTAATAAAGTAGTCTAGCTTATCTTTTACTTACTTTACTATATATAGGATATTTTACTTATTAAATAGCTTAATTAAAGCTATAGTTAGTAAATACTTATTTAACTTCTCTTAGTTTATATAAGCTTTAGTGTTATAAATATTTTACTAAGTAAATAAGAAATCTAGGAACTACTTTTAAATAATAGTGTATATATTATATACCTAAATACTAACTTATTAGCTTATTATATTAATAGTGTTTATTATAGGCTAAGTAGCCTTATAATAAAAAGGATATATAGATACCTTAAGGCTTAGGCTATAGTTATACTAACTATACTAGGTTACTAGATAATAATATAATAACTACTTGTCCTCTTCTTAGGCCTCTATAATAATCTACTATTAATAACTATATTTTTAAGATATATACTATTAAATACTATTACCTTTTAGTAGTCTAAGGCTTCTAAATTAGTTATATTAGAAGGTATAGTATATAATTTAGCCTTAAGCTTTATACTAGTTCCTCTTTATAATACTAAATTTATTAGCTTTTATAAAAGTATTAACTTAATTAAAGAGGGCATTAGAGGTTTATTCTAGATTACTAAGTATTAGTAGGTTTAGGATAGTTAATATAAAAAGAGAAAAGGATTAGTTATATAAAGTATAGTAAAAGGCTATAGTTTAAAAAGACACTTTACTTTAAGGGGGTAATTATTATTAAGGTAGTAAATAAGGTAGTAAATTAGCTTAAAGACCTTATTATTCTTACTATTAATAAATATACTTTTATTATTAAAGAAGTACTATTATTAGCTATTAATTAGTCTTAATAACCTAGTAAATAAAGTTAAAAGTATTATTAAACTACTATATAATAAGATAAGAAGGTTACTAAGACTACTTATAAGAGGGAAAAAGGCTATACTTTAAAGAAAGTTAAAAAAGAATAGTCTACTAAGTTTTTATTATCTTCTTAGAGAAATAGTAAGTAAGGTAAAGTATTAGCTTTATACTAAGGTAATATAGTTTATAGTATAAAAGAGGTTATATATCTTATAGTAAGCTTAATAAGAGCTTAGCTAGAAGGTTATATTGCCCTATAGGATTACTAGCTCTATAGAACTAGTTAACGCTAAGACAGCTACTTTTAGAGGAAGAAGATAATAATAGGTAGTTAGATAATAGTAGTAGGTTATAATTAATTACTAGTTACTCTCTTAAAATAAAACCTAAGGTAGAAAGGTAAGTAAGTTATATTTTATACTATAGAATATATTATAAAGCTATAGTAAGTAAATAGTATAAATAAAACTAAGACTAAATTAGCCTTTTATACTAGTAAAGAGGATTAAAAGGGATAAGATACCTTCTATAGGTCTAGTAGAATTTAACTACACTAATAATACTTTTTTTAACTAATTAGGTAGCTAGAAAGTAATGCCTCTATAAAAGTAATACCCCTATATTAATTTATAATACCCCCTTATTAATTCCCTAATAAAAATATAAACTTTAATATCTTTAGTATTAAAAGTAATAATATTTCTTTACCTAAGGATATAATAAAGAACACTAATAAGGCTATAGAATATATTAAATAGTAAAAGCCTTTACTTAAGAACTATAAGTAATAAAGATAGCTTATTTTTAATAAGATCTAGTAGTAACTCTAAGATAAAGCTACTACTATAAAAAAACCCTTTAATGCTATAAAAGTAGCTATAAAGCTTACTAAAGAAATAAGAAAGTATAATAATATAGGAGAATTAAAGAAGCCTACTACTATATATAAGAAGTTAGTAGTAATTACTACCCTAGAGGAGATTAATAACTATATAGGGGAAATAACTAAGCTATTTAGTTATAAACCTACTAATAAGTAAGTCCTTAAATAAATCTAAGCCTATAAGGCTAATACTAAAGCTACTACTACTAAAAAAGCTAATAATACTAATAACTAAGTATATAAACCTTATACTCTTATAAAGTAAAAAAGCTATAGCTTAAAGCTAGCTATCTTTACTTATAAAGAGGCCTTTTATTACCTAAAGGACACCTTCTATAAAAGTAGTAATAAATAGCTTTATAAGAAGACTATAGCTTAGGTTAAGGCTTTTTACACCTAGTAATAAGGTAACTCTATAGTGTTATAGTAATTATTACTTACCTTAGATATATACTTCTACTATAAAATTATTACCTTAATAAACACTATCCTAGCTAAGTATAAAAAAGGTAAGCTATATATAAGTAATATCTTTAGCTAGGCTATACTTATTAGCTTTACTTTCTTTTATTAACTTAGCTAATTTAATTTAAAGGTTATAAGTATACTTCTTTTAATCTAATGTCTTAATAAGATCTTTATCCTAGAGATTTATTACTTTAACTAGCTAAGAAAGTAGCTATATACTATTACTAAGCTTAAAGAGAATATTACTAAGCTAGTTAATATAGTTAATAGCTATAAAGGTAATATTAATAAATATAACACTAAGGCTAATATAGCTACTAAACTTACTAAAGATATTATAAAAAAGACTAATACTTTTAATATAAATATTAATAATATTATAAAGAACCTTTATAAAAAGGCTAATAAAGTATATAAGTAAAATTAATACCTTAAGGAACTTAAGGAGTAAGTAAACTAAATAAATACTAAAATTATACTCCTTAATAAGAAGTCTAATAACCTTAATATACTAACTACTTTTAAGAGTAGCCTATTTAAAGAGTTAATAAATAAAGTTAACTAAATAGCTACTAAGCTTAATAGATAAAAGGCTATAGTTAACCTTTAGGTCTTAGCTACTTAGCCTAAGGTTACTACTTTAATAACCTAGGGTAGCTAAGCTAATAAATACTACTATAACACTAATAATAATAATATAACCTAGGCACCTCTAAAGGCTAAATAATCTTAATAAAACTTTAAAGATAATAAGTAATAAGGTTATTATATAGGAAAAGGGATAATTTTTATACTTTATATTTATATATACTACTATTAGGTATATTTTTCTTAGTAAAAAAGGATAAGATCCTTTAGAGGAGGGGCACTTATTATAAGACAAGTGCCTTATATAGTAAATAGGTAGGTAAGATATAAGATTACCCTGTTAGTATATATCTAGGTATATACCTAGGGGTATATATCCTATTGCCTATTTCCTCTTATAAAGAAAGGTAACCTTAATAAATAACCTATACTTATACCTAGCTTTTATCTTATGCTATTTATTTAGCTCTTTGTTATTATTTACCTTATTTTACTGCTTTACTATTACACTTTACCTTTATACTATATTACTTTATATTGCCTATTATAGCCTTGCTCCTTTTACTAGATCTATAATAGCTAGTAAAAAGGCTATATTAATTATTATATTTATTTAAATAACCTTATATTCTATTAAGGGTAATAAAATACTCTTTAGAAGGGTTACTTATATATCTAGAACAAGTTATAATAGGAAGAGTTATATTTATTCTTGTTTTTAGTGCTAAATATATTAAAGCACCTATTTCTTGCTAATATTTTAATATTTCTTCCTTAGTTACTTGTCCTTTATTTTTATATAGCTTTATATTATTATCTATTGGTGTATTATAAAGATATAAATCCCTTTTATTATATTTATTTAATATCTTATCTGTATATTTAGTTTAATATATATATATGTTTTTATTTTTATAATCTATATATATATTATTTCCTAGAAATATACTAGGTATTCCTATAGGCTTTATCTTTATATATTTAAGTAGTATATTATTAAATAGATTATCTATAAATTCTTTATTATTTCTAACTACTAATATATTATTTATATAATAAGCTAGTATTATTTTATTATTATTTTTATTATATATAAATACTGCTTTATTATAAGGGGATATTTTAAAGCCTTCTTTTATAAATATATCTTTTAAATACTTATACTATAGTCTAGGACTTTGTTTTAAACTATATAAGGCCTTATTTAATTTATATATATATTCTTTATTATTATATAAAGGATTTTTATTATTAAAAACTAGTTTATTAGCTTCTTTATTATATATATATCTAGTAGGAATTATAGTATATATATCTTTATTAATATTAGTATACACAAAGGCATTAGTTATATTATATTATTATATATACTAGTTATTAGTAATAGCTAATATTATTATATATCTATAGCTTTTAAGCCTACAAGTAGTACTAAAGGTTTCTAAATAATTAATACCTAAGTGTTAATTAAACCCTTTATTATTAAGTAGTGTATTTAAGGGGTAATTTATGTAGTTAAAAGTAGCTTATTTCTTTTATCTATAGTACTATAATCTATATTCCTTAAATATTGCCTTGCTTAGTAGATTCTACTGTAAGTATTTATATTTAGGAGCAAAGGTTAGATTAATAAGCAATATTGTTCTAGAAAGTAGTATTAGTTAGTAATATCTTATATAATATACCCCCTTAGGCGTTAGCATAGGTTACTATACGCCTAGATATAAAGGAAAAATAGTTCTTTTAGTATAAAAAGGCTAGTTATTATATAATTATAGGCTACTAGTATTAGGCGTTCTTATTAGTAAGGCTACTTACTATAAGGCTAGCCTATACACTAGTAAATATTTACTTTAAGGCTAAATTTATAGTTACTTTTTTTTCTTTTTCTTTAATAACTATAATAATAATTATAAGTTATATTATTATTTTTATTATAATTAATCTTTAACTTATTATCTTTTTATATTACTATACTATTTTACTTAATTACTAATACTTTTTTTTTTTAGATATTTTATAAAACTATTACCTTTAGTAAGGCTTATATATATACCTTTATAGCTACTATAGGCCCTAAGGCTATAGTAGTCTTACTACTATATAACTACTATAGTTATTATAAGTATACTTTATCTCCTTTTAAGGAGGAAAAAAAGACCTTTAGTAGGTCTATAGGGAAGTAAGAACCCCCTATAGATAGGTCTTATAAGTATTATCTTATTACTAGTTAATTAATTTTAGTGCTAAAGAATAAGTATAGCTCCTTAAAAGTAATAACAAGTAGTCTCTCTAAAGACTAGCCTTTTTAACTTTAGTTAAGAAAAGCTATATAACTTAGGCCTAGATTTACCTTTAACTAGTATATTACTACTTATTATTACCTAGTTATCTTTTAATTACTAACTTATTTTATAAATAATAAAGTAGTAGTAAAGTAGTTACTTTTTTACTTTTATACTAATAATAAAGAAAGCCTACTATTATTTCCTAAGGTTAAGAAAGATT
The DNA here is from genome assembly GCF_030913465.1 of Colletotrichum navitas. Taxonomy (NCBI): domain Eukaryota; kingdom Fungi; phylum Ascomycota; class Sordariomycetes; order Glomerellales; family Glomerellaceae; genus Colletotrichum; species Colletotrichum navitas. The sequence goes on from NW_026850582.1 coordinate 365,051, forward strand.
TAAGTAGTAATAATAATACCTTTATAAAGGCACTAAAGTACTAAGAGGGTATAGTAAGAAGACCTACTATTATTAGCCTTTATAAGTATTACTTAAGGAGTATACCTATAAGTTAATTTAATAGTAAGTGTCTTTTAGGTCTTAGCCTTAAATATTACTAATATATTATATATTAGTATATATATATACTACTTACCTTTAAGGTTATTAGCCTAGCTAATACCCTTTTATATACTCTAAGTAGTAAAAAGGCCTTATATAAAGTAAGCTACTTCTTATTTATATAATAGTTACTTTTACTTATATATCTTTATTTTAGGTAATTATAGCTATATAGTTATATATATAAGTAGTCTTACTTTAAACCCTAAAGAAAAAGAAGGCTACTTTACTTATAACTATTTCCTCTAATATAGACAAGAAGAAGGAGGACAAAGAGGAGGAGAAGAAGTAAAAAGAAGAGGAGAAGGAGGTATATAATAAAGTAAGTAGCCTTAAGGATCCCTTTATAGAGGCTATTACCTCTAAGTGCTTCTCTAGTTTCCCTATTAGTCTTTATATATATTATAGTGTCTCCTTTAGTACTACTTATATATAAGCTAACCTTAATAGCTTTATTAGTAAGCTTTTTTTATATAAGGAACTTACTTTATATTTTATTATCTCTTAAATAACTATATAGATAGCTTTTTTATTAATAATAGGCTTTTTAGCCCTTAGGCTATTTTTACTTTTTTAGAACGTTAGGCTCCTTAGCCTATAGGCTATTTTCTAATTTTTACTTTAGCTTAGGCCCTTTAGCCTTAGGCTATTATTTAATTTTAGATAAGTTTTTACTTTTACTTTTCTTATTGTTTATTAATTAGGTCTTTGTTTCTTCTTATCTTACTATATACTATATATTTTATAAGTTAAAGAGTACTCTAAAGTGCTTAAATTTAGCTTATAAAAGATTCTTAGTAAGTCTATTTACTAGTATTTTATTTATTAGTAAATATATAATATTAACTTTACCTTTTATATAGACCTCTTATAGCTATATATTCTAGATATTAATATAGTAAAGTTATATTATAATCTTCTCTTTTTTTCTTATAACTAAGTAAATTATTTACTAGTTATTATATTATACTACCTATATATTGTTTTTAATTTAAGGTAAATATTATAAAAGAGGTATTTTAGGGTAATAAGCTCTTTAGTTATATAGTTAAGAGTAAAAAGCTTAGCTTTAGTTATTAATATTATAACTATTATTTAGTAAGTTACTTTTAATAAATTAGGCTACTAAAGAGATATATAATATACCTTTAGGATAACTAGTAAGTAATTATATTATTAGTAAAAGAAGTATTACTTATATAAAGGAGTTATATACTCTCTAAAATACTAAAGTATATTAATAGATATAAGGTATAAAAAAGTATTAAATATACTACTTTACTACTTAAATATAGTATATACTTAGGTTTATTAAGTACCTAGAGAAAAGTAAGTAAGTAAATACTATATCTAGCTAGATTATTATAGTAGTATATAGGATTAATCTAACTATCTCTTAAAATAGCTTTACCTTTATTAGTGTTATTATCCCTTTATTTTAGAGAAAGTCTATTATTAGTAGTAGTATTATAAGAGAAATCCTATTTATATATTTAAACTTTACTACTATATTATAAATATATTAGTTATAGTAGAAGTATATTTTCTAGTTAGGTCTATTATATATAGGAATTAATAGGGGGCATTATAAATTAATACAGGGTATTACTTTTATAAAGGTATTACTTTTTAGCTACTTAATTAGTTAAAAAAGTATTATTAGTACAGTTAAATTCTACTAGACCTATAGAAGGTATCTTGTCCCTTTTAATCCTCCTTACTAGTATAGAAGGCTAATTTAGTCTTAGTTTTATCTATACTATTTACTTATATAGCTTTATAATATATTCTATAGTATAAAATATAACTACTTACCTTTTTACCTTAGGTTTTATCTTAAAAAGTAACTAGTAATTAATTATAACTTACTACTATTATCTAGCTACTTACTATTATCTTCCTCTTCTAAAAGTAGCTATCCTAGTGTTAGCTAGTTCTATAGAGCTAGTAATCCTAAGTGTAGTATAACCTTCTAGCTAAGCTTTTATTAAGCTTACTATAAGATATATAACCTCTTTTATACTATAAACTATATTACCTTAGTATAAAGCTAATACTTTACTTTATTTACTATTTTCTTAAGGGGATAATAAAAACTTAGTAGACTATTCTCTTTTAACTTTCTCTAGAGTATAGCCTTTTTTTTTTTTATAAGTAGTCTTAGTAACCTCTTTATCTTATTATATAGTAGTTTAATAGTACTTTTAACTTTATTTACTAGGTTATTAAGACTAATTAATAGCTAATAATAGTACTTTTTTAATAATAAAAGTATATTTATTAATAGTAAAAATAATAAGGTCCTTAAGCTAATTTACTACCTTATTTACTACCTTAATAATAATTACTTCCTTAAAGTAAAGTGTCTTTTTAAACTATAGCCTTCTATTATACTTTATATAACTAATTCTCTTTTTCTTTTATATTAACTATCTTAAACTTACTAATACCTAGTAATCTAGAATAAACCTTTAATACTTTCTTTAATTAAGTTAATACCTTTATAAAAGCTAATAGATTTAGTATTATAAAGAGAAACTAGTATAAAGCTTAAGGCTAAATTATATACTATACCTTCTAATATAACTAATTTAGGAGCCTTAGACTACTAAAAGGTAATAGTATTTAATAGTATATATCTTAAAAATATAGTTATTAATAGTAAACTATTATAGAGGCCTAAGAGAAAAGTAAGTAGCTATTATATTATTATCTAGTAACCTAGTATAGTTAGTATAACTATAGCCTAAGCCTTAAAGTATCTATATATCCTTCTTATTATAAGGCTACTTAGCCTATAATAAACACTATTAATATAATAAGCTAATAAGTTAGTATCTAGGTATATAATATATATACTATTATTTAAGAGTAGTTCTTAAATTCCTTATTTACCTAGTAAGATATTTATAATACTAAAGCTTATATAAACTAAGAGAAGTTAAATAAGTATTTACTAACTATAGCTTTAATTAAGCTATTTAATAAGTAAAATATTTTATATATAGTAAAGTAAGTAAAAGATAAGCTAGACTACCTTATTAGCCTTATCTAGACCTTTCTTTACTATCTCTAAATATAAAAATAATTCTCTAAAGTAATTAGTTTTAATAATACCTATAACACTAATTACTTTAAACTTCTACTCTTCTAGGCTACTAGATAAACTTACCTTAGGTCTATTTATAATACTATATTTAGCCTTATTAATAATAAGAGGCTAAAGGGTTTTTAGTTTTTTTTAGCTAATATCTACTAACTTATAGACTAACACTTAGTCTATTACCTTACTATTATTATTATAGATTATAATAAATAAATAAACGCTATACTAAATAAGTAGTTCCTTAGTGTTTAGTAATAACTCTATATTTACTATATTAACTTTAATATTATACTTAAGGCTAAGTAAAAGTAGCTTAAGGACTACACTTATAGTAATAATAGTAGTAAGTCTAATAATAAGGCCTACTAGCTACTAATATAAGTAATAGCCTAGCTTAGTAATAAGGACTAGGCCTATATTACTATACTAGTAAATAAGCCTCCCCCTTATATATATTATAAGGTCTTAATAGAATAGGGCAGGATTTTAGGTTTTTTCTTTAAGTAGTTTTTATAAGTGTTTTTCTAGCTAGTAGAGCCTTAATTATCCTAATTAGGACATTAAATACTAATTAAGACTAAGAAGATAAATAGAATATAGAATTTAATATCTATAAGTTAACCTTTACCTTTAACTATAACTTTATTATTATAGTAATATAACTAATTCTAGATATTCTTTTAATCTTATATACCTAATTAGGCCTTTTTAGCCTAATTAAGCACTTTACCTACCTTATAACTATATAACTAAACAACAAGACCTTTTATATATAGTTCTATACTACTTAGTAATAACAGTATTACTAACTAAGTTTAACTACTAACTAGAGATAGACGTTTAATTAATAAACTATAGCCTTAATTAGACTAAGGTCTATTAATTAACGTTGTTATCTTTTTAGATAAAGGTTAGTAAGTTACCTTTGTGTTTATAGGCGCTTAGGGTACACTAGTAATAAGACCTTTAGGTAAAGTTATTTAGATTAGTTATATATATACTAGCTATCCTACTGCCTTATATATTAATATCTTACTTAGTTTTAATAGTGCCTTATAGTAAAATTAAACTACTAATCTTCTTATTACTAATATAGTAGTAACCTTTTTTATAATAAAATAATAACTAAATAATAAGAACTAATATAAGAATAATAAAAACTAACTAGACTAAAAAGAAAAAATAGAACTAACTTAATTAAATATATAGGTATATATTTAACCTTAAAAAAGACCTAACTAAATAAAAGATAAAGAAAGTAAGAATTAGTACTATCTATTAGTAGTATAAGAGATAAGACTAAGAATCCTATGCGCTAGCCTTCTTTTCTCCCTAATTAAGGAAAGCTACTTACTATTATAGGAGATAGTAAAAAATAAAGATAGTAAGAACTAGACTTAAATATAGAAATACTAAAGATAGTAACTATATTACTAAGAAC